>NW_028327177.1:140491277-140794307 GCF_987537825.1 Furipterus horrens | reverse complement strand
TGACTAGCAAGCCACTGCCTCTGTACCTTGGCAGTCCTACGGCAGAATGGACAAGGGATCTCCGGGATGGGAGCCTGGGGAGCAGCGGAGGCCTGTCTGTCTGTGCCGACTTGCTGTGTGCCAGTCGGGAGGACAGAGTGGGTGTGTGCTGGGGCTTCTGGCGCCCGTCTCGTTGCTGTCTCTCCTGGCATGATTCCTGGCATGGTGGAGACCTTGGTTTTCTGCTGGGAGTTGGAGGTTTTACAGCCTGTGCTGCATGCTGGTGGCACAGAGACTGAGGCATCGGGTCCAGAGTAGCCGCTGCAGGAAGCGTTACCTGGCAGCACCCCACCTCTTGGTGGGCCTGGGTACCAGGTGCGCACATGGACCTTCCAGTGAACTCTCCCACCTGCCCCCAGAGCGGGGCCTCTAAGGGTCTGCCCAGTAGAACCAGTAGGCTCTGGCCTTTGCCTGACCCATGTTTCTCCTTTCTCTCTACCTTTCAAGGACTCTGTGTGTCCCTACTTAAGACAGGTCCTGGTGGCTTTGGGGAGTCTTCTGGGAAGGAGAATACGTGTAAGAATCAGTTAGGGGGGCTGCTGACCTAGATGGCCCTGCTCCCCGGGCTGAGAGCTAAGGCAGGTGCTTCAGTCCCAGCCTTCCCCACAGACCCTTGCCAGGAGGCCCAAAATACCCCTAACTAGAAGCGGCGAGGAGGAATCACCCTCTCCAGTGATGCCAGGGCCCCGGTAGAAAGTGGTGTGTCCAGGAATTTGTCCTTCCACCCACCTACCTAGGGGCGCATCTGCCCACCCCGAGGCACCACCCTCAGAACCGTTCCTGGGCTGGCCTGCTGGGCAGTCTGGCAGACACCCAGCGGGCCTTCTCGGCCTGGGGTGCCCCAGCTGGGAAAGGGAGCCTCCACAGCCTTTATGTCCTCGTTCTGGTGGCAGAGCGGGCCCTGCATGGGGAAGGGACACACATCGGGGCCTTCGGAGACGGGGTCTGAGTGTGAGGGCGAGTCTGCTTCATGGGGGGACAGTGCAGGGCATGGGCCGAGTCCCAGCCCAGAGTGACCTGCCCTCTCTCCTCTGGCCCCAGGCAACTGGCCCTGAAGGCCCTCAATGAGCGACTGCAGAGAGTGGAGGACCGGTCCGCCTGGCCGAGCATGGACGGTGACGAAGAGGAAGCCGGGGCCCAGGCGGACAGCCCTCTGCCCACAGACAAGGCCCCCACACTCTCAGGGGAGGGGGCTGCCCCCGAATCCAGCCTGATCACCTTTGAGGCAGCCCCCCCAAAGCTGTAACTGCAGCCCACCTGAGCGTAGCGCCTCCTCCCCCACGCCCCCGATACCCTCTCCAATACTCTGAAGAGAGGGAAGGTGGTCTGCTGGGGGCGTCCACAGCCTCTGCTCTCTCTCGCCAACACTACCCAGGACTCTTGCGACCTGGTTCCAACTCTAGACAACCGCTGCGTCAGGCCTGGGGCCTCTGCAGCATCAGCCCTCTGAGGGAGGACTGCACCTCAGCAGGCAGACCCAAGCAAGTGGCCGCAGGGACGCTGGTGCCACAGCTTTGGAACCAACCCTCCTGGTACTGGCTGCTGAGAGCCCTGAGCCAAGGCAGGGATTTGCCAAAAACCTTCTGGGGAGTCCAGCCAGCGCAGGAGCCAGCGCAGGGCTGCACATCCCTGCCCACCCCCTGGAGGGCTGTTCATGTCGGGATTTCTGGTCCCCTCTGCTGGGCCACGGCGGTTCCTAGGCCCGATCAGCCACAGCTCCCAGGTATTTTCTACAGGGCCCCTGGAGCGGGCCACCGGGCCCAGCCGTGCAGCATCAATAAAGCAGTTCTTGGAGGTGTGACTCCTGGGCTCTGTCAGGTCCCCTTGTGCGGCCCCCTCATCACGCTTAGCTGCAAAGTTAGGGGCTTGCCCCTAGGTTCCAGGGTTCAGGCCCCATGGCAACTGCAGCTGGTTAAGAGAGGCCCTACTGCCCTGCTCCCCCGCCTGTTCCCAGGCAGGGCGGCCCTGCCCGGGGAGCTGATGCCGGAGGGCTTCTCTGTAGGGAAGCCCGTGGCTCACCTCCACGACGGAGTGCTCAGTGCCTACGGAGACGGTCCATCCCCAGCTCCTGTCCTCTCACTGCACAGACCTAACCAGCACCGTGGGCCGCCGGGACACTGAAAGGACACCCCGTGGTACCATTCACAGCCCCAGCCCCAGGGCTTTCTAGGGCCCTGGGTGACATGGGGTACTCAGCAGCCAGATCCTGGGGGCTTGTGTGCTGGGAGAGCTTCAGCCCCTCAGTGAGCAGCCAGGGACAGTCCCCATCGTGCCTGGCTGCCCCTTTCTCATGCAGACGGTATTAGCAAGAACTATTCCCAACTCCAGGCTATTGTCTCCATCCAGTCTTTTCCATTTTTATTTTACTTTACTTTTTTTCTCCTGTAATTTCTGGACATACTAACACAAGTATGAGTTGAGTTGCTGGGGAGGCAACCCCAACTTCGTCCGTATGCATGATCCATGAACTCTGGATGGCAGAAGACAGGAGGAGGAGGCACTCCATTGTGAGGAGCAAGCACAAATGTCACACGCAGGACTCCTCCTATCCCTGAGTGCCCCAGTGCCTGAGGTGTCCCTGCGACCTAGTCAGCTGAGAGTCCAAGCAGTCCCGGTGAGGGGCAAATCCAGGCTTCTGGCGCAGAAGAGCTCACGGCTGAATCCTTTTGCGGTACAGGTAGGCATTGCTTACCTGGTTCATGATGACCAGGCTGGTAATGACAGGGCACAGCACAGCCAGGTACCAGACTCCACCAGTGACTGTGGCAGTGAACCAGAGAGAGCACATGCCCAGCAAGAGGCTGGCGCTACCCAGAAGGTAGCCCACTAGCCCGGAAGTGGCGTGGTACAGCTTGAGCTTGGCCAGGGGCCATCGGGGCAGCAGTTTGGGGTAGAGCAGCCCCACCCCACCTGAGCACTGCAGCACCGCCCACAGCACAGCCAGCAGCCCTGAGCGCCCGTGCCATGTGGCCAAGTGGGCTTTGCCAAGCTGTTCCTTATGGAGGACGACAAGGCCCAAGCCCAGCAGTGCGCACAGCAGGGCCAGCAGCTGCAGGACCCAGTGGCAGCGGGCTCGGCCCTTCCGCGAGACAGAGCGCAGCAGCGAACTCTCAGGAGAGAAGACCAGCAGTGCCTCCGTCATCAGGAAGGAGAACTGGGGAGACAGGGGTGGGACACTGAGAGGCTGCTGCCCCGCAAGAGGGAGGAGGGCCTTAGATAACCTCCCGGGCTGCCAGTCAACCGGGGAGACTCCCCTCCATTCTCTCCCCACTGATCAGAGTATCCGTTCAGTAGGGCAGGGGTGGAGAACTCCATCTGGGATAGACTATCTGCCCTGAGTATCCCGCCACAAGTACCCCTCCATACTTCTTCCTAGGTGCTGTTCTGAAATGACATCTCTGCTTTACCCAGCAAACACGGGGCTTGAGATGTGGCACTTATAAATGATTCACAAGTTTTGTTTCCCCGACACAGGGTGGATACAATTTCTTGGCAGAGCTGGCCAAGCAGGTGCAGTGTGTCAGAAAAATTAGATGTGCTGCTGTAAGTTAAGGTAAAAAGAGACAAGAGATACACCCAAATGCATTTTCTAAGCTTCCTGCCTGGGTGAAGCCTCACTTTGTAATTAAACAAACCTTACCCATTTGCTCTGGACCTTGAATACTCTGGTTCGCGTCTGGGCAGGAGTTTGGGGCATGCAATTCCAACAACGCCACATCCTGCCCCTCCAAACAGGTATTAAGTAACAATAAGCACTCACGAGACCACCAGGGCTACCACCCATACCTGTGCTCTCTCCCAACCCTAAGAGCTGGCTAGGCCCACTACTTACAGCGAGAGACATGAGCACTGGGTGCCAGGAAAACAGACCTGGAACGAGAAGAAGAGGCTTTGTGAGGCTGAGGAGGAAGAACCCAGCCGCACCAATTCCTACAGGCTGTGGAAAATGAGCAGTCCGTTACCCAAGGAAGTGCTGCCAAAACGCAAGCCCCCTCTTGCTGCAACAAGCTGACCCCATACCTGTCCCCCCTTCCTGGTCCGCCCTGGATCAGAGAGGCCATGCTTTGCCACTCCTCTGGCAGTCCCCACTGCCCACTGCACTTTGCAAGAGGCAGCAAAGGGGCGCATCAAGGCAAAGAAAGGGAAGCCAGGTTCTCCAGGGCCTGGCCGAGCTAGCAAAGCCCCCACACTCACCTCCTCCACCCCACTTATCCCTCCAGTATAGCATGTCCCTCAGCCCGCCAGGCCTTTCCCAGGAGTCAGGCCCAATACTTCCTATTGTCCCTGCTCCCCAGGAAAAGTGGCGCTTTCCTTCCCATAAGTTAATTATTATTTATACTTACTGGAGCCAGGCCTGGCAAGCACAGCCACGAAGATGGTGAAGCCCAGCGCCACAAGGTGGGCAGCAGCCCCAGAGGCAGTGCGTAGAGCTCGGTAGATGTGCGACTCGGTCTCCATAGAAAGGGCCATGGTCAACCAGGCCGGTGGCTGCAGCCTGAAAACATAGCAGAGAAAGCAAGGGTCTCGGGTGCCCACGTTCCACTCCTCTCACTAGAGCAGAGCAAATGTTGCAGGGCAGGAATGCCACTCTCTTCCGAGAAGTGAAGGTAGGAAGGGACAGGACCAAGACGGGCACCAGCAATAATCGAGAACCGTTGGTCTGTCGGCATGTACCTGCATCTGAACTGGCACTGATGACTGGCCCACCTTCCAGGTTGGATGCGCACAGCCATGTAATAGACTACAAATCCCAGTGTGCACCGCGCTGCCGCCAGGCGGGAGCGCCCGCTGGTAGGACATGAAGCACTACGGGAAGTGTAGTTCCCAGCTGCGACCAAATTGCAACCTGAATCCCTTCGCGCGCAGCCTCCTCACGTGCCGCTGGCATGCTGCCCCTCCAAGCTAGGGATTCGCCTGCCTCACCCGCAGCGCCCACCGGACGCGGTGATTTCCTCCTGAGAAAGCGGGATATTCGGGACCCTCCCGCGCGCGCCGCCGCTCCGTCGCGGAGCCGCTTCACTTCCGGGTGTGATGACTACCCACCCAGAACTTCCTGAGACGAGCCCCCCTCCGCAGCCACGCCTTTGAGCCGCGTTGCGCAGGCGCTGTTGAGCCGTCGACTACATGGGTGTGTGTGAGTGCGCAGGCGTGCTTGACCCGGGGGCTGAGGCCTTGGAGCTGCTTCTGAAAGGTGTTTCCAGCGGTCTGGGCGCTAAGGTCTACGGTCCTGTGGCCCCGTAGCGCCATGGGCAGCGGCTGCCGCATCGAATGCATATTCTTCAGCGAGTTCCACCCCACGCTGGGACCCAAGATCACCTATCAGGTGCCATCGGGCCCGCAGGGTTGGGGGGTAAATAAGTTAGCTTTCGGCAGCTCCGCCTGCTGTCTGGAAGCGGCGGATCCCCGTCCCCAACATGCACGTAAGCCCGCTGCTCCTTCATTCGCGGAGAATCGTGAACGGAGAGGTTACTCAGACCCGGATCCCAGGGTCCCGCCGTGGCAGAGCAGACAAACGTCACATAAGCAGTGATTGTAGGAAATCGGGCTGTGGGGATCCAAGGGAGGTGCCAGGCCCCGCCAGAAGTGAGAGTGGGGGTCCATTAGTATCCTTGGATGCATAGGAATTTAGGTGAGTGGGGAGAGGTTGTGTCAGTTAGAGGGAACAGCATATGCAAAAGCCAGGGGGCAAATGAGAACATACCATGTGTTTGGAAACAAAGGAGTGATAGGCCTGGGCACATGGAAGAGGAGAAAGGCTGGAGAAGAGGGCTTAGGTCTTGGGGGGTTTCCTGTTTATTCTGCCTAGTCCCGAGATCTACTGAAGAGCCTTTTGCCACTCCACTCCCCAGGTTCCTGAGGACTTCATCTCCCGGGAGCTGTTTGACACGGTCCAGGTGTACATCATCACCAAGCCAGAGCTGCAGAACAAACTCATCACCGTGTAAGGCCCTAGCTCAGGGGTTCCTTCCTGGGAGGAGTGGGCGGGCTTGGGAGTGGGAGGAGCCTGACCGTTCCCACCTGTTCCCCAACCTAGCACAGCCATGGAGAAGAAACTGATCGGCTGCCCCGTGTGCATCGAGCACAAGAAGTATAGCCGCAATGCCTTGCTCTTCAACCTGGGCTTTGTGTGTGACGCCCAGGCCAAGACCTGCGCCCTTGAGCCCATCGTCAAAAAACTGGCTGGCTACCTCACCACACTGGAGGTCTGCAGCACAATGGGCTTGGGTGGAGGGGCAGGCACTGGGGAAGGTATTCACGTGTCTCCAAAGCCCTCCAGACCTAGGAACCTGCCAGGGCAGAATGCTAGGCAGGGGACATGGGGCGTGCCCACCATGCTGTCCATGTTCCATTAAGCTGGAGAGCAGCTTCGTGTCAACAGAAGAGAGCAAGCAGAAGTTGGTGCCCATCATGACCATCTTGCTGGAGGAGCTGAATGCCTCAGGCCGGTGTACTCTGCCCATCGGTATGACCTAGCCTCTACAAGGACAGCAGAGGGTATAGGAGGGATGGGAAAGTGACAGGGGGAGGTGAGCCCAGCCAAGGACAAGACTCAAGAACAAATTTGTGGCCAGGAAATAGCCATGAGCCGAGTTGATGATGTCCAGGGTCCAGTGCATGATGGGGTTTGGGATGGGGAGGCCAGCAAGCTCTTAAGCTCCGCTCCGTGGCCATGTTCCTTCCCCTCTTCTGGACCTCAGTCTCTTGCTTTATAAAAGGGGAAGATTGGCTGTGCCCAGAGCCACCTGCCTGCCTCAAGGGTTGCTGGGAGAACTGGATGGTAACTGGGGGCCTCTTAAAAGAGATAGCACTGAGTATATGGGTGGGACCCCCTGCAGATGAGTCCAACACCATCCACTTGAAGGTGATTGAGCAGCGGCCTGACCCTCCTGTGGTTCAGGAATATGATGTCCCTGTCTTTACCAAGAACAAGGAGGATTTCTTCAACTCACAGTGGGACCTCACCACACAACAGGTGGGCTAGTCCTCCCCGGGTTTCATCACCTGGGGCTGGCTACATCCCTGGCCTCATCCAACCCCTACTGACCCTGCCCTGCCCTGCCCAGATCCTGCCCTACATTGATGGTTTCCGCCACGTCCAGAAGATCTCAGCCGAGGCAGATGTGGAGCTCAACCTAGTGCGCATCGCCATCCAGAACCTGCTGTGAGTGGGGCAACTGTCATGCCCAGGATAGGGTCACCAGCCAGGCAAGAGCCCAGGGGCCCTGAGGGTGGGAAGGCATGGCCCTCAGAAGCTGAGCACAGCCATCTCTCCCAGGTACTATGGCGTTGTGACCCTGGTGTCCATCCTCCAGGTAGGTGAGTCTGGGCTCTGGTTGTGTGGAAAGTGGATCATGTGGCCGGCCGCGCTGGGGCTGTGTCAGACCTGCGAGCCTCTCACTCAGGCCCCTGTGCTTCCTGCCGCCTACCCTCTAGTACTCCAACGTGTACTGCCCGACACCGAAGGTCCAGGACCTGGTAGATGACAAGTCCCTGCAGGAGGAGTGTCTATCTTATGTGACCAAACAAGGTAATGGTGGGCTCTGGGGAGGCCGAATCGGGGACAGGCTGGTCCATCTGGAGAACTGATCCCCGGTGCCCACAGGGCACAAGAGGGCCAGTCTCCGGGATGTGTTCCAGCTGTACTGCAGCCTGAGCCCCGGCACTACTGTCAGAGACCTCATTGGCCGCCACCCGCAGCAGCTGCAGCGCGTTGATGAACGGTCAGAAGGGGGTTCTCTGGGATGGGAGGGGCTTGCCTGAGGGCACGTACACCCTCTCCGTCTCTTTGGAGTCCCGAGTTAGAGAGAAAGCAGGAGATTGCCAGTGAGCAGAACCGTGAGGCACCGTTAGTCCAGGCAGGCTTCCTGAAGGTGCCGGGTTTGGAAGGCAGTCTGGTCACCGAGACAGAATTGGAGGGGAGACTGCAGGAAAAGGTTGACCTGGTAGAAGTCCTGGCCGGGGCATCACCCCTCTCTCCCCCGACCCGTCCCCCAGGAAGCTGGTCCAGTTCGGGCTCATGAAGAACCTCATCCGGAGACTACAGAAGTACCCTGTGCGCGTGTCTCGGGAGGAACGGAGCCACCCCGCGCGGCTTTACACAGGCTGCCATAGCTACGACGAGATCTGCTGCAAGACAGGTAGAGGCAGGCAGGCCTGCGGCGTTGGGGTCAGGGCAGGGTGGCCGCGCCAGGGGTGCTGACCTTACCTCCGCCACCCAGGCATGAGCTACCATGAGCTGGATGAACGTCTGGAGAACGACCCCCACATCATCATCTGCTGGAAGTGAGGCTGGCGGGGGCTGGACACAGCTGCAGCCGCTCTCCCCGGCTAAGCCCTGCCTGGTGCGTGAGGGCTCGGCCAGCAGCCCAGCGCGTCCTGTCTCCCTGTTGACCCTCACTTCTGTAAATAAAGTCAAACATTTCAGCCTTTACTGAATACCGCCTCTGAGCCAGCCACCCGGAGAACTGGCAGTGAGTGAAACAGCCACGTTCCTGGCGCCCTGGAGCGCCATCTGGTGGGCAGGGCCGACAATGGACAAGTGTGAGGCCGCTATTTATCAATAAAAACTGAAATAATGAGGAAGCCGCGCTGAAGAGTGAGTTGGGATGGGAGCTGGAGCTGCTCTGGAGTAGATGGGCAAGGAAGGCCTAAAGTGAGCCCTTAAGGAGGAAGGGTGTTCCAGGCAGAGGGAACAGGTGCAGAAGCCCTGGAGCAAAAGCCACTGAGGGATGTATGAGCAACCAAGGGGAAATTCCGTGGGGCTGGAACGTCGGAGACAGGGGGGGCGGGGCACGAAACAAAGCCACGAAATAGGAGAGGGAGCAAGAGCCCGATACTTCAAGCTGCTGGCAAGCTGCTTTGGACGTAGTATTTTGAAGGCCAGAGGCAGCCAGAGTCACCCTCCGTAATGTCTCGTGTACACCTCTTTAAAATCCAGTAAAAGGCTCAGCGATGACCTCATGCGTGGTGACGGCACTCGGAACTAGGATGGAGAGAAATTGTGGGCCCTGCGCAGTATTTCGGGGGCCCTGCCAACAGGTGGAGCTGGGCGCGAGAAATAATTGGAGCGAGAAAGCCCGGAGAGGATCCTCGGTGTGGGCCTACGTGGAGCAGCCGCGCGAGACAAGGTCGGGGGTGGGCCGACTTGACCTCGAGCCTAGACCACAGCAGTCTGTCGCTCGGGAGACCCTTGATCCGCAGCGGAAAGCTCAGAAAGGGTTGCTATGCGCGTCCCAGCCAGCGTCGGCAGGGGCGGGGCACAGGCCACACTGCGCAGACTCGAGCTAGCCGTTCCCATGGCAGCGAGGCCCACGCGCCCCAGCAGCTCCGCAACTGTCGAGTTCCAGACCTCCGCCCCGCAGGACGCCCAGGCGGGTCGGTACCCCCGCCTCAGCGCCGGCTGCTGCGCGGGGTCAGCCGAACCCCGCCTTCTCTGTCCCAGGCCCCGACATGGGCGACCTGGAGCTGCTGCTCCCTGGGGAGGCTGAAGTATTGGTGCGGGAACTTCGCAGCTTCCCGCTGCTGGAGGTGGCCTCTGGAGGGTGAGGCAGCTGAATCAAGGGTCAGGCGGAGTCATGGGGTCAGAGTCCTTGAGTGGGTGGAGTTCCGACACTGGAGGGAGGAGTTAGCCAGTATGGAGGGGCCCTCGGGGAGGGAGGTAAAGCTCTCCAAAATAATGGGCATAGGGTCCCGAGCCCCCTCTGACCCTTCAGGATCAGGTTGCGCCAGTCCTACTGCACACATGTGCACACACGCACCCCCTCTGGGGCAGGTGGAACCAGCAGCATGAGAGCCTGGAGAAGCTGAACATGCAGGCCATCCTTGACGCCACGGCCAGCCAGGGCGAGCCCATCCAGGAGCTGCTGGTCACCCATGGGAAGGTGTGCTGCCTTCCACCACCCCATCAGTACCCTGGGGGTCTGTTCTTCCCTGCAGCTGGGAGGAGGAGGAGCGTGTCACACGTATGATTTTGCACCCCTATGGACACAACCCTGGCATGCCAGGCCAGATGCAGAGTGTGGGTTTACTAGGGAGATAGCCAGGGATCCCAGACTGCGGAGGAAGGGCCCAAGTTCTAAAGGCATTCCTGGGCGACTTTCAGGCTGGAGGGGGTCCCCACTGAAGTGGGGAGTAGAACTCTGGCATGGAAGGAGGCAGCCTTCCCATTCGGAGAAAGAGGGAGTTAGAAACCAGGATGCCTACCTAAGGGTGAGGCCCAGACACACAGAGCCTTAGAAGGCCAGAGGACAGGAACAAGAGGGAGGGCATCAGCAGGAGGGCTGGTCTGAGAGACACCTAGAAAGGGGACAAGGGGGAGGAGGAGACAAGGGCACACATACGGGGGGAGTGAGGCAAGGACCAGTCATAGGAAGATGGGGGATATCCCCACAAAAATGTTGGGGACAGCTGGAAATGAAGGTAAAGGTGCAGGAGAGAGGTCAGGAAGGTACTAATGGGGCAGAGGGGAGTCTAGGGCCCAGGGGAGTTTGAGGAGAGTGGGGCCTAGGCTAAGCCAGGGAGAGAAAAGTTACCAGGCCAAAGCAGCCCACTCATCCCTGTCCTTTCCCCTCCCCTCAAAGGTCCCAACGCTGGTGCAGGAGCTGATTGCAGTGGAGATGTGGAAGCAGAAGGTGTTCCCTGTGCTGTGCAAGCTGGAGGACTTCATGCCCCAGAACACTTTTCCTATATACATGGTGGTGAGCTGGCCCTGGTTTGCACCCCGCCCCCCGGGTCAGAGGGCCCAGACTAGGAAGGGTAGCCGTTAGCCCCAATCCCTTCGTCAGCAGTCCCAGACCCTGTTCTCCTCTTTATCTGCCAGATACACCATGAGGCCTCCATCATCAATCTCCTGGAGACCGTGTTCTTCCACAAGGTGAAGCGCCAGCCAGACCCACTGGTTACTGCCTCAGGCCAGGGTCTGGCGGCAAGGGGGGTTGTGTCTGGGGAGGGGGACATCAGAGAAAATGTCTCCCCTCCGCCTGACCTCAGGAGGTGTGTGAGTCAGCAGAGGATACCGTCTTGGACCTGGTAGACTACTGCCACCGCAAACTGACTCTGTTGGTGGCCCGGACTGGCCACGGTGGCCCCCCTGGGGAGGAGGAGTCCAAGTATAGCACCCCCATGCAGGTGGGCTCAGGTTTCCTGGGATTGGCAAGGGCTAGAGCCAGGCTCCCGCTGGCCTGAGCACCCTGTCCTCCCCAGGAGCTGCAGAAGCAGGCAGAGCTGATGGAGTTTGAAATAGCCCTGAAGGCGCTCTCAGTGCTCCGCTACATCACTGACTGCGTGGACAGGTGGGCTGCCCTGCCTGGCCTGGGACCTGTGGTGGAGGGCTGGGAGCCTGGGCTTGCCACCTCTGCTTACCTCTCTGCGCCCCCACCCCTAGCATTTCCCTGAGCACCCTGAACCGCATGCTCAGCACCCACAACCTGCCCTGCCTCCTGGTGGAACTGCTGGAGCACAGTCCCTGGACCCGGAGGGAAGGAGGTAAGGTCCTCCTCCACCTGTCTAAGCCCTAGCTCACAGCTTCCAGGACGTCCTCCAGGATTGATAGGCTGGGCAGTTTGCACCCAGGCAGACAAACTCTGCCCCCTAGCCCACAGAGGGTATCAGGATGGCTCACCAGATGTGGGTCTAGACCTGGACTCTGCAGCGGGCAGGACCCACACATCCACTACCGAAGACTCACCATGCTCTGGAGCGAGCAGCACTGCAGCCCGGGCTAGTCCTGTGCCCAGGGCAGCGGTCAGTCCCCCAGCCCATGCAGCTGGCTCACTCAAAGAGCATGCAATGCCTGCACCCAGTATGCTGGTTCCTATCCCCAGGCAAGCTGCAGCAATTTGAGGGGGGCCGTTGGCAAACAGTGGCCCCCTCGGAGCAGCAAAAGATGACCAAGTTGGACGGGCAGGTGTGGATTGCCCTGTACAATCTGCTGCTGAGCCCTGAGGCCCGGGCCCGCTACTGCCTCACAAGCTTTGCCAAGGGACAGCTACTCAAGGTGGGGAAGTCCTCCCACACCACCCCCACAGCCCCAGCACTGCCCCTACCTCATCCCTGCTGTTTGTCTTTGCTGCCCCCCCCCACCTCAGCCCCAGTCCTGTTTCCAGACCTTGGGCCTCAGGTAACACAGCAGTTTGTGGGACATGGGCTCCCCCAAGGCACCCTCAGCCCAACCCAGGCCCTCTCTGTTCCGTGACCTTCTGGTCAGCACCATTTCACACTGCCCCCCCCCCCCCCCGGACACCCTTGCAGCTTCGGGCCTTCCTCACAGACACACTGCTTGACCAGCTGCCCAACCTGGCAGAGCTGCAGGCTTTCCTGGCCCACCTGGCCCTGGCTGAACCCCAGCCCCCTAAGAAGGACCTGGTGTTGGAACAGGTAGGCACTAGGACGTTATTGCTCAGGACCACTGCCCACTTTGCCAGCTCCTCCCTGCCACTCTCCTCTTCGCTCCCCCAGATCCCAGAAATCTGGGAGCGGCTAGAGCGCGAGAACAAAGGCAAGTGGAAGGCTATCGCCAAGCATCAGCTGCGGCAGGTGTTCAGCCCCTCGGAGCAGGACCTCCAGCTGCAGGCTCGAAGGTGAGACCTGCTGAGCTGGCAGATGGTGTGGAAGGGATGCAGAAGGCGTGCACGTGGGCAGGGGTGCTCCTGTGCCCCCACCCCATGAGGCCCAGCCACGCCCTCCTGACCCTTTTCCCAGGTGGGCTGAGACCTACAGGCTGGATGTGCTAGAGGCAGTGGCTCCAGAGCGGCCCCGCTGTGCCTACTGTGGCGCAGAGGCCTCCAAACGCTGCTCACGATGCCAACAGGAGTGGTATTGCTGCAGGTGAGGGCATCCTAGGACTCGGGCCCGAAGCCCCACGCCCACACCCCTCAGAAGCACGGCATCCTCACCGGCCCGCTTGCCTGCAGGGAGTGCCAAGTCAAGCACTGGGAAAAGCATGGAAAGGCTTGTGTCCCCGCAGCCCAGGGTGACAGAGCGAAGTGAAGGCTGCAGCTGCTGAAGGCCGCCCACCAATGCCATACAACCCAGCCAGAATGTGCCCCTGAACCTCGGAAATTCAGTCTGGCCTCCCAGGGGGTGAGGAAAGCAGGCGGAGTGGAGCAGCCTTCTCAGCTCCACCAGCAAAGCGCTGCCCCACTTCCTGCCCCACCCAGCTGGGGAAAGCTGCGGCCTGGGGGGGGGGGGGGGCGGGGAGTGAGGGCGAGGGCCGGATGTGGGGACCCTCTTCCTCTTGCACGGTAAAGGTGGCCTCCAGAAACATGCCTGTCTCCGCGTGGCCCTTTGCGCTCCTCGTCGTCGTGAGGAGGAGGGGAGTTGCTTTCTGGATGAAGGAATGGAAGGGAGGGAAGGAACGGGAGGGCGGGGACTCGCAGAGAGTCCCACACCGCCACCACCGCCGCCCCTCTGCCTGTGGGTCCACACAGCCCTGGCGCCCGGTTTCCATTGCACTGCCCTCTTCGGTTCTCTCCCGCCGATCTACCTCGATCTCCGGGGCGGTGCTGCATTGGGGCCCGCCCCGAGGTCCCGCCCGCCCCGTGATTGCTCATTCCCGAGCTGGCCGAGCCGGGCCAACCAAACGGGCCATGTCTGCTAACCCTGAGCTTATTGAGCTGCGGGAACTGACACCCGCGAGGCTCGCCGGCCCAGGTCGCACCCGTCTGGAGCGCACCAACGCGCTGCGCATCGCGCCGGGCACAGCGCGCAACCCGGCAAGGCAGCCGGTCCTGGGCCGCGGCCACCGCTTCCAGCCTGCGGGGCCCACCACGCACACTTGGTGCGACCTCTGCGGTGACTTCATCTGGGGCGTCGTGCGCAAGGGTCTGCAGTGCGCGTGTGAGTAGAGGCTCCACGCGCTGGCGAGAGCTAAACGGGTGGTCAAAGGGCAGCACTGTCGCTGCGGGACAAGTTGCAACGGAGAGGGTAGGCTGGGACGCCCCTGAGGACCAGGTCCGTTACCCTGACCCCATCACGGAAGGGAGCGTGGGCACATGTTTTATGTCCTTGCCACAGTGCACCTGCGTCTGGGGCGCAGCTGGGCAGAGCCAGTTACCTGTGAATTCCAAGGTGCTGGTTTCAAGTTGCTTATCTTTAAAGTACCTTGGTCCTTTTTGAGAAAGGCTTTGTGCCTATCACTCTCTTAAGTCCATATTTTCAGGTGCACCCCTCCCCAAAGATTCATTCACCATGACCCCGCCCAGAATGCCTGGGGTGAAGGGAATTTACCCACCTATGGGAGGGGGCCTGGAAAACGTTAGGACTTCAGGTGGGCCCGCTACAAGCAGGAACTTTGTTGTTTCCATATAGCAAATACCTATCACAGAGTCAACTAGGTGCTACAACATGAAACACAGCCACCCACACACTCAAGGTCCTTCTACCCTCTGGTACCAGCAGCAAGCAGGGGTTGCGCTCCACTGGCTATCCACCAGCTGGAATCACCCGGGATGCTTTTACAGACGCCCAAGCCCCTTTGCCTGGACTCTGCCTCAGACCCATTGAATCAGTCACTAGGAGTGTACCAGCAATTTTTAAGAGCGTGTTTCTGATGTGCAGCCTGGGTTGCAAATCACTGCTCTGGCCCACTTAAGAACTTAAGGTGTCCTAGGCCTGTCTCCGTGTGCGTGGAGACCCTCATTCAGTATAGGATTCTGTCCTGCATTCAGCCAGGAGGGAACACAGGAGATGTGACAGAATACGAAGCATGCACAAGGGCTAGGATGTTGCAGTGTTCCCAAGAAATAAAGTGGCTGTGGGAATGAAAAACAGGACAGTTCGGGTGTGTGTCAGAGGCAGAAACAAGAAAGGATCAAGGAAGGGTTGGGGTTTTATGCCTCAAACAACTGGGAAAACAATAGCAATTTTTGCTGAGATGAGGAACTGGCGAGGGTAGGGTGATGGGGAAGGAAAAGTGAGTTAAATTTTGGCCATGTTGTGTTGAAATGCCTATTAAGACACCCACGTGAAGGTGCTGGCACATCGGATTTGATCTGAGGGCGGAAGTCGGTGATGGAAGCCTTGGATCTGGGTGGGCTGAGGGTACACATAGAAGGGCAGTGATCAAGGCTGAGCCTCCGTGGCGCTCCGCCATCAGGTCTGGGATTCGAGACAGAACCAAAGGAGCTCAGCAGGAGCTGTGGGGAAGTAGGAGAAAACTGGGGCCGTGGGGGCCCCTCGGAACCGAGGGGAGCAGCATCAAACGATGCGGAGGAGGTGAGGATGGAGAAAGGCCGGCGGGAATGGGCAGCGTGCAGGTTGCTGAGGACCCTGGCCAGGGCAGTTTCCTAGAGGGAGGGGCAGGCCTGACGGGACAGGGAGGGAGAGTGAAGGCCAGGAAGGAGTGTAGATCGGAGTTGGTAAGTTTTCTTCTGAGGCAGGGACACGGATTAAAGCATTGCTTTTCCCTTCAAGGGCAGAGGGCGGGGGCTGACAATGTGGAAGGGGCAAGTTCTGCGCTGGGTGCGTGCGGGAGCTCCAGCTGTGGAGCGGGCCTGGATCCTTAACCGCCCGAGGCCTTCCCGCCTGTTCCCAGACTCCGGGGCTAACACTAAAATCTGTGTAGCAGCGGGAGGTAATGGAGCCTCAAACAAGGGCTTCACCCCGGGGCTTCTCTTCCATCCTTGGGACGCTTCTCGGAGCCGGAGTTGGGGCTCCTCTGCCTGACCGGCAGACCTCTCTGCAGATTGCAAGTTCACCTGCCACTACCGTTGCCGCGCGCTCGTCTGCCTGGACTGCTGCGGGCCCCGCGATCTAGGCTGGGAACCAGCGCTGGAGCGGGACACAAACGTGGTGAGTTTGGGGCAGGGGGGCGTACAGGCGAGGCAGGGACGCGCGCACGAGCGGCCCCATCTCAGGTGGAGCCGAGGGGTGGCCCGCTCCGCGCAGTGAGCTTTCTAACAGCGGGTTTGCCCGCGGCAGGGTGGCTAACAGCGCGGGCTCGAAGGGGTGCCGGGAGCTCTGCCTCCGGGCGAGCGGACTGCCCCAACCACCCCGGCTCTGTGCCCGCGCAATTTCCGCACCTTTCCGCATCCGCATCCGGTCCTGCGGCCACGCTGGTGCACATGCGCACAGGCGCACAGGCGCCCACTGGTTCCCGGTGGGACGTGGGACCTGCGGGCGGAGCTGAGCTGAGCCTGCCCGGGCGGTGAGATCATTCCCCGAGGCGAGGCGCGTGCGGCCCCGCCCCTCAAAGTTTCTCCTCCAATGAGACGAGGACAAGATAGACACTACTGGCCAGGCTTTGGCGTTAACGGTCGCGGACCCTGGGCGCCGCGCACGCGCACTCCGGCGCGCGCTCGCACTCGGGGCGGTGGTTGGCGGCTCCGGGCACCCAGGCTCCGAGAGCTAGCTGGCCGGCAGGCGCGGCGATGGGCGAGGTGCACGCGGGGACGCCGTCCTTCGAGATGACCTGGAGCAGCACGACAAGCAGTGGCTACTGCAGCCAGGAGGACTCGGACTCGGAGCTCGAGCAGTACTTTACCGCGCGCACCTCACTGGTGCGCCGGCCGCGCCGGGACCAGGTGGGACTGGGGGTGGCGGGCAGGCTGCGGCGCCGGGGCGTCACTGGTACCCCGCACCTCCCCGGCAAGGTTAGGTGAGGGGACTCTGTGGGCATCCGCGCGCTCCGTGAGCGCGGGTCCCGGCCCGGGGGCCAGCTCTCAGCGCGTCGGCCCTGGGTGCCGAGGCCTTGCTCTCTGTCGCAGACCGGCCGAACCACGGGAAGCGGCGACGTGGCTTGAGGTGGGCCAGGGCCGGGCATTAGTCATCCATGACTAAAGCCAGCTGCGCCGTCTGGATTAGTACCTCGCCTTCCGGCTTTCCGCGCTGCGCTGGGGCGCTGCCTCCCGCCCTGGACAGAACACCGGAGGAGGAAGTGGGGAGGGAGGAGTCTTGCCCGTGGATTGAGAAGTGTTTTTAGGAGAGAGGCGAGGCACGGTCTGCGCCCCTCCGCCCCTCCGTAGGCACTCCTGGGTGGGGCCAGCGGAGTCCCCACCTCCTGCCGGTCCCGGCCTGTCACCAGCTGCTGGAACGTGGCCCCTCCGGAGCGGCCCTGGGGTGCTCGCTTTGGGGGCACATGTACTGAAACTGGAGTGGACGTGGAGATACGGGGTTTGGGAATGGATAGGAAGGAAGCCCTGTTTTAGACTGTAAGCATCCAGGAGCGCTTTACCCGCAAGAGGTAGGAGAAGGCTGGGCTATGAAATACCTGGGGAGGGGTCAGGAGACCGGGGCTGCTAATCCAGGCCTGTAAGGTATGGTCTGGAGCAGCTGTGCCTCTTGGAGTCTCCTAGGTGTCCCCTTTCTTAGAGACCTCTGTGCTGTGCGCCATGAGTGTGATCGCCAGGCTCAGATAACTAACCGTTCTGGAGCTGGTACAACTCCGGGGAGCACCCTGGCCAGAGCATCAGGAAAGAGAGATGGGGACTATGAAGCTCAGCATATCTGGCAGCAGGGTGGCAGAATTCCTTTCGTGAGCCAAGAGAAGGAAGTTGTGGGTATTTCTTTCTTCTTTTTTAAAGATTTTATTTATTTTTATAGAGAGAGGGGGTTGGGAGGGAGAAAGAGAGGGGGACATCAGTGCGAGAGAGACATCGATCAATTGCCTCTGGTACGCACCCTGACCAGGGAGGGAACCTGCAACCTAGGCATGTGTCCTGACTGGGAATCGAACTGCTGACCCTTTGCTTTGAGGGATGATGCCCAACCAAGTGAGCCGCGTTGGTTAGGGCTGGATATTTCTTTTGATGAAAATTTGATATCTCAAAAGCTCAGCCCAGAGCTTGCATGCAAGGTTTTAGTGTGGATCCCTGAAATGTCCTCTGTGTTACTCCGGCCTGGGACATTTTCCACTGTGGATAGGTGAGAAAACCACAGGACGGTAACCGGTTCAGAAGGAGGCTTGGGAGTCCCAAGTTGTATGTAAAATAAAACCATCAGTCACTACGGACTGTGGCAGAGTGCAGAGTGGGCTACTGTGGTGTAGGGGACGGGAAGTTCCACAGTCCTGCTGTGCGTCCCTCTGGGATGGCTGCTGGAATCTTCCACTTCAGAAACAAAAAGAAACTCTTCCTCCTCTAAAATCCTGGTAGGACAGTTCAGTGCCTCCAGTCCAAGTCCCTTGTTTTATGAGTAAATATACCAAGGGAGGTTCACTTGGAGAAGGAAAGGGGCCGGAACGGAGGTCCCTGCATCCCAGTCCGGGGCCCCTGAATTACTCAGGAAGGTAAGAGGAAAGAGCAGGTTCTCTCATCCCCGGGCTGGAGCTCAGAGCCATCACAGGGAAGGGGAGTAAGTTAGTGCCATCCCTGCGCCTACCCCTGTGCTGTAAACAGAATTCTCGTCCTTCTTGCCCTGGCACGAGAGCCTGCTGAGCTTTCCCCTGCCCCGAGCATCCCTCTCACCCTCGCACTCCTCCCTGGGGCACGTCTTCCTGTCTGAAGGCCTGAACAAATGTATGCAGCCCCCAACCCTCTTTTACCCCCCATATTCCAGAGCCCACATTTGTTCTTACTGGCCTTAGGGGTTTTCCACTGTCTGCAACAAGGGTTGTGCTAATTTCACTTCTCAATGCTCTTCTCCCCCCCCCAGCCCTTCGGAAACTTGGGGAAGCAAAACAGCTTCAGTTCCCACCCCTCCCCCAATACCTCTTTCCTGCTGGAGCCTCCGCCTTGATCCTCAGCACCATGGACTTGCCGGCTGCTGAACAGCCACAGGTTCTAGGCAAAGAGCACACGCCACGCTGTGCTCTCCCATCTGTCTTCCTGATTCGTCCCTCAGACGATTTAAGCTTAGGGGGCTCCAAAGCAGCAGTCAGGGAGAGGCTTGGCCGTCCTGGGCATGAGGTTGTCCTATAAGAGACGTCTGGTGGGAACCCCCTTGGGACTTGGGACAAGGCATTAGTCAGCTGTGATCTCAGCCGTGTCTGTGACACTCCCATTCCAGCAAGGCCTGTCTGACATCAACAGGAAAGGAAGTAAGGCTGATGCAGTGGGGCCAAGTGGGTAGGAGAAAGTCCATTCAGTTCCCTGACTGCCCTGGGCCATCCTCCACCTTTCCGATAAGATCCAGTTCCTGGAGGAATCGGGGAGGGTCTGAGCTGAGTGGTGGAGCTAAAATCTTGGCACTAAACATCCACACTGCAGGGAGGAGGTGCAGAGACCTTCCTGCTTGGTACTCGTGGGACAGGCCCTTCCAGGAGTCTCCCTGTGCACCTCTGACAGGCCTGGAACCTGGCCTGAAGCCACCTTTCATGCAGGCTGGGTCAAGATCAGATGGTATGTCACAGTGGTTTCCTCGCCATGCCTGAGACATGCGGGGCTGACCGCAAGTCCTCTACGGAGGGGTGTTAGCCGTTGGAGGGGTTGCCCTTCCCCTCCTGCCTGCTGGGGGCTGGGCTCCTGGTGTGCACTCGCCGTCACACACCTCACCCGACGGTGGGTCACGGCCCTTTGCCAGGGCAGAGTGGCCAAGTGGGCTGCCTTCTCCAGGACACACATCAGCCTCACCTAACTGAGGTGCTGGGACCAGGCTGTGCAGTTGCGAGGTAGTTTTACTGTACATGAGCCCTTCCTCAGCATCCCTCCCTCTTTTCCTGTCCCCAGACCTCGTGCCTTCAGTTGCCTTGGTTTTAAGGTACGCTTAGGGCCTCCCCAGGACTTGTCCCCAGTCAGGGGGCAGAGAGGAGCCAAACGATTCTGCCTTTGCTGTCTCCATCCATGGCATGCAGAAGCAGGAACAGTGATGGGTTCTTCTCATCAGGCTTGAGCTTTGTCATTTTCCGAAGGCTACCCCAGAGGCCGTTTTTCAGAGCGGCCCAGCCAGGGCTCATCTGTCTGCCTGAGGTGTGCATTGCAGCAGGGTGGGTTCCTTACGCGTTGATGCTGGCCCATCTTTCAGGACGAGCCCGTGGAGTGGGAGACACCTGACCTTTCTCAGGCTGAGATTGAGCAGAAGATCAAGGAGTACAATGGCCAGATCAATGGCAACCTCTTCATGAGCCTGGTGAGTTGACAGCCTGGGAAGGGATGTAGGGGGAGGCAGGGATCCAGCTGTGTGCCCGATGCCCAAGGGGTCACAGCGGAGGCATTCTTGGGTGGCCCCAGCAGTGATGTATTCACACCCAGCCTAGCCCCCTGTGGACTGGCAGTGCCCAAACCCGTTCCTTCTCACCTGGAACATGGGCATGGTTTGGTTTCTCTTCTTCAGAATAAGGACGGCTCCTATACAGGCTTCATCAAGGTTCAGCTGAAGTTGGTGCGCCCCGTCTCAGTGCCTTCCAGCAAGAAGCCACCCACCTTGCAGGACGCCCGGCGGGGCCTGGGGCGGAGCACAGCGGTGAGGCGTCGCACCTCCTTCTACCTCCCCAAGGACGCTGTCAAGCACCTGCATGTGTTGTCACGCACGCGGGCACGAGAGGTCATCGAGGCCCTACTACGCAAGTTCTTAGTGGTGGATGACCCCCGCAAGTTTGCGCTCTTTGAGCGGGCTGAGCGCCATGGCCAAGGTGGGCTTTCCACCTCACCGCACCTTGGGTGGGGGTGTATATGCATGCACCTGTGCCTGGAGGGGCAGAGGGGGCTGGGCCTGCCTCTCATCCAACACTCCCTCCCCCCTGCCTGGTCCTCAGTGTACCTCCGGAAGCTGGCGGATGAGGAGCAGCCCCTGCGGCTGCGGCTCCTCGCAGGGCCCAGTGAGAAGGCCCTAAGCTTCGTCCTGAAGGAGAACGACTCTGGGGAGGTGAACGTGAGTACACAGCCCTCCGTTTCTCGGTTGTCACTGGGCAGGGCTGCGGGGCTGCGGCTACAGTGAGGCTTGCAGGAGGAATAGGGTTGAAGGACAAGCCCTGAAAACGTCTCCACTCCAGGAGTGTGTGAGCCCGTGGCTAATGTGAAGGCTTCCTGGCCAGTCGAGCCAAGGTCTAGGGCCTGTCTCAAGGAAGCCAGGAGACTTGTCTTGGTGCTCTGCTCTTCCCTGTCGTGGAGAGTCCTCAGGAGCTGCAGGAGTCCGTCTGACTGTGGTGATCCCAGACCAGCTCAAAGCTGCACAGAGGGACCCAGGATGCCCTGGAGGCTCCTCTCGGGTGCCAGGACTGTTACCTGGAAGCTTTCTGGCTCCAAGGTATTGGGTCCGCAGAGTGAGATTAGACTCAAGAGTGTGGGCCTGACCTGTCCATGGGTAACTGGGAACATCCGCTCTGGTTGCCTGTCTGTGAGGTGACTGCCCTGCTGGGTGAGACCTGTCTTCTGTATGTTGGGAATCCTAGCACAGACCATTCGGGCAAAAACCTAATATTAGAAATCCCCATCCTGGCTATGCGACCGTGATGCTCTGGTCTTCTCTGGGGAGCGCTTGCTGGCTTGGCGATGCCTGTTGCAGCCTTTGTCACCCCTGCCCCCACAGTGGGATGCCTTCAGCATGCCTGAGCTACACAACTTCCTGCGCATCCTGCAGCGGGAGGAGGAGGAGCACCTCCGCCAGATCGTGCAGAAGTACTCCTACTGCCGCCAGAAGATCCAGGAGGCCCTGCATGCCTGCCCCCTGGGGTGACTGCTTGTACCCCTGGGTGGAAGGAGGAGAGTAGGCAGCACCAAGGGCGTGCCGTGTGAGTGTGACAGGGCCCACGTGGCCTGAGGAATGAGTGTGCGTGGAGGCCCTCATCTTGCTGGCGGAATGAACCCAGAGAACAGCAAAGGAGCCGGCCCCCTGTGTCCACCAGTGGGTGTAGCAGGGCATGGCTCTGCACCCTCTGCCATTCCTGTTCCGAGTCATGGTGGGCCAGGGTTGCCCTGGGAAGCTGCTCCAGTCTTGCAGCAGGGGTAGAGCGGACAGAAGTCTCCTTAATTCGTATCTCAGATAGGAGAATCTTGGAGACCCAACGAACAGAATAGGGTCATGTTTGCAGGGATGAGGACCCTCCTCTATGGGGAAAGGTTGTATGTTTTGGGTCTTGGATGGGGTCTCAGGACAGCCCTATCGGAGCCAAGAGTGGGTGTTTAAGATAAGTCAGACATCGAGAAAGAGTCTAGGTTTCCTTCCACAGTGCCCTCTGGTTCTGCACACATCCTGGAGTCAGGGCAAGCTGGCTCACGGTGCAGCAACAGTGCCTCAGTGCCTCCCCCAAGGAGCATGTCCCTGGGCGCGGGGTCTGTGTGAGTGTGGCCACTGCCCCAGGTCCATGCCTTGCTTGCCAATCAAAGCCAGGGTCTTTAACTTCAGGTGTCTTTGGTGATGTGTGTGAATGTATATTTTGTGGCCTCAGCTGAATGCCTCCTGTGGGGAAAGGGGTGGGGGGTGACAGTCATCATCAGGGTCTGGGGCCCGAGAAAATTCGGCTGAATAAAAGATTTAAGAATGTGCTTTTGGACTCTCTGTTATGGGCCCGCAGCCCTGGTTGCCCTTTATGCCCATGGCTGCCAAGGGTGATGGACAGACTCACAGAGCACCTTTCAAGGTCGCCATAGGACCAGTTTGCGCAGGCTTTGAGGTACAGATATGTAAGTCATTGCTCAGCACCCTGGGGCTCAGATCTTGGTAGAGGCAAGAATATTAGCTGCAGCTGGAGCTTAGGGAGACCATACACCCTGCAAGCCGTGAGAGGCGCTTCACCTAATATTTATCCAGCCACTACTGTGGGCCAGACACTCGTGGCTCATGGCTCATGGCGCCGAAAGTACAGCTGTTAACTCGCCTTCGTGAAGCATTCCCTATGGCGGGTTTGGAAAGACCACGAAATTTGAATTCTTCAGACGTGAATGTGGCTATGACATTTGGCCAGTTCCTCAATTTCCCATTGGTTCGGTTTCTTCTACTCATGCGACAGTGGTGATCATAAAGACGGCGTGGGAACAGAACGAGGCTAGACAGGCGCCGCGCGGCCTGGCCTGGGGCCAAGCCCCAGCGTGCTGGTACCGGGGAACCCCGGGTATTGGGCAGGCCCCCCGTACCTGACCTAGGGGACGGCACGTCGGCCACCACACACGCCAAAGAAACAGGCAGGGCCAGCTACCGCTCTCCTGGGTGGGAGTTGCCCCAGCTGGGGAGTGTGGCCTGCCGGGAACCTGACGTCTCGCAGTGCATGCTGGGGTGCCTAGTGCCTGCGGGCGGCTATTGGTTCCGCTCTGCTGACTGATGAGAGGAGCAGCCAATCCGGAGGCAGCGTGGAGAGCGTGCGGAAACGGAAATGAGGTTTCCGTGGAGACAGCGGAGCCTGCGGAAGACGGCCGCGGCGGCACCTTGGATCCGAGGCCGAGGCAGGGCATGGCTACGCCGATGGCCCTGTGAAAGCAAAGCGGCCGTGGGGTCCGCCATGCGCCGGCGGCCCTGACATGGGTGCCAGCGGCTCCAAAGCCCGAGGCCTGTGGCCCTTCTCCTCGGCGACGGGGAGCGGCGGTCCGGAGACAGCAGCTGCTGAACAAGCTCTGGCGCGTCCGCGAGGCCGAGTCGTGCCCCCCTTCGTATTCACGCGCCGCGGGTAAGGGCGCGATTCCGCTCCGGCCGGCGCCCCGCGTCCTGCGCAGCTTCCGCGGCCATAACTCCTGCACCCGAGCTAGGGCGACTCCCATACTTCAGGCCCCCTTTGGAGCAAGGGCTGCGACAGCCGGGCAGTAGGTTCCTGGAGGCCTGGCCGCTCTTAAGGTGTCCCCAGGAGAAAAGTGGGCTTGCACGTTGTCCCCGGGCAGGCACTTTTACGCACGCCAGAGCTAAGATAGGGCCTCTGTGAGGCTTTAGGGCCTCTTCCTTTTCTTCTTTCAACGGCAGCTTGCCAGCTGAAGGCTCCTAGTCGCCCTCTCCCCCCGAGTCTTCTGACGGGAACATCACCCTTTGTTTTGGCTGTTACTGTCCCGCACAGCGGTGAGGTAGGGGGTGGGGAAAGCAGGACTGGACCCTGCTGTTGGGAGTGGGGCCTAGGGAAGAAGACCTTCACCCGGGTATGTTCTCCAGATCTGGAGCACTGACCTCCTCCCACTCCCAAGGGATCCAGACAGGAGTATTAGATTGACCTGGCCCTGGAAGTCCCCTGGGGGCTGACACGTAGGTGATGCTACTTAGGGAGACCCAACAGTGGCAGGTTGGCTGCACTATCCACCTGGCGTGAGTGGGACAGATGCATCTATTTCCCCTTTAGACTCCCTCCTAGCTCAGGCATCTGCTGTCTCAGGCTTTGGACCTGGGCTGGTAGTTGTCTTCTGGAGACTTAACATACGTGGGCCCCCATCCTGCGCACTCTCGATATCCTGGATAAAGGCAAGGGACTGGTGCTGGAATGGTATTCTTGCTGAACAAACCAGTGATGAGAGCTGGCCTTGGCTGCCTGGACAGTGTGCTCTCGTGTAGCGTCTCTCCTTGGGTCTGACAGTAGCACTGGCCGCCACCCCACTTCTCACTTTCTTCTAGTAGACCCCAGACCCTAAGCAACAGATTTCCCAGGCATAGTATCTTCCCTTCCTTCCAAGGTTGTTCCTCTCCTTTGGGGGATGGGCACACTTCCTGATGGTCTGTGGCAATTGCCATGATGTGTGAGGCTCCAGCCCAGCCTGTTCCCCTCTCCTACACAGCTCCATGTTCTATGACGAGGATGGAGATCTTGCTCATGAATTCTATGAGGAGACAATCGTCACCAAGAACGGGCAGAAGCGGGCCAAGCTGAGGCGGGTGCATAAGAACCTGATTCCTCAGGTGAGAGGCTGGGCAGTGCTCACAGAGCCTGTGCTGAGTGTGTTGAGGTAGACCCAGATGGGGTCTGCTGTCATGGTGGGAGCTCTTGGGGGAGGAGCTGGGAAAAACAGGAAGGCTTCCTGGAGTAGGGGCACTAAGATGACCCTCACTAGCCTCTGTTTCCATGGCAGGGCTTCGTGAAGCTGGATCCTCCCCGTATCCACGTGGATTTCCCTGTGATCCTCTATGAGGTCTGAGCCTAGGGGGTTGTAGGCCTAAGTACCTGCGGCCTAAGTACCTCCTGCCTCAGCAAGAAACCCTCAGGCTCAAGGTGTGGCTTTCATTGGATAGGCTGAAACCACAATCCTGAATAAACTCCATAGGCCCGGGACCTTCAGCCGCGAGCAGGGCAGTTCTGCAATGTTGGTTGGGTGCTGGTTTGCAGACAAGAGGTGGCTGGTGGCTGGTGAGGGCTAATGACAGTTACCAGCCTACCTTCCCCAGCAACCCCTACAAGGCGCAGGGCAGAGCACATGCTGATTGAGGAATGCCTGGCTCCTGTGCCCTTGCCCGGCCTGCTTTCTTCCAAGTGTGTCCAGGGCCCAACCCTGCCAGGGGCTACAGCACTTTACAAGTAGGGTCTGCCTTCTTCCAGCCCCTGGGCTGTGGGGGCCGTACACAAGTGGGAACTTCCTTTCCCTCACCTCCTTTATCCCTTCATTGGAGCATTTCAGCCGTTTGCTACCTCGATTCCTCCTCTGTTGGACAGAGGCTGGGGGCAACGCAAGCCTGATTCTTCCTACCTACCTGCCCCTGTGTTCCCACCCCCAGATGGACGGCCACTTTGCTGGCTGTTAATAAGAATAGGGACTGGTGTGGGAGGCCTCTCCCTCTACCCAGGACTGGGTTGATACCTCCCCACTGCAACTGGTTGTTGTCCTGTCATGTCTCCCTTCCCTCCTCCCCACATTTGAGAGGACATAGGATGGGGTCAGGAAGGCTGTGGATGCCTGTGCCTACCCACCTACTCCATCTAATCTTTGCCTTCTGCACCAGCCCCCCCCCCCCCAGTGGGAGTGGCCCCTACCCACCTCCTCTTTATCTAATCTCCCTTGCCTTTTGCACCAGCCTCCCCCCCATCCCACATTGGGAGGACCCCATCTGCCGGGACAGCACCCTAGGGCTGGTGCCGATAGCTCTGAGCCCACTACCCGGTGCCCTGCAGTATGCCTATCCCTTCAGGAGCAGTCAGGGAAAAGTACTGGAGCCCCTGGGTAGGGAAAAAGGAGAGAACAACCATAAAAGGAACACTTAAAATGTGAAAGTTTGTAAATAGTCTAGTCCATGATGTTGTTGGGACAGAGTCTGATTTCTACACGGAAATGACTTTTTTCTTTAATTCCTTAATGTGCAAGCTCTGTGCTTCAAGACTGTGGGAAATTGTGTGGGGAGGGTGGACCCCAATCTAGGAACGCTGTTGTGTTATTTGTTCAGTTTCAATAAAAATATTTGTAGACCCTGCATACAAGAGTGGCATGCTCTTGGACTGTGACACCCTCTAGACCACCACTTGGGCTCAGTAGGCGGCCCCCCAACTCTAGCCTGAGCCCCGTCTGTGGCCATCTTAGCGCTGACCAGCAGGTGGCAGTGTATTTACACAGACCTCACTGTAGGGCACTTCAGGGTGGAGGGCCACTCCCTTTATATTGTTTTCAGTAGGTGAGGATCCTGGAATTGAAAGGCCCTGGGCTGCTTCATTGGGAAATTGGCCTCACCTGCCTAGGCTGAGGTGCGAATGTAAACTCAGAGAGGTCTGGAGCGGCTGTCCTGTCCCAGCAGTGCCCGCTAACCCTACATGAGGCCACAGCCTGAACCCCATGGACCTCCAAAACCCAGCCTTAGGGGGACAGCAGCCAGATGGGTGGCACCACACCCTTGGTCTGCTGCCAGGCTCTGCATCCCAAAGCCACCTGCTTCCTCCCAGGGCTGCCTGTGGGTACCACCAGCAGAGTGGGCGTGGGGCCTCCATCCCCCCAGATGAAGCTCAGCCACTCAGTACTTGCTGTGTCCCCTGCCTCCATTGTCCCCTGTGGGCATGCAGCCTGCTATAAGGCTGGTTCCCTGCTAGGCCCAGCCCTTGGCCATTAGCCCTACTCCCAGTCAGGGAGGAGGGAGTTCAAGCATACAGGCTTCTGGGCCTGGGGAGTTGGTCTGATAGTCTTAGAGGGTTAAACTGTCAAGTCTGGGGCGGGGTCACACTGTGCAGCCTGGACTTACAGTCTTTGGGCACCTGCCCACTTGCCCATTAAGATGTCAGGCATAAGAACCCATCATCCTCTGCTGTCGCACCTGACTGCCCCAGGGACAGGCTTCTGCCATGTCAGATGATGTCCCTTCGCCCATCACCACTGTCCTAGTGTGGTAGAACTCGCTGTGCTGGGCCTGCCCTAGCTGACCCCAAAGCTGGAAACAATGGAGGTCAGACCACTGCTTCCCCACTCCCTTCCACTGGGCTGTGCTCATTTCCTTCCTGATGGCTGCCTGAGGAAGTGGCCCTGCCCTGGGACAGTCTAGCCTGGTCTTTGTTCCCCCAGGGGCCCCCACCTTTGAGGCTTCCCGTGTCCCTTGTGGAGCCAGCACAGTGGTACAGGGACACCACCCTCTCATGCCATGTCTTGGACTACCTTGGTCCTCAGAGTATGTGCCCACCTCCCCCAGGCCCCAGTTTTACACAGCCTCTATTAGGAAAGACAAATGAAGTGAGCCAGTAGGGTACAGGTGGGGTGGGGACAGGTTCAGTGACTTGAGGGTGTGCAGATCTGTCTGCACCTTGCTGGAACTGCTGTAGCCTCTCTCAGGCCGGCGCACCATGGACACCTTCCTCACCCATGTTGTAAGGAGCCCCTGCTCTACAGTCTCGGTGAAGTCCACCCAGGGATGTCCCCCGGCAGGAGAGCACCCTGCAGAAACTTCCTGGCCTCTGCCCCACCTCCCACCCCCACTGTCACACGTGGGACACTTCCGCTCTCAGTGGGAAAGAATTGACTCAGCTCCCGGAATTTCTCCCAACGCCCCTTCCCTTCTTCATCACCTTCTTAGGAGAACAATCAACCAAGCACCCCCCAAGTAGTCTGACTCCCCCCACAGCGCACCTCTGGGGCCCTTCCACTCACAGGCTACTGGATCCCTGGGGTTAGGATGAGTCTCAACCCCAAGGGACAGTTGGGGAGAAGAGCATTCAGTGTTAAGGAAGCTGCGGGCATGGGGGAGGCTGGCACCCGAGCCTTCCTGCCACCTGACACAGTTCGCCCTGGGCAGGACCTGCTGGGGGAAGGGTGGAGAGGGCAGCCAGCAGGACAACCGTAGGGAAACAGGGTCAAAGCGGTCCCCTCCCCCGCTCCATTCCCGGCCCGCTCCCTCGGAGGGGCAGCAGGAAGTGAGGAGAAAGGGCTGGGATGGGAGGCGGGAGCGGGTGGGAGGGGATGGGGTTTATCAAGTCGCCGGCAGGCTGCCCAGTGGGCTGGAGAGGCTCACCCCGAGAACGAGGGAGGCCGCTCACCTACTGGGCCCGCCGACGGACTCCCACACAGGTGAGCCCAGCGCAGATGACTGGTCTGCGCCCCCATAGGTGCGCTCACAGCAGCGCTCCCTCCCCCGCTCCTGCTGCTCGCGGGCCGCCCGGGGGTATGGCTGGTGGTCCAGACCCCGGGCCTTTGCGGGGCTGAGTCCCGCAAGGGGGGAGAAGGCAAGGAAGTCTCGCCCCAGTCCGGCTGCAAGCCCGCTCCCCAGTGGGAGGTTATGGGGGGGTGGGGAGGAGGGCTCAGGATACCGGGCTTCGGCTCGGGGAAGCCCCTGTGGCGGGGCCGGTATTCTCCCCGGTCCCACCAGGAACTCCTGCAAGGGTGGCAGCTTCCTCAGGGTCAAAAGGAAGTCTTGGGGGCTCCCACGGCCCCACCCCCACCCCACCCCCAAGACTGGGCTGGAGGGGACGGAAGCCCAGGGATTGGCCTGTTCCTGGGGCGGGAAGAGGGGGTTCCCTACCCCAAGGCCCGCTGGCCTTACCGGCCCCCAGCTGGCCGGCCAAGCGGCGACCCACAGCTCGTGTTGCCGAGGCAACCACTGCCTCGGCCCAGCCCAGAAAGGACTAAGAGGCGGGCGCTCGGCCCCCTTCCCCGGTCCAGCAGGGGGCGGGGCTCCCCTTCAGACCCTGGACCGGGGAGGAGAGCCCTGCCTGACCCGCAGGGGTTTACTGTCGCGGGATCTGGAAATCGGCTCTGGTCGGGCACCGTCCCCCTTTCCACACCAAGGGAGCCCCGGCCCTGGGGGCCGCACTCGGGGGGTGCAGAGCCAGATCCGCGGCTGCCCCCAACCAAGGCCTCGGGGCCCACAGCGCCTCCTCACGGCGGAGCGGGGGAACACCACCGACTTTATTCCCTCTCCGATCCCTGTTCTTTGCCTGTCCCTTTAAGGGGCTGGCCGCGCCGCGGAACCGGGAGGGATGTACCACCGGCTGCAGGCTGCGGGGGGAGGCAATTCTCGGACTGACGGGCGCTCGCAGCTGAGACTTCAGAAGAAATCCCCGATCGGAGGGGCCTCACGGTCCAAGATGAGTGGCCACGTTCCTCGGTGGAGGACCTGGGGACTCTGGACCCCGAAACGCGGTTCCGGCGGCACAATAATGGGGCACACCTCCCCGCCACGGCCGCAAGTCCTGCTCCGGGCCCGCCTCCGCAGCGGACTCTTAAAGGGCCCTGGGGCCCGGGGGCGGAGCCAGCAGAGGCGCCAGGCGGGGCCGTGCCTGGGCGAGCGGCCGAAGTGGGCTGGGCTGGGCCAGGGATGGCGGTGGCTATGGCACGGGGCCCGGCGGTGCCCAGCGCGAGGTGAGGGCGGGCGGTGCAAGCCTGGCGGCTTTCTCCCCACGAGCTGGGTTCCGAACCCCCAGGGAGGCGGCCCAGGGACGCCACCCCCATCGGGCCGGGCTCAGACCCCACGTGCGGGGCGGGGGCGGGGTCCCGCACAAAGGCCGGGCGGAGTGAGCTCCACCCCGACCCCCGGCGGCGGTCGCGCGCATTCCGGGCGGCTGTGGAGGGCAGGGCCGGTCGGCCGGCGCCGCCGTGGGAGGTCCGCTGCCCCTTTGTCCTCGCGGGGCCTCCACCGAGCATGGTCGAGTGTCTGCAGTCGAGACGGAGTCCTGACAGCCTCCCTCTTCTGCCGGGCGGCTGCTCCCCAGAACCAGCTCCGTGGCTGCCTTCCAGCTTGCTGGCCGCTGCCGGAGCTGTGCCCTGACTTACTCAAATGCTATCGTTGCTCTGGACCGAGAGTTCTTCGCCGGGTACACAGTGGGCCTCGGGTTCCGCGCTGTCTGCAGTGATGTGTTGGGTGGTGTCCGGGTCTGTGTGTGTCTGGGCAAGCGACTCACTGGGAGCTCAGTTCGTCCGGACTCCGAGGGGTTGCAGACCTAACAGCGGTTCTTTCCCAGCTGTAGGCCACCTGCTCCAGCAGGGACCTGTGCTCCTGGCACTGAGTTCCCAGGGTGTCTTGCCTGCCCCTCGGTGGCCTGTGGTCTCTCAGGCCTGTTACAGCGACCTGTTACAGCCATGTCACAGGGCCTGCACAGCCCTGGGCACAGTGCCTGCACAGCATGGGCTTCGGCAGTGTGGATGGGTTTGGGGTTGGCACCTCCAGGATTCTCTAGACTGACTTGCTCTCTCCCACCCTTTCTTCAGTTCCTGAGCTGGTGCCAGGCAGGTGACACCGTCTTCCTGCAGCCCCCAGCATGCGGGCAGGCTTGAGGCCCGCCGGCACACTGGCCCTGGTGTTGACGGTGGCATGGGCCACGGAGCTCAAGCCCACAGCACCACCCATCTTCACAGGCCGGCCCTTTGTGGTGGCGTGGGATGTGCCCACACAGGACTGCGGCCCACGCCTCAAGGTGCCGCTGGACCGAGAGGAGAAAGCCTTCGATGTGAAGGCCTCACCTAACGAGGGTTTCGTGAACCAGAACATCACCATCTTCTACCGGGACCGGCTAGGCCTGTATCCGCACTTCGATTCCGCAGGGAGGCCCGTGCATGGCGGCGTGCCCCAGAACGTCAGCTTATGCGCGCACCGGAAGATGATGCAGGACCACGTGGAGCACTACATTCGTCGACAGGAGCCTGCGGGGCTGGCAGTCATCGACTGGGAGGACTGGCGGCCCGTGTGGGTGCGCAACTGGCAGGACAAGGACGTGTACCGCAAGGCTTCCCGCCAGATGGTGGCCGGCCGCCACCCCGACTGGCCGCCAGACCACATCATCAAGCAGGCGCAATACGAGTTTGAGTTTGCTGCTCGGAAGTTCATGCTGGACACGCTGCACTTTGTCAAGGCAGTTCGGCCTCAGCACCTCTGGGGCTTCTACCTCTTCCCCGACTGTTACAACCACGACTACGTGCAGAACTGGGAGACCTACACGGGCCGCTGCCCGGACGTGGAGGTCTCCCGAAACGACCAGCTGGCCTGGCTGTGGGCCGAGAGCACGGCCCTCTTCCCTTCTGTCTACCTGGACGAGGTGCTCGCTTCCACGGCCCACGGCCGCAACTTCGTCAGCTTCCGTGTTCAGGAGGCCCTTCGCGTGGCCCGCACCCATCATGCCAGCCACGCGCTCCCGGTCTACGTCTTCACGCGGCCCACCTACAGCCGCACGCTCACGGGCCTTAGCGAGGTATGTGCCTCCCAGGGTCCTGCCTTCTTCCCCGAGAGCCGCTGCTGCTCCGGGTTACCCGCGGGCTCCTGCCTATACTGTACTGGCTACTCTGCATCCCCTTCCCTCCGGCTCTCTCTAACCTTGTGACCGGGTGGCATTGTTTTCTCCATTTTGCGGGTGACAAGATTAAGGCCTAGAGATGCTAAGAAATTTCTCCAAAGCTTGCAAGCGAACGCAGGGCAGGACAAGGACTTGGGCCTAGGCATTCTGGCTTTGGAATCAATACAGACACATCCTAGGCTCAAGGGGGCCTCTGGCTTGAGAAACGGGGGCCCAAAGATGGGGTGGAAGTCGCTTAAACAGTTAAGAGAAAGTGAAATGGAGCCTCTTCCTGGGACTGGAAAAGGGAGGACTGGGCTGGGGTGGGGGCCGGCCGCCAAGTCAGAACAGGCTGGAACCTGCCCGTGCTGCCTGTCCTCCTTCCCTGTGGTCTCAGTCCCCCTGGTGACCAGCCCCTTCTCACACAGATGGATCTTATCTCCACCATTGGTGAGAGTGCTGCCCTGGGCGCAGCCGGTGTCATCCTCTGGGGCGACGCAGGGTTCACCACCAGCACGGTAAGTGAGGGACCCCCCCCGCCCCCCCGCCCACCAGGTCTGCAGGGTCTGCAGAAACAGCATGAGTGTTGGAGCCTCTGGCTGCCAACCTCCATGTGGGCAAACCTAGTCTGGCCCCCTTGTCTGTCTCCCACTCAAGACATCCCTGGTCCCAACGGAGAAGACAGCGCCCCTCCCCTGCTCCCAGGAAAGGGGACACACTGTTCTGAACAGCTGTTGAGTTCAACACTCCCTTGCCTTCCCTGCTGGGCTCCAGTCTGCCCCCACCCCCTTCTGTGTAGGAGCGGAGACAGTGAGGGCTCAGGCACACATGTCCATCAGTTAAAGAAGGCAAGGTCCCGCATTGTCGGACACAGTTTCCATCTGGGTCTGGGCCGAGGCAGCTGACCCTGACTCCTGGCCTCTGCCCCCAGGAGACGTGCAAGTACCTCAAGGAGTACCTGATGAATCTGCTGATCCCCTACGTAGTCAACGTGTCCTGGGCCGCCCAGTATTGCAGCTGGGCCCAGTGCCATGGCCACGGGCGCTGTGTGCGCCGAGACCCCGGCACCAACGCCTTCCTGCACCTCAGTGCCAGCAGCTTCCGCCTCGTGCCTAGCCACGCCCCTGGTGAGCCCCCGCTGCGACCAGAGGGGGAGCTCAGCTGGGCCGACCTCGACCACCTGCAGAAGCACTTCCAGTGCCAATGCTACCTGGGCTGGGGCGGCAGGCAGTGCCAGTGGGACCGTAGGCAGGCGTCGAGAGGTGCCCGCGGGGCCTGGGCTGCGGCCCACCTCACCAGCCTGCTGGCTGTGGCAGCCGTAGCCCTCAGCTGGACTTCGTAGGGATCTCTCACCTGGCTTCCGGGCAAGCTGGCCTCTGCCACAGGGTGGGCGAATGGGTCCAGAGGGGGCGGAGCCCCTGGGATGCCCAGTAGGACGTCCATACCAGCTCTCACCCCCCTGTTCTAAGGGGGAGGGGCAGTCCCCTGAGAAGCCCCTTCTCTCACTGCCAGAGAGGAAAAGGGGCATGGCCGGGGAGGACCCGACCCTACTCCCCTGCCCCGGGATAGTTTATTATTATTATTTTGAGGTCTCTTTTGTAAATTAAATATAAAACAACTGCTTCTGTGCTTGGACTGTCTGCACTTGGGCCAGGGCATGTGAGAGTGATTCCAGAGTCTTCCATGAGGTTCAAGCCCAGCTCTGTCCCTATGAAACTCTGCTAGGGACTTCTTACCTGTAAATGTGCTCACTGGGACTCAGGGGCCTAGAGCTGCCCACTCTGCAGTTGGCCTGCTGGAGCCGGAGCCACTGGGAATGGAGGGACTCAGGTGCTACCCCAATGCCAAGGACCTTGCATTCTCCATACTGATTGGAATGCAGTTGAGCCCAACCTTGTGTGAGGGACGGGACTCACTGTGCTGCTCCTGCTGGCCCCGGTATCCCCAGCTGGGCCAGTGTCAGCTGCCTCGCCTTGCCCACCCAGGGAGAAAGGGGAAAGTGGACATTTGATGTTCCCTGGCTGGGCAAACAGCCAGACCACCTCTCCCTGCCGTCTCCACGAGCCAGGGCGTCTCCTCCGTTCCCAACTCCCAAGGACAGTGGGCTCCAGCCACACACAGCTCTCCCCGTCGGGGTCGCAGTCCCCCACAGGGTATGGCCGGAGGAGGCCAGCAGGGTATGAGGTTCTGAATGCTGAGGTTCCTCCGTCCCTGTCCCACTGTAGGCACGTGATGGGGCAGGGGGAGGCACCCTCAAAGGTCAGCCCTGTCCCGCCCACAGCAGTGTGGCTGGTCCCCAGCTGTCCCGGAGGAGGGAAGGAGCAGTCAGACCAGCTGTGCCCTGCTTCACTCCTCAGCTCCTGGAAGGAGTTCCCCTGGGGGTTCTCTGACCCTCCCACACCTGGGTGCCCCTGTCCTAGGCAGAGAGGACTCAGCCCTGCCCTCAGGCCACACTGGCTTTGGGGAGACAGTCAAACAGTCCAGTGGTGAGGGGGGCGGATGAGCCACAAGGACTCAGAAGGTATCCTGGAGGAATCTACCATGGGCTTTGGGGGGCAAGGAGGCAGCTTGATGCTAGGAACAAGCAGGGCAAAGGCTGGAGGAAGCTGGGATGGCAGCACGAGGCCGCGGCGTGGCTGGCATCTTCGTCAGGCCGAGGCAGGGGTGGGGCAGCACTGGCCTGACCGTCCTGTTCAGTAACCGGCGCGCACACCTGCCAGGGCTGGGCTAGCTGCAAGGGACGCACCCGTGAACCACGCCGACGGTGATGCCTGTCCCTGTGGGGATGGCGGCGCAGAGGGAGATGCGCAGTGGGCGTGAAGACCGAGCCAGGTGCCGGACAGGGAGAGCGCTCCACGGAGGAGGGTGCGGGCGAGGGGATGGCGTGGTTGGGGAAGAGAGCCAAGGCCGTGCCAATCAATGTCTGCTCGGGCTGTAAAGCTCCCTCTTGTCTCCCTCTGGCTGGTGATGGCCGAGAATGGAGAGAAAGGGCTGGTGGTAGCACTGGGAGGGTGATGTCAGGTCACTTGGTGGAGGAGGATACCAAGGTGGAAGGGTTCCCAAGTGCTAGAGAGAAGATTCGGGTGTTGATCCATAGGCCATGAGATGCTGGAGCCAGGGGAGGGAGAGCAGCTGTGAACCCCCACACACACCTGTGAGCTATCCCACTGACATCTGTAACCCCCTAGACAGGTGACCAAGGCACACCTGTGACCTCACCCACACAGCTGGGACCTTTCCCACTTTGCCATGACCTTTACATACACGTAACCCCCTATGTGTGCAGCTATGATCCCCCCACGTGTGTGACCCCCCCCCCTTTACACAGTTGTGACCCCCTCCAATACAAACCCGTGGCCACCTCACATCACTTCCCCGGGCGTGTAGAAGACAGCCTTGGAGAAAGTGCAACTTGAGACGGAGCTGTCCTGTGGGTGGCAGCGGGGGGGTTGGGGGGTGACTCAGCAGCCTAGGGTATGCCCAACCAGAACAGGCAGGGCTGGACCAGAAAGCTGGACTGACCTGTCAACAGAGCTTTAAAAAGACGTTCTTGAGAAGAAGCAGCTCTGTATTCTTAGCCTCTGCATTGGCCTGAATGGTTATTGGTCAGGTGTGCGGTCTGGACCGTGGAGCCAAGAGGTGAGATCACCTTGTGTTCCGGATACGTGAGCCTTTCGGGGGTAATCAGAGGTGGTCTGGAGGTCCAAGGCGTGTCTGGGAGTTGATGCCGACTGCAAAGCTCAAAAGCTTAAGTTCCCAAGCCAGTTAAAACAGAGCTTTCCTCAGGCCTCAACCTACTTGATTTTAGTCATTTAACAGCTTGACCATAGTGACTCCATTTTAATCTCTTCACTGTGTTCCTCAGACCTCAGACACACACCACTTGGACCAATCGGACCAGACCAACCTGCAGAAGCTGGCCTGTGGGTGGGGCCCGGGGTGGGGGAGGGCTACAGGCACCCCAGCTGCTTCCTGCTGTTTCACCATTAGAGCGTCTCCCTTGGACCGAGGCCAGCCGGAGGCTGCTGGGCGGCTGGGCGGCTGGATTGTGCCAATCTCAGCACTAGGTCTCTGGGGAAACCAGAGGGTAGCAAGGAGCCTAGTGGTCCTCACTCTGGGACCCTGCTTTCTGAAGAGGCTCAGCAGCCACCACCTCTGTGGCCAGATCCTGTGCTCGGCTTGCGGCTGATGTGCACCCTGGGCCCTTCTCTCCTTCAGCCCTGCCACTTCTCCACCCTAGCCAGCCTGGAGGGAGGACTGAGCCCACATGGCAACCAGCTGTGCCACTTCCCTGGGGACCGCCATGCTAGAGGGCACTGGCTCAGGCTCAGCCTGGGCTGTGGAGCCAGGCAGCAGTTGAACCGGAGCCAGGGATCCGATGGTTCCCACCCCACCCCCGGCAGGCAGGCCTGGGCCTGCTGGGCACCTGGCAGGTCTCAGTCACTCGGTTCTGATTCAGCAAACCAGTGAAATCATGAGGAAATGAATAAGCATGTGGTCACGGATACACTGCCCAGACCCGTGGTTCCACTGACATGGTCTCCCAGTCACAAGACACCAAGGTCTCACACCCAGTACCAGGGAAGCTCTGGGTCCCACACTCATGTGTGCACACTCAGGCCCCGATGGTCACTAACCGGGGCTTCATAGACAGTCCCTGACCCAGCAAGTGTACAGGGGGTAACAGCACAGGCCTGACTTGGTGAGCACTGGGCCTTTCAGATGCAGGTCCCTAAGGCAGGGGTGACATCCAGGAGGCAGAAGGCCTAGGGCCACAGCACTTTAGAGGCCCACAAATGTTTTAATGTTGATTTTTTAATAGAAGAAAAAATATATAAGTAATGAATAGGTCATGGATTCAGTCTGGATTGTATTTATCTTTATACCAACATAGTTGTAAAATATATTTTAAAATATTTTTTGATTTGAGCTCCAGTCAGGGCACATACAAGAATCAACCAATGAACACATAAATAAGTGGAACAACAGATAAATGTTCCTCTCTCTCTAAAATGAATAAATAAAAATTTTTTGAGGAACAGTCCCACCCACAAAGGCAAAAATACCTAGGGCTCCCCAAAGTCATAATGCAGCCATGTGGGGCCAGGACCCTCCCTGGTTATCAGTCCCAAGATACCCAGATTCCAGCACCACAAACAGGCCTGCCACCCACACACCCCCCTGCACCGCCCCCACCCCCATCCCACTCCAAATAAAACCACGAAGCCCTGCCTTAGTGCTCACTGGGTGGGAGGTGTCACTTCCGGCCCAGGTCCCACCCCTTACAAGGGCACTTGGCTAAGGGTGGTGAGGTGGCTCTGATGCCTGGCCCAGCCCTCCAACCCAGGGCCCACCCCTCAGCCCGCCCCCAGACTGGGTGGGGTGACCCCCTACAAAAAAAGCTCAGAGTTGCCAGCAGCAGCTTCGTCCTCCGAGAGGCTGGTGCAGCAGGGGCCAGAGTTGAGGAACAAAGAATCTTGCTGAGCCCTGCCTCGGCCCTCAGCCCGGGGTCAGGAAGTTGGGAGGACAAGGCTCTTCAGCCCTGAGGTCAGCAGGGAAAAGCGGGCAGACCAGCGGGTGTACAGGAGGGCTGGGCTGACCTCTCCTTGGTCACTGAGCATCCCCTCCTCCAATGGCTGGCCCGGATTCCTGGGAGAAGAGACAGGAAAGGCCCCCCCTATCAGTCAGGTCAGCCTGGGGACCCAGGGCCTAGCTCTCTGCCACTCTTTTCAAAACAGATGTCAAGGCTTCTGTGGCCCTTGGGAAAGTGGGTGGGTGAGCCTAGGCCAGGGCAAGGCTGGTGGGAGACAGGGCAAAGGCCGAGCCCAGGAGGCACCCCAGATGTGCCCTCCAGGGACAGTGCTCCCTTCCATGCCTCTCCTTTGCCCTTTGACCTCCCTGAGCCCTGCCAGTCACTGTTAACTTGAAGTCAGAGCAGGATGGATTAATGAGCAAGGGACTTGGCCTCCCCGCCCCAGCAGGGCTCAGAGAGTTCAAGGCCTGTGCTCAGCCCTGCCTCCCCTGGCCAGGTTTCCCTACACCTGTCCTGTGTCATGGCAGCCCACCGTCTTCCCATCTGCACCCTCTTCCTGACCTTGCTCGGCATGGCCCAAGGCGCCAGGGGCCCCGTGGTCCCCAACAAGCCCTTCACCACCATCTGGAATGCAAACACCCAGTGGTGCCTGCAGACGCATGGCGTGGACGTGGACGTCAGCGTCTTTGATGTAGTGGCCAACCCGGGGCAGACCTTCCTCGGCCCAGACATGACCATTTTCTACAGCTCCCAGCTGGGCACCTACCCCTACTACACGTCTGCTGGGGAGCCTGTGTTTGGCGGCCTGCCCCAGAACGCCAGCCTGGACGATCACCTGGCCCGCGCGTACCAGGACATCCTGGCTGCCATGCCTGCGTCCGACTTCTCAGGGCTGGCTGTCATTGACTGGGAAGCCTGGCGCCCACGCTGGGCCTTCAACTGGGACACCAAGGACATTTACCGACAGCGCTCACGGGAACTGATACAGGCGCAGCACCCTGACTGGCCAGCTCCTTGGGTGGAAGCGGCAGCCCAGCACCAATTCCAGGGGGCTGCACAGGCCTGGATGGTAGGCACCCTCAAGCTGGGGCAGGCAGTGCGACCTCGTGGCCTCTGGGGCTTCTATGGCTTCCCTGACTGCTATAACTATGACTTTCTAAGCTCCAACTACACAGGCGAGTGCCCAACGGGTGTGTGTGCCCAGAACGACCAGCTGGGGTGGCTGTGGGGCCAGAGCCGTGCCCTCTACCCCAGCATCTACATTCCTGCAGAACTGGAAGGTACAGGGAAGGCACAGATGTACGTGCGGCACCGAGTGGGTGAGGCATTCCGCGTGGCCGTGAGTGCTAGGGACCCCAGTCTGCCAGTGCTGCCCTATGCCCAGATCTTCTATGACATGACGAACCGCTTTCTGCCACTGGTGAGTCTACTGTAGCCCTGCCCACTTTGTTAGACATTAGGTCCAGCAGCTGATGCCACAGCCTCGTGGCACTTCCATCCACTCATTCTCACGTTCTTTGAACTCCTATTGTGTGCCAAGGTCTGTGCCAGGCACAGACTAGCCAGCATCCATCAGAAGGATGCTCTGCCTGTCTGCATGGTACACACAGGCTAGAGCGGAGACCCGCTGGCCTCTGGCCACAAGGGCCGCAGCCGCCCCAGGTGGGAGTGAGGAATTACTGGTCTCATCCAATGGTGTTACAGCAATCTGCTCTGCGGAGGGAGGGAGAACCCACAGAGCTGTGCCGTCCCTTTCCCCAGGAGGAGCTGGAGCACAGCCTCGGGGAGAGTGCAGCCCAGGGAGCAGCAGGTGTGGTGCTCTGGGTGAGCTGGGAGAACACAAAAACCAAGGTGAGCTCAGGCCCAGGGAGGGGGCGGAGGTCGCCTGGGGTGACTCTGGCCCATCCTTTCTCCCCCTACAGTCCTGACTGGCCAGCAGGTGAGGGCCTCAGTGCCCTAGGCAGGCCCGTGCATGGCCGTGGTAGTTCTGACACTCCCCCTCCTACCCAGGAGTCATGCCAGGCCATCAAGGAGTATGTGGACACCACCCTGGGGCCCTTCATCCTGAACGTGACCAGTGGGGCTCGTCTGTGCAGTAAAGCCCTGTGCTCAGGTCATGGCCGCTGTGCCCGGCGCCCCAGCCATCCCCAGGCCCTCCTCATCCTCAGCCCCACCAGTTTCTCCATTGAACTCACTCCTGGTGGTGGGCCCCTGACCCTACGAGGTGCCCTGTCACTTGAGGATTGGGAGCAGATGGCAGTGGAGTTCCAATGTCACTGCTACCCTGGCTGGAGGGGAGCACGGTGTGAGCGGCAGGGCACGTGGTGATGGGCCACACACCGGATGCACACACTGAGCACCACCTAATGCACTCCGGCCCTGGCCAAGGCTTTCTCGAGTCTAGGCCCAGTTACACAAGTCACGGTCACAGCCCGGAATACACTCAGCCGCCGTCAGGAGCGTATGCCTGCATATGCACACGTACTTACAGACCGGGACAGCTGCATCAGGAGTTAAGTCTCCGTCACCCACCCACCAGGGCAGAAACATCGCCTCCAGGGACACGGACTGAGCCAGTGTTTAAACTGCAGCACTCACAAGAACTGCCATTCTCTGAGCGCCTACTCTTTACCAAGTCCGCTAAGCATGTTAAGTAGGCTAACTCATTCAGTCCTAACGCGACGCTGAGGACACTGAGAAACACACAGGGAGGGAAAGCCCTTTGTCAAAAGTTGCACAGCCAGAAAATGGAGAGCTGAGATTCGAACCCAGGCACCCTGGCTGCAGAGGTAGAGGCATTGGCTCCTACTGTGTTGACGGTAACCAGCCCTGCACGCAACCTGAATCCGCTCAGAGGCGCCAGCCCTGTAAATAAAGCAGACATGATTCTTCCTTTGAAGAGCTGTTTATTGAGCGCCTTAACCGTACAGGCTCCGGGGTCCAGAGGGCACAAGAAAGGCTCCTCTCTCAAATCTGACGTCTGTCGGAGCGCGTCTGCTTCCCAGGGTGGGGCCCAAATCTCAGGAGGAAGCTCCACCTGGCCATTCCACGCAGAACGGAAGCAGGAGGCCAGCGGGAACCCAGGGAAAGCTACGCGGGGGCGAGATCAGTTCGAGCCCAGGGCGAGGCGGAAACGGAGCCAGCTGGAGGAAGGGCCTGCGCCCGGCCCAGGCGGCAGCACGCGGGGAGCCGGCGGGGGCTGGGTGAGCCGAATTGAGGCGGGACCCAAAGGGCGATGCAGGAAACCAGACACGGAGCCTGTATGGGAAGGGGCGGAGCCAACGGGAGACGAAGCCGACGTGGAGTCCGAGCTGTGACGCACGGGGAGAGGGGCGGGGCTCAGCGCCAAAGGGCGGGGCCACGGCGGAGGCGAAGCCTGTGCCTGATCGGTGTTCTGAAGCACAGGCCGGGGGGCGGGGCCTGGCCGCCCAGGGAGACGGGACTAAGTGGTGCGTTGTGAGCCGAAACGGCTGCAGTGCGTCCGCCGCACCGCGAGGGGGCAGCGCAGACTGACGGAGGACTCCGAGCCAGCGACCAGCGCGATTCGGATCTGTTCGCAGCCAGGACGCCGAGCATCCTGGAGCCCCGCTTCAACATGTTAGTACCGCACCCTCCCCAAGCGCGGCGTGTCCGTCCTCATTGTCCCCGCTGCTTCTGTCCACTCCGCGCGTGAGGCCAAGTGGCTCTGCCGCCTCGCACGCTCTCCCTGCGGCTGTGGTTCCCTCCCAGAGCATGCCGAGCCACACCCACCCAGAGTCAAGTTCCCGAAGCCCCCTCCCCGCAACAGTGCACGGCTTTTGGCCCAGTAGGAGGGAGGGGGAGACCGAGGCACAGGAGGGACTGTGCCGCCTGTCTCTGACAACCCAGGAACCCCGCCCACAGTGGGTTGGGTCGATTTCGAAGGAGTTAAACCCGCGGGGAAGCCTGGGGTTCCTCACCTAGAGGCAGAAGCTGGGGCTGCCTCCCTGCTGGTCGAGGGGTGCGGTTGCTGCGGAGGTGGCCGAATGCAGGTGAGGGGCTTCCAGCCCTCTAGGTGGAATGTGGCGTGAGGGGAAGGGGCCCCTGTGTCTGACCCGTGGGAAATCGGCCTCATGCCCTGGGGGCCTTCCTGGGGGCCTTCCTGGGGAGGTGGGGAAGGGGAGGCTAGGGCGCTCCTTCTGCTGAGAAGGTGAGTAGAATGATGGGGCCCAGCGCCGCCCGCACCCCCCACCGCCAGATATTCCCCCAGCAGAGACCCTCCTGCCAGCAGGGCTTGGGGCAGGATGGGCAGACAATGGGGTTTGGGTGCAGGAGGTCTGAGCCCCCAACTTGGTGGCCGTTGGACTCCCGGTGGATGCAGGAAGGAAGCTGTGGTCCTTATCTAGGGTGGCTACGAAACTCAGGCCAGTGGGGACACAGGCTTGCAGGAGTCAATTGCTGTGTGACTGTGAGCCGGGCCTCTTACTAGAGCTGCTGGGGCCCCATCTGAAGGGACAGGTGGGTCCATGACCAGTCAAAGTGTCCTGAGAAGGAAATGTGGTGATGGAAGCAGAGGTCGGGGTGATGCCATCGCTGGCTTTGAGGATGGAGAGGCGTCTCTGAGCCAAAGAAAACAGGTGGCCTCTAGAGGCTGGAAAAAGGCAAGGAACCAGCCCTGCAAAACCTTGATTTTAGCCCAGTGAGACTCATTTCAGATTCTGTTCTCCCAAACTATTAAGGTAGTAAATTCATGTTATTGTAAGCACTGAAAAAAAAAGTGCCCTTGGCTGGGCAGTTTCAGGGAAGGGGCCATGGGCTGTGTGTCCCAGGGAGGGGAAAACAGTGTGCTGGATGAGTGAGTGGCGCCCCAGGGTCAGTTAAGTGGCGGGCATGGCCCACGTGGTTAAAAAGCGTCACCTGAAATTTAGGAAAGGGAGGAACAGAGGAACACCTGGGGATAGTTGTGTTGCCTCAGAAAGGAGCCTTGGGTGGGTTTAAGCAGGATGTCATTGTGTTTGGTCTGCATGTTCTGTGGATGGCCAGCCAGCTGTGGTGGTGTAGGGCTGGGTCAGCTGTCCTGGGGAGGACAAAGTTGTAGCCAGAGCAGACTGGGGCCAGGACTCTTGGCCCCCAGTCTCCATCCAGTGTGGGGGAGGACACCCTGAACCTATCCCCTCTGCTGTCTACCTGAGTCAACTCCACCAGGTGTGGGTCTTTCTCCTCCAGCTCACCTGTGTGCTATCAGGTGAGTATGGGCTCAGGTGTAGCCCACCACTCCCTTGTTCTAGGCTGCACAGCTTCCCTAGCACTCCATCAGTTCTTCCCTGCCCCAACCCCATCCTCCCTCACGGCACAGCCCAGCATGGCTTGAGTCCACAGGAAGAGCACCCTTGTGGTCTAAGGAGATGCCACTTCCTGGAGACCTTGGCCTTAACCCCCAGCCTGGCACTGAGCCACCTGCAGCCCAACAGGAGATGACCCTGGCTCCTAGCCTGGCTCAGCTGAGCCTGGATCTTCCGTGTAGGCCGGAGCTGAATCTAAGCCCTGGCCTAGCCACGCTGACCCCTGCCCTAGGCCCTACACTGGATGAGGCTGATCCTGAGTACTAGCCCAGGTGAGCTGACTCTGGATCCCACCTGCCAGCTCACGTGGACCCCGAGATCCGACCTGGCCAAGCTGACCCAGGATCCTGCACACCAGCCAGAGCGGACCCTGAGTCCCAGGCTAGCTGAGCTGACCCCGGGTTCTGCATGCCATCCAGAGATGACCCTCAATCCTGGCTCAACTGAGCTGACCTTGGATCCAGCACTCCAGCCAGAGGAGCCCCCAGCCCCCCGCCTGGCTGAGTTGACCCTGGAGCCCGTGCACTACCGGCCTGCACTCCTGGAGGCCTGCGCCGACCTCATCAATGAGCAGTGGCCCCGCAGCCGCGCCTCCCGCTTGCACTCCTTGGGCCAGTCCTCGGACAACTTCCCCCTGTGCCTGATGCTGCTGAGTCCCCGCCCCACACCAGGGAAAGCCCCCATCGTGGTGGGGCATGCCCGCCTGTCACGGGTGCTCGACCGGCCCCAGAGCCTCCTAGTGGAGACGGTGGTGGTGGCCCGAGCCCTGAGGGGCCGTGGCTTTGGCCGCTGCCTCATGGAGGGCCTCGAGGTCTTTGCTCGGGCCCGGGGCTTCCGCCGCCTACACCTCAGCACCCATGACCAGCTGCGCTTCTACGTCCGCCTGGGCTACCGGCCGGGTGAGCCTGTTCACGGCCTAGCCTTTACCAGCCAACGGCTGCCCGCCACTCTGCTCAGTGCCTTCCCCAGGGCCCCTTCCCCACTGCTGCCCTGCAAGACCCCTAGCCCGACAGCCCGAGTTGCCCCAAGAGCCCCCAAGGGGCCATCGTTGCCACCACCACCTCCCCTGCCTAAGCCCTTGACCACCTCACCGCCACCTCCAGCAGGGCCCCCTCCACAAAGCCTGCTGGAGACACATTACTGTGACCTGAGAGGGCGCCCCATATTTTGGATGGAGAAGGACATCTGAGGGCCACCTAGGGCAATGCACTGTCTTTCTGGTTCAGTGGACTCCCCAGGACAGTCCCAGCCTCAGCCCCTGGCCCCTGGGGACAGCTTTAGCCTGGGCACGTTTCCTGAGCGCCACTGGGGCCAGGAGGCGGCTCCCTGGCTGTGGCCCCGAACGTCGGTGTGACTGAATAAAGGCTTCTGTTGGGTGTGGCTGTGGCAGTTTATTTGTTGACTCCCAGCCTCATCTTAGGTCCCCTATCCCTGCAGGAGCCCCCAGATCCACCTCGGCCCTGGGGCCGCGGGTGCCAGGACACCTGCCCTTTGTGCCTCCCACTTAGCCCGGCCCAGGAGGAGGGGTGTCTGTTTTCTCCACAGTCACTCCCCCCCTCACCCATCACTGCGCACCTGCTCTGTGTCAGGCCCTGGACTGGGCGCAGGCAATGGGGAATGAGACAGGATCTTGACCCGAGGCGACAGGGAGATAGGGAGATGGGCATGCGTGCTGTGGCAGGGTCCACGCTGGGACTGTAGGAGCCCTGGCGCCCTCACTTCCCCTGGAGAACCAGGAGACCTCCCAGGGGAGGTGACATCACAGCAGAGACCTGAGTGCTGAGTGTTCTTGGGGCAGGAGAGAAGACAGGCAGGAAAGAAGACTTGAGAGAGCTGTGGATGGGAGAGGTGTCAGATGACAAACAAGGGAGGGGAGCGGCCCAGGCCAGCTTAGGGTGCAGCTCCTTCGAGAGGCCTATGGGACCCCTTGAGGACCGTGCTTTTCCCGTGCCCTTATGGGCAGGAGCTAGGGAGGTTTTCCCAGCTTTCCCTGCTACGTGGAAGGTATGGCCTTGGACTCTAAGCTCACACCTTCTCTCCTGCAGGTTTCCGTTCCTGGGGCATGACCATGCAGCTAGGCGTGACCCTGGTGCTAGGGGTGGCCCTGTGCCTGGGCTGTGGCCACCCCCTACCGCAGGCCCCCGAACGCCCCTTCTCTGTGCTGTGGAACATTCCCTCAGCACGCTGTAGAGCCCGCTTTGGTGTGCACCTGCCCCTAGAGGCCCTGGGCATCACAGCCAACCGTGCCCAGCGCTTCCATGGCCAGAACATCACCATCTTCTACAAAAACCAGCTCGGCCACTACCCCTACTTTGGGCCCAGGGGCACAGCTCACAACGGGGGCATCCCTCAGGCTGTGCTCCTCAACCACCACCTGGCACGTGCTGCTTACCAAATCCACCGGAGCCTGGGACCTGGCTTCACTGGCCTGGCAGTGCTGGACTGGGAAGAATGGTGCCCGCTCTGGGCTGGGAACTGGGGCCGCCACCGAGTCTATCAGGATGCCTCATGGGCTTGGGCACAGCGAGTGTTTCCCCACCTGGACCCCCAGGAGCAGCTCCGCAAGGCCCGTACCGGCTTTGAACAAGCAGCTCGTGCACTGATGGAGGGCACACTGCGGTTGGGCCAGGCATTGCAGCCCCACGGGCTCTGGGGCTTCTATAGCTTCCCAGCCTGTGGCAATGGCTGGCACGGTGTGGCTTCCAATTACACGGGCCACTGCCATGCAGCCGCGCGCGCCCGCAACACCCAGCTGCATTGGCTCTGGGCCGCCTCCAGTGCGCTCTTCCCCAGCATCTACCTCCCACCCAGGCTGCCGCCTGCTCACCAACAGTCATTTGTTCGATACCGCCTGGAGGAGGCCTTCCGAGTGGCCCGTGCTGGGCATGCACATCCCCTGCCTGTCCTGGCCTATGCCCGCCTCACACACCACGGTTCTGGGAGGTTCCTGTCCCAGGTGAGTGAAAGCTGGTGTCTAGTGGGGAGGCATAGCCCTGTCCTAGAAAGGTCTGAAGGGAAGACCTTGCCCACGGGGACCTGAAGGGGAGGCCCTCATCTGTGTCTGAGCGGATGGTCCCATCCTGGAGTATCTGACAAGGTATGGCTCTGCTCTGGCAGATCTTGAGGAAGGCAAGGCCCAGCCTTCGGCGCCTTGATCTGAAGTGGAGGGCTTGAGAAGCCAGTCAGAGGCGCAGTGCCACGGGGCCCTACTATAGAGGTGGAATCAGATTGTGGCAATGGGCCAGGAAAGTTTCTGGAAGGTGGAGATAGGCCCAGATGGATCTGGCCAGCTCAGCCGTGGCTTAGCAGCTCTCCGCCTCCAGGGTGACCTTGTGCAGACCATCGGTGTGAGTGCAGCACTCGGGGCAGCCGGCGTGGTGCTCTGGGGAGATCTGAGCTTCTCCAGCTCTGAGGTGATCACCGCCCCCCAACCTCCGCCTGCCACACAGCCCATGCTGGGGGGTCCCAGGGTCGGGGGGAGACCATGTCAGGGCCACGGAGCAGGCACATTCTGATACATCCCTCCCTGTTCCTCAGGAGAAGTGCTGGCGCCTTCATGACTACCTGGTGAACACCCTGGGGCCCTATGTGATTAATGTGACCAGGGCAGCCACAGCCTGCAGTCACCAGTGGTGTCACGGCCATGGGCGCTGTGCCCGGCGATATCCAGGACAGCTGGAAGCCTTTCTGCACCTGCAGCCAGATGGCAGCCCTGGTGCTTGGGAGTCCTTCCACTGCCACTGTTACCAAGGCTGGGCAGGCCCCACCTGTCAGGAGCCCAGGCCTAAGCCTCGGCCTGAAGAAACAGCATGAAGCCAGGAGTCACCTGCCATGACCGATCCTCTTTTCCCTGCTGCCATTTCCCGGTCCTTGAGGGTTCTGTCCCACTCTTGTTCTCTTTAGCTTGGCCAGTCCCCCCCATACACACACCCTGCTTCCCATAGGCTCCCTGGGGAGCAGAAGGGGTCAGAAGGAAACATTTACACTTTTAAAACCAGAAGCTCTCTGAGATCACCTGATCCCTCCTAAAAAGGAAGCAGTCGCAGGGAGAGAGACAGGGTTCCAGATGGTTAGGGTTGCCAGCCCAGGGCTCTGTTCTTACGCACATCACTGGGTCCATGAGAGGCAGAAGGAGACCTGTCCGATGGCAGGTGGGCCTCATGATCTTGGCTACGATCTGGACATGCTGAACTGTTTTCTGTACTTTGCTTTCATCATAAAGTCACTTTTTCTTTCACTGCCTGAGGTTTGGCTGTTCACCATGTCATCGCAAGCCTCATGCTCATCCAGTAGCGAGTGTCAGGATGCAAGTGGCCAGAGATGTGGGTCCTGCGTGGCGGTGGACGGCTCAGGTTCAGAGTTAACGATCGTGCGTGTATGCATGCTGTGGGGGTTGGGGAGGACATAGAGCATTGTGGGTGCAGAGCTCAACTAAAGCGTCGTGGGCTTACGGGTCACGGGAGTAGACTACAATGCCCAACGTGCCCTGCGCCTAACCGGTCGGTGATAATCAGCACGCACAGCCCCCTGGGAATAGTAGTTTCGGCATCGTGGCTATGGGTCTGAACCGAGTGGCCACGAACTCGCCTTCCCGGCAACCTGTCTAGCCGGGCGGGGCGCTTCGACCGGTTTGGCAGGGCGGGCACCTAGCAAAGATGGTGGTACGCGCGGCGTGTGGCTCCGGTTGTCTGCCCAAGTCTCAGCTCAGCGCACCAGCAGGTGTCTTGCTGGTCTGGAGTCCCAGCCCGCTGGGTCCCTGACCCCGCGCCCCCTCGCGCCCATTTCCCGGTATGCCCCGCGCGCATAAGGGCAGCGCGCCCCGCAAGGGCGGTCAGCGCCGCAGAGGCGGTAAGTGTGGACATGGGGCAACTGACGATCGGCGAACGAGGGGCTTTGAGTGGGTCCCCGCCGGTGTCCCTGAGGGTCCTGGGCTGGAACTCCTGCCTGGATCAGCTTGGCGCCGCTTCCTGCAACTTCCCCGTGGCCCGCACGTGCCCCAGCAGACAGCGGCCACGTGTGCGCCCAACTTGGGCGCGCTGCTCTCGGGTCTGGAGCCTGCGCTTCTGACCCTAAAGGCGGTCGGCACCTCCCGTGCTTCGTTTCCCCATTGCTCCTTCGAGTTGCCTGCTTTGGGGGACAAACCCGCAGGACAGAGTAGGAAGCTCGCCTTGCCTCCAATTTCTAATACGTTCTTGGACGGAACTAGGAAGTTGTTGGGAGGCCTGGGGGAGAACTGAGGGGAGGGAGGGGGCGATAGGGAAGCTTCAGGATTTCGGCTTTGGTGGACCTGGCCCTAGAGGGTGGTTGAGCGCCCTAGAGTCTGAGGCAGTCCTGAGAGCTTATCAGCGGACACCAGGAGAGTGTCCTGGTGTAGTAAACACGTATGTTTACTTTGCAGGGATGGGGTTCCTGCTAGACACAGCTGAGACCTGGCCACCGCCCCAACGGGGTTTGGGTAGGGGGACATCCAAGAGGGTAGTGATATTCCAGAAGGACTGGTTGTGGGGGGAGAGTTCTTTGAGTGGTGTCAGCTCCAGACTTAGGAACCAAGGAAGCCTCAAGGTTGGGGCTTCTGGGGAAGTCCTGTGAGAAGGTGGAGAACAGGGAACCATGGGGAGTGAATCAAACACCTGGCCCCTGGAGGGATCACGACACATGAAGAAACGAGGGAAGGCTAGGCTGCTTGGCTGGGAGGGCAGTGAGGAAGGAGATGAGTCCAGGCCCGTGTGGGCACTGAACTTTGTCCGGCAGGCACATGGAGCTAGTAGTTCCTGAGAAATAGGGCCAGCCTGGTGACCAGAAGCCATTTAGGGCTCAGCTGTGGCAGCTGCCCCAGCCAAGGCAGAACCTACCCACAGGAGCATTCAGTTCCGCTGAGCCTGACATTTGCTGGTGTTCACATATTTCCAGGGTGGTCAGGGGCCATGGGCCACTCCCCAGGGCCAGGAGGAACCTCTGTGCTCATCCACCCAGGGCTGAAGGCCTGGGATGGACCAAGGGGAGCTCATAGGACGGTAGGCGTGAAGCCTGGGGCATCTACCCACATCCACTAGGAAAAGGACCTCTGCCCCCAGGGCTGATGGGTAACCTGGTGAGCTTGTTGCTCCACAGAAGAGCCATAGCTAGTCACTTATTTAGTGACTGTTCACTTGCCCCATCCAAAGAGGTGCTCTTGCTCCTCTGTTTTGCAGAGAAACCGAGACTTTGAAGGCTAAGCACCTGACTTGGCTTACACTCCTGTTAAGACGTACAGCTGGGATTTGAACCCTGGATCTGTCTGACTTTGTAATCTAAGTCTCTGACTCTTGCCCTAGCCATTCGGGGGCATCATCTGGGCCGGTGGCTGAGCTACCCCAGGATCTGCCTGGGTACGACCCACTTCAGACCGGGCCACAGGCCCTTCTGCCTCTACCTGGCTCTTGGTCTCCTTAAAGCTCTGGTCTCTGGAAGGCTGTTCACCAAGCCTGCCAGGCATTCCTGGGCTAGTGCCCCATGTTCTCGGACCTTGCAGGCAGATTTCGTTCCCTCGCTTCTGCCCCCTGGCTCAGTGTTCTGTGCATCAGCCCCTGCGCGTCCCACCCCCACCTTGGTTTTCTCATCTCTGAGAGGAGCAGCATTCTGTCTGGCAAGGTCGTGAGGCTGGGTGAGGTACCCCCAGCCATCACTCCTCAATGCAGGCAGGCCACGTGCCCCATCCCACCCTCCCCAGGTGCCCGGAGCAGCAGCACCCAGGCCGATTCAGGCTCCAGCGAGGATGACGCGGCCAGCGAGGCCCGCAGCACCACCAGTGACTGTCCCAGCCTCCTTAGCCCCGTGGCCGAGGACAGCCTTGGTGAGAGCGGTGCGGCGGGGACTCGGAGGCGGGGGGCTCTGGGGGCCAGGGCAAGAGGCGGGGCTGACCGGTTGGCCTTGCAGGGGGGGACCCCGCGGATGAGCAGGGCCAGCAGGAGGAGCTTGAGGAGAAGCTGAGGGACTATGTGGATTGCCTCACAGATAAGAGGTACCCCGCCTGCCAGCCAAGCCCTGCGCCCCGGTTCCTGCTCAGCGCGTGCCGGATGTGACCCAGGTCGGGCTGGCTCACAAGAGCGCCCCCCCCCCCCCCCTTTATCCCCCAGTGCCAAGACCCGGCAAGGTGCTCTTGAGAACGTGCGCCTGGTCCTGGCGTCCCGCCTGCTCCCGGACTTCCTGCTGGAGCGCAGCCTCACGCTGGCCGATGCCTTGGAAAAGTGCCTCAAGAAAGGTTGGATGTGGGACATGTGGGGAAGCCGACATGGCCGGCTGCTGCCCTGTGTGCGTTGGCTGACTGGAAAGCGTCCCCGCAGGGAAGGGCGAGGAGCAGGCCCTGGCTGCCGCCGTGCTGGGCCTGCTGTGCGTGCAGCTGGGTCCCGGCCCCAAGGGGGAGGAGCTGTTCCGCAGCCTGCAGCCCCTCCTGGTCTCCGTGCTCAGTGACGGCACCGCCAGCCCTGCTGCCCGGCTCCACGTGAGTGTCCCTAACCCTATCCCAGACCCTAAGCAGAGAGGTGGGCTCCACCCGCCTCCAGGCGTCCCTGCTCCGGGGGTGAGCCCCCGTGGCTGGGAGCCAAGGCTCACCCTCTGACCATGGCCTGGCTTTGTCCCCCCAACAGTGTGCTTCTGCGCTGGGCCTGGGCTGCTATGTGGCTGCTGCTGACGTCGAGGTAAGTGGCCTTCGGGCACAGGCAGTGGAGCATCTCGGCCCTAGCTCCGCCCCTGAGCCACTCTCCTGCCTCCCGGTGCCCCTAGGACCTGGTCTCCTGCCTCACCTGCTTGGAAGGCGTTTTCAGCCAGTCCTGTGGCGAGGACGGCCCCACAGCCCCTGCCAGCCTGCATGGCCTGTGCTGCGCTGCCCTGCAGGCCTGGGCGTTGCTTCTCACCATCTGCCCCAGCGCCCACGTCAGCCGCGTCCTCGACAGGTAGGGGAGACTGCCACGGGCGTGGGGGCGGAAGGGCAAAGGGGCCCCGGCGCACACGCGCAGCTCAGCCTGCCGCCTCCCCAGGCAGCTGCCTCGGCTGGCCCGGCTCTTGTCCAGCGAAACTGTGAACCTGCGGATCGCCGCTGGGGAGGCCATCGCGCTGCTCTTTGAACTCGCCCGGGACCTCGAGGTGTGTGGGGGGGGGGCGGTGCCTGCTGACGCCACATGCCCATCCCAGGCTGGGTGCAGGGGGTGCCCCAGAAGACGGGGCAGCCTTAGGTCACTGTAGAGTGGAAGTGGCCCCAATAGAGACGCAGGTGCTGGGGGCCGTGTTGGGGGCCCTGAGCAGGGGTGTCTGGCCAAGGCAAGGGCCGAGAAGGGATTCCAAGGGCACAGGCCGGGAAGAAAATGGCTTCCTCAGTGAAAGGACGGGTTTGGGCAACCCCCCGTTGAGAGCCGCAGAGCTCAGGCTCGCCACGTGCCCGCCACGGCTCCCGCTGCAGGAGGACTTCGTTTACGAGGACATGGACGCCCTCTGCGGTGCCCTACGCACCCTGGCCACCGACAGCAACAAGCACCGTGCCAAAGCCGACCGCCGGCGCCAGCGCTCCACGTTCCGGGCTGTGCTGCACTCTGTGGAGGTGCGTGTGATTGCGTGCGTCCTAGCCAGACTGTGTCCCCCGGCACAGCCGCCGAGCCCAGTCCTGTGGGCCCCTCTACCCTGCAGGGCGGCGAGTGTGAGGAGGAGACAGTCCGCTTCGGCCTCGAGGTGCTCTACGTGGACAGCTGGGCCCGGCGCCGCGTCTACGCCGCCTTCAAGGACGTGCTGGGCTCGGGCATGCACCACCACCTCCAGGTGGGGAGGCCGGCGGGAGGGCCCCCAGCGCATGTGCCTCGGGCCCGCCTGGGCTCACTGTCCTCTCTGCCCCCAGAACAACGAGCTGCTCCGTGACGTCTTTGGCTTGGGCCCTGTGCTGCTGCTGGACGCCGCCGCCCTGAAGGCCTGCAAGCTCTCTCGGTTTGAGAAGGTCTGCACCCTTGGGTGCCTTTGTTTTCCCTCATTCCGCCGCCTAGCGGCCTGGAGCTCCATGGGAGCCAAAGGAGGAGCCCTGGGCCTCCCCTGCCCCACTCCCCTGCCCCCCAGCTCATCACTCTCTGCCCCCATTCCAGCACCTGTACAACGCCGCTGCCTTCAAAGCGCGGACCAAGGCACGCAGCCGCGTGCGGGACAAGCGGGCAGACATCCTGTGAGGCAGGACCGGCCGAAGAGGAGACTGTCCCCACCCTTGCCCGTGTTTTTAACAGGAGACAGTGCACTGGTCCCTGCCAGGAATTGTCACTTTATTTTTTTAATGCCTAAACCAAAAAACAGACCTGGGGGCGGGTGGCTGGAGGCCAGGCCACGTGGCGCCCTGGCTCTTCCTCCCTGCACTCAGCCACTGTGGTCTCTTCCTGCCCTGTCTCGGGCCAGGCCAGGTGTGAACCTGCCTTGGGACTGTGGGGTAAGCAGTAGAAGGTTCTAGATTCCTTTCTCAGGCTGTCCTCCCCTGGAATGAACCACTTTTCTTGGGGGTGGGGGGGGATGACATCTGGACAAATGTCACAATAATAGGTGGGACGGTGAGGCTACCTGGAATGGACTTACGTGCTGATTTTTAAAGACTATTGGAGATCATTAAACTGAATGCTCAAGCCTTCTGTGGCCCGGTTCCTGGGTGTTTCTGCCTGCCCTCCCTCCCTGTCCAGGCTTGGGCCCAGTTGGTTCTTCCCAGTCCCATCTCACCTTCGCCCTCCAGGACTCTCCCCAGGCGGCTCTCCTCCTAATCAGAGCCTGGCCTCTTGAGAACTGAGGCTGGACCCCTGCCGGAAGGCTTGGCAGGGTTTGGGTGACGGGCAGGGGCAGTTATTTCTAGACGTCTGAACCTGCTACCTAGGGGATGCCAAAGAGCGCTGATAGGCTGCGGGAGGATCCAGGAGGCTGGTATCGCTTCCTCTGACCTTGGGTCACCCAAAGCAGAGCCTTGGCACCAGGAGGCTTGGCTAGGCCTGGCCCGAAGGAGCCAGGGGAAGCAGGCAGCTGTGGGGCCAGGTCAGGTTCTTCTACAAAAACCTCCCCAGGGAAGTAGTGTGCAGCAGCAGTGGAGAGGAGAAACCTGTCAGCAGCCACTTTATTCCTCCGCACGCACGCCCCAGACTCCGGGTCCAAGTGGCATCTCAGCTGGGTGCTCGGGCCTCGCTGGCGTTGAGCCTGCGCAGCTGGCTGAGGCTGGCCAGCCGGAGTCTGAGCAGTGTCTCCTCCTGCGTGTGCAGCGTGTACGCCAGCGTGCGTAGGGACTCGCTCTGCAGCACTGTGGACAGGTGGGCGGGATTGGGGGTTACCAGGACACATGCCACCCCTCCAGCTCAGCGCCACCGGTGCTGAGAGCACCCGCCCCGCCCTTCCCTGCCTCGGCCGCTGCAGTTGCGCCCTCTACCCATGCAGAAGGGCCTCCCAGTCCCGCTTCTTTGCCCCGGGTCCCCCCAGCTTCCTGGCCTCCCTACCGCTCAGGTAGACAGCCAGGACGGCGAGGGCCAGGCAGGTGAACACCAGCAGCACGAGCAGCAGCAGGAAGCCCGCACGGCTGTGCACGGGGCTGCAGCCAGGCTGGCCACACAGTGATGGCGGCAAGATGCCCAGCAGCTCGTCCCATGGCTGCACCTCCTCGGCCAGGCCGGGGCGCAGCGAGCCTGTAGGGCGAGCGGGGCGTCGGGAGGGCGGTGGGTGCGCCAGCTTTGCTCTCCCCTCCCAGCGCACCCGCCCACGCCCTGCCCCCCTGACCTCCGCTGTGCAGGTCGCTGATGGAGTCCACCCGGTGCAGGCGCACCTCCTGCACGTGGTTGGGGGCCAGCGGTGCCCTGTTCCTGGGGCTCAGCGCCGGGGCCGGGGCGTCTGCCGGGGCAGCACAGAGTCCACTCAGCCAGTGGGCCACCCCCTCCCGTCGAGGTGGCTTTCAGAGGCAGCAGGGGCTCAGAGAAGATGGGGACGGGGCAACTCGGGAGTGACCCTTGGTTTTGGAGCCAGGACAACCCGGAACCCTCTAGGCCTGATGGACCCACAGCGTAGCAGGAGGCTCCCTTGACTTGTTCTGGTTTGTGTCCTTCCAAGCGTCTCAGGGACTCCCAGGTGTTCCTGAGTTTTCCAGCCTCGGGGGAATAAACCTACAGCGCGTGAAGTCCACTCCTGCCTCTTCTGCTGTCAGTTCGCCTTGCAGACCCTGGGAATTGGCCATCAGGCCAGAGCCTGGCAATCTCTGGTCCCGGCAGAGGCAGCGCTGTGCCAGCCAGTGGGGCCTCCCCCTCCCGCTCCGCGCGCCTTGGCTCTGCTCTTTAACGTCCTCAACGTGACTCTGCTGTGCTGCTGTGAGCTCAGCTGTTTTCACTCAAAATCACAACAGGAGACCTGCCTCACTCCGGTCTCCCTTCAGGCCTCCCTTTGAGGCTGCCTGGGCATTTAGGTTACGTGTATTTCCAGTTCCCTTCAGAAACTGATAACCCCCAGAAGAGGACAGACATCACTGAATATGGAGGTTTCTCTGTTTCCCAGTAGTTAATCAGGACAGATTCCCAGAAACAGAATTACCAGATCAAAAAGCAGGGACTTTTTTTTTTTTTTTTTTTTTCACCTGGCCAGGTGGTTACAATGTCATCTAGACCCACCAAGGGTGCAGGTTTGCTTCCTGATGTGGGCACATATAAGACGTAACCAGCGGCCCTGGCTGGTGTGGCTCAGTGGATTGAGCGCCGACCTGCAGAACGAAAGACTGCCGATTCGATTCCCAGTCAGGGCACCTGCCTGGGCTGTGGGCCAGGTTCCTGGCTGGGGGGCGTGCGAGAGGCAACCAATTGAAGTTTCTCTTGCATATCAATGTTTCTCTCCCTCTCTTTTTCCACCCCCACTCCCAAAAAAGTAAATAAAATATAAGAAGCAACCGATGAATGCATAAATAAGTGGAACAACAAATTGATGTTTCTCTCTAGCTCTAAAAAAAAAATAAAGACAGGGACTTTATTTTAAAGCGGTCTTCACGTTTTCCTCTAGAATGGCTGCCCCCAACCCCCCAGAATACAATATTACCACCGTTAGGCATCTCCACTGAAACACATTGTATACATACATGTGCACACACATACTTGCCAAGCCGGGAGATGAGGTAAGGCCCTTTGTGACCCGTTTGCCTGGGGCTCTGCCTGGGGAGTCTAATAGGCTTCCTAACTATCCCTTCATGGCCTCTGTCCAGCTAGTCGCTGGGAGCTGTGCAGGTTCCCTGGATTTTAATTATTGTACTTATTTATGGATCCATTGAAGTGTTTATTTTGTGATTTCTAAAAATGATTATTTTTATTTTTTATATTTAGAGAGAGGGGAGGGGCAGGAGGCAGAGAGAGAGAGGAACATCGATGTGCGAGGGAAAGATTGCTTGGTTGCCTCTCGCGCGCCCCCAGCTGGGGACGTGGCCCGCAACCCAGGCATGTGCTCTGACTGGGAATTGAACCTGCAACCTTTCAGTTCACAGGCTGGCATTCAAACCATTGGGCCACACCAGCCAGGGGAAAATTATATTTTCTTTTGGTGGTTCTTTGACTTGATTTTGTTTTTAAAAAATCTTAGCCCCTTAAGAGCCCCAGATGCCCAGCTGGAAGCTAGATCACGAAGTTGGGGGGAGGGGGCATTGAAGGGACATCTCTTGATAGGGGCAAGGGTGAGTGTGCTCTCTGGGGCTATCACTTGATGAACAGGAACTCAGACTTCGTGATTTGCCTGACGCTGACCCTTGACGTGCTCAAAAGTTAAACAGAAACAGGTGCTGTTAATGTCTGGGTGGTGTGTTGGAGGTCGTATTAAACTCCCTCTTTGCACTTGGCTGTGCTTTTCCCACACTTTCTATATTGAACTCAGAGTCTGTTTGCTCCCAGGAGACATGCACAGTAAATCCCACTGTTAAGACCTCAAAAGGAGGTAACCTTCCCCCACCGCCACCACCAGGGGCCAGGCCACTCCCATCCAGTTAAATATTTTTAAATTAAATGTATTGAGGTGACTGGTTAATAAGATTATACAGCTTTCAAGAGTACATTTCTGTGATGCATGCTGTGTAGACTGCATTGTGTGCCCGCCACCCAAAGTTAAATCAGCCTCCATCACCACGTATTTGACCTCTTAGAATATTGAAAATGTGATGGGGGCAGCTGACAGGTGAGCAGGCTGGAGCCGCAGAGCAGCTGATCCTGCAGCTGCGCCTGACGTTCCCTGGCCCTTGCTCTGGCCCCTCTGAGCCTCCACGCTTCTTGCTTGTGGTGTGGCCATGCTAATCTTCCCTGTCTCGTTCCGATTTTAGTAAACATGCTGCCAAAGCGAGCACAATTTATTTTTCCCCATCATCATTTATCCCCCATATATCCTCTCCCACCTCCACCCACCCCCTGCCATCAAAGTCTTAACCAGCGGTTAGTCTGACCAGCCAAGGGACCCCAGCTTTAGCCAGCTGGGCCACCTAGGTCCAGGGTGGAGGAAGTCAGAAGCCCATCCATTCCAAGTGTCCAAATGCATCCTGCAACCACTGCTCACGCCCAACCTGCAAGAAGAGCTGAAGGGCCAGGCAGCTGCCTGACTCACACCCACTTGGTCACAACTGGTTGTCCCCCCGGGTCCCCCGTGCTGTCCCTAGCAGGGGAACCAAGCAGGGCCTGAGGTGAGAGGCTCCAGGCACGGAAGGCCTTCCTCCATGCACAGGGCGCAGGTCCCATGACTCCAGCTGGGACATGGTGACTGATGAGTGACTACTTAAGAAAGTGAGGTCAGTGGGATGGGGGGCAGGTTTCTCCCTGGTCCGCAAGGTCATAATTCTGGGGCCTCGCCGCCCTCAGCCATCTCCTACCTTCCTGGGTCTCCTCAGGCATGATGGGGGCGGGCGGACAGCAGGCCCGATGTCAGTGCCCAGTAGCAGGACAGGATGGACGAAGTGGAGGCTCCTCTGAGAGCCTGGGGAAGGCCTGGCCACTTCCCAGCCAGGGCCCAAAATAGGCGTGAGCTCAGCACACTGGGCTATATTTAGAGGGGACAATGCTCAGCCATGGGAAGGGGTGGAGTGACCCACACGGGCCAGGCTGGACTGCTGGTCTAGTAATGGAGATCAGGCAAAGGCGTGTGCCCAGGGGCTTCCCTGGGGAGCCCCGCCTCTCCCACACGCACATGGGCCTCCCTTGGTATCTTCAGACAGGCTGCCTCAGGCACACCTCCAGCAGCACTGCACACGGCAGCCCAGACATGCAAGGGGACCCTGCACATCTCCAGTTCCCCACGCCCCAAGATCCCTAGCCACAGCTGGGTCCCTCTCCATGCATAAGTGGGGTAAGCACCCACCACCGTGTGCCCTGGGGCACCAGGGACTGAGGGCGATGTGCCATGAGGGCTCAGAGAACCCTAAAAGGGGTAAATGTTCCATATGCGCGGGCACCTGTGCTGGTCAGTGGAAGGCCCTAGGTTGAAGGCGGGCACTTCTATTACCAAGCCTACAACCATGTGTAAGGGATTGCCCCTCTCTGACCTCAGTTTCCTCACTTGTAAATCAGAAAAACAGCGCTTCCCCCTGCCATGGCACATATGAAGTTGGGGGTACGACCCCGTGTCTGAGGCACTCAGCACAATGGAGTTTTCACCCTCCTTCCTTTTCACAGGAGCACACAGGCCACACGGGGTTGTGTAAGGATGCAGGTCACCACGTGCCCTTGAATGGGGGAAGTGGCCCAGTTTAGGGCCCACTCTGCTGTTAAGAGCCCAGTGTCACTTCTTCCCACATGGGACAAACCAGCGAGTGGGGCTCTGCCTTCTGAAACATCCCAGATCCGTTACCCCTTCACGTTTCTCAAACACGGCAGGACCTTTGCCCTGGCTCTTACCTCCTGGAATGTTCTACCCCCAGGTACTCCCATGGCTGGCTCCTGGTCACTTAGTTCAAAGGCCAACTCCTTAGTGAGGCCTTCGGCTCACATTCTCTCCCACATCACCCACTTTTATTTTCTTCATAGCACTTAGCCCAGAAATTATATTATTCAGAATATACTGTGCGTGTCGTACCTCCACCGGCCCTGTAAGATACACTCAGTCCCATAGTGACCACCCTTCATCCTCACCACAGGGTCCTCGGGCAGAAGAAACTGAGGTCCTGACATTGCTCGGAAGGTGCCCGAGGCCACACAGGGAGACCCAGGACCAGCGGTTGTCTGCTGGGGCCCTTCCAGCTTCAGCTGATAATGTGTTTATTGCATTAGTACAGCGGGCCTGCCCTCCCCCCCCCCCCCCCAGCCCAGCCTGTTCACAGCTTTCTGCTCCTTGCCCAGCGCGGAGGTCCTTCTCCCAGGTGGGCACTCCAGGTGCCTCCCTGGCCCAGGCCGTTGTTCTGGAGGCCTGCTTCTCTGCCTCCTCCCGACCAGCCGGACCCTGTGGCCCGGCTTGGGCCGCCCCTCCGGGGGCTACATTCAAAGGTTATTTTCTGTTAATAAATAAGCCGGCGCGGCTTCCCCTTGGCCGGAGCCTGTCGGTTGGTGTCTGGGTTGGCCTGGGACCGCAGTGTGCTCGCCTCTAGCCGTCCTTCTCCCAGGGTCTGTCGGCCCCCTCTCCAGACTGTCGTCCTGCCTCCTCCCCAGTCCCGGCGTAGAGATGGCGGAGTCATCAGTGTGCTGCGCTGCGCGGCCCCCGCTCAGCGCGCGGCTCTGGGGCGTGTGTCCGCCGGTTGCGCCCCTTCCTCTGTGGCTCGGGAGGCCCTTGGCGCAACGCGGGCTGCGGTCTGCACATTCGCAGGGAGCTCGCGCCACCGCCACCCGGCTCCACGAGCTGCAGGAAGTCCCGATACCAGAGCTTGGGGCCCGGCGGTGCCACGGGCGCACCCTCGGTTCTGGCCAGCCTTTCGGCCTGAGCAGCACTCAGCACGTGCAACACCAGGCGGCGCAGCGGCTGCGAAAACCCCTGCTCCACCGCTGCGCACAGGTACGCGCCCGAGTCCCCGCGCCGCAGCTCGCGCAGCAGCAGCCCCCGCGCCGTGCGCTCGGCGCGCGCCTCCATCAGCACCTGAGAGCCAAAGCTGCGTGAGACGGGACGGCAGGGTGGGGAGCACTGCTCTCCGCCCCAGCGTGGGACCCAAGAAGCTAAGGTCAGCGGTGGCCGCGCGGAAGAGGCAAAGGACCGCTCGCAGGTGCACATTTGAAGGTTGGGTGCAGGGGGGCCAGTGGTCTTCATGTGGGGAAACCCTAATGGGGCGTGCGTGCACCTGAATGTTGGGAGCAGGTCAGGGCTGTCAATCAATAGGCGGGGCGAGGGTGGGGCTTTTATCTGTGTGAGTGTGTGTGTGTGTGTGTGTGAGAGAGAGAGAGACAGACAGACAGACAGACGGACAGTCAGACAGAGATATGCGGGAGAGGGGGAGACGGACGGTCAGGAGCTAGGTTAGCCGGAATGGGACCTCTCCAGGGTAAGGGACCAAACAGGACGCGGAAGGGGTCGCAGTGGGCGGAGCCTCACTGCGCAGGGTCTGGACCTTATTTAGTTGTGGGAAACCGGCTAGGGCCTCATTAGTCAGGGCTGCAGGGGGCAGGGCAAGGACCTGGTTGGGGCCCCCTACCCCAACTCTCCCTCCCTGCCAGGCTCACCGGGGTACTGGCCCCCTCTCCTGCGCGCTGGAAGGTCCACTCCACGTGCGCCTGCAGCGAGCGGGGCTCACACTCCAGGAAGGTGCTGCCCCCCTCCACACCAAACACCTTCCGCTCCTGCAGCGCCGGTTGGGGCGAGTCTGGGTGCAAGGGGAATGTCAGATTCAGGCCAGGCAGGGCGGGGTGGGGCATCGTTAAGGGAAGAGAGGTGAGGGCAGCTGGGCGCTCACCGCCAGAGCACAGCGTTCTGGGGTCTCCGTTCTTTATGTCCTGCCGCCGGAACCTCCTGGGGGAGGGGTGGACATTGGAGCCTCCCTGAGACCTTTTTCGTTTCACCACGGACTCCCTCTCAGCAACGCGCCCTGCCCCGCCCCTGCCCACCTCTTGGCACTGGGCTGGAAGCGAGTGCACGCGGCTCCGTCCCAGGCGCAGTAGGGGTCACGCGCCAGGCAGCATTCGGAGCAGGCGCGGCCGTGGGCAGCACAGCGGTACAAGGGGATCTGGGCCACTGCGCTCCGCGAGGCCACGTACAGCTGGTGCTAGGGAGGCACACGAGGGGCTCTGGGCTGACCGAGGCGGCCCTGTGCCCACCTCCCATCGGTCAGGGATCCCTTCCCCACTTGGCAGATGAGAACACTGAGGTCTCAGGTGACACCATCTAACGAAGGGCAGGGCCTATACTGGAACCCAGGACTTCAAACTACCAAGGGGGGGTGGGGGTGGGGGCACCCGGGCCACAGCTTGAGACATTCCACCCCTGAGACTCCTGGTCACTTACCCTCTTGGAGGAGATTTGCATGCTGGTGACAGCAGCAGAGTCCTGAGAGAGAAAAGGGGTGCTGGGCTCAAGGCTGCGTGGAGTGGGGGTCCCCCAGATGATGGGCGCTAGGCCTCACCTCGAACACGTGCTGCTCCTCTAGGAGCAGCCCCTCAGCGTGAGGCCGACTGCCCTTAGGGACTGAGATCACCTTCAGCACGGTGCCAGCGTCTGCAGGGGTGGGAAGGGGAAGTGTCTCCGTGTTCCTTGATAGCTAGGGCCCCGTGGTCTCTTCCCTTAGAGGCCTCCACCCTCAGCATGGCTGGATCGGTGGAGAATGTGTGTTGGAACAATCAGAGCAGCATCTGGGAGATGGGGACACAGCCCAGGCAAAGCGTGGGGGAGGAGACTGAACAAGGGGAACTTCTACTAGCAGGCCACAGGGCCTGGACTGGGGCTGGTGGGCAGTCACGAGGGGACCCTGACCTGTGCCAATGAAGAGGACGTCATAGTGCCCGTCGGCAGCTGCTACTCGGTCTGCAACAATCTGGGTGAAGGTGTACTCAGCGCCCACTTGTAGGAAGAGAGGACGTCCCCCCACGGGCAGGATGGGATTGTACATGAGGGGGTGGTTCCGGGCAAACTGGATGACGTCATCGGGGAAGTCCTTGGTGGAACTGAAGGTGCCAAAGGTCTTGCTGGGGCACTAGGGGGTGGGGAGGAGGCAGATGGGGATGTGGTGTGAGGGCTTGGTGGGCGGCCCTCCACAAGAGACCTCTGGGAACGGACTGTGTATGTGTGGGAGGGGTAGGTACTGGACAGAGCCCTGTCCTGGGAATCTGAGGAAGGAGGCCAAGCCTTGCGCTTGGGAGTCTGTAGAGGAAACATGGCCTTACCCGGAGGAGCCCTGTCTGTGAAGGTGACTTTTTTTCCACCCATAACAAAAGGCAGAAACCACATTTAACCAAGAAGAACCCAAGTTCTCCACCCCTGAAGCTTTCAGTGGCTCGTGGTGGGGGTCCCTGGGCGACATACCATACCGGGCCGGGGGTAAGGGACGCGGCCCTGGTAGGACACCCACTGGTGCATGGGCCCCTCCTTGTGTGCGAAGGGTCCCAGGAAGGCCCGGCGCACGTCACTCATGCTGTACACACACACCGCAGAGCCCTGGAAGATGCCACTGCAGGCAAGGACATGAGTGGAGTGGCACACCCAGTGGAGCCCAGGCTGCCCCACCCGGCCACCTCCCGCCCCTCACCTGGATGTGGAGAAGACAGCGTAGAGCAGCGGGGCCCAGCGGTCCCTCGAGGACAGCAGGAACACGTCCTCTGCGAGGAAGGGGTCTAGTCGGGGGAGGGCACGCAGCCCAGCAGACCCGCCAGGCTCCAGGGTCTGTGTCCCTGCTCCCCCTTCCCCCACTCCATCCTCCACCCCTGGCACTCACGGAGCTGGTCAAAGTGTGTGTCACCCTCGATGCCGGGCACGGAGCACACCAGCCGCGCCTTCAGGAACGTGGTCCACTTGTTGACGAGGCTGCGCTGGCCGCCCACGTCGTTCTGTGGGGTCCATTGGAGGGGATGAGGCCGAGGTCTCAAAGGGCAAAGGGATGGAGCAAGGGGATGGGATGTGGCCCAGGGACTCCTCACCCGGCAGATCTGGCCAACGCGGGACACGGACAGGCGTCCCAGTGCCGGTGACGTCTCCACGGCTGCCTCGCGGAAGAAGAAGTAGATCTTGTCATCGTCTGGGTTCTCGCTCTCCGGAATCCAGAAGACCTTAATGAACTTGGGCTCTGGCCACAGGAGAAGGCGTGGGGTCAGCGCGTTCCTGGCCCGACCCCTCCCCCACCCTCGTCATCCACTATGATCCCCACGTGCTGCCTCTTCCTCTCACAACAGCCCATGGAGCAGCATCTGACTGCGCTCAGCGTCTAGGACCAAGTTCAGATGGCGCTCCGTGCACAGGCGCCCAAGGATCAGGGCCTGAGAGTCAAGAAGCAGCCACCAGAGGGCAGCAGAGACTGTGGCGAACTGGGAATGCAGGCGCCCGATCGGCAGCCCTCTCACCTGGCCCCTGACAGCTCCCCAGTCGGGGAGCTGAGAAAGGAAGGGGATGGGGTATCCGGTTTCACCTTCACTCACGAATCTTTCTCTCTAGCAGGGAGCAGATGTCCCTCCTCCTGTTTCAAACACTCTGCTGGACCCAATCACTCTTAGAATAAACTACCCTGACCCCCACAGTCCAGGCCCCTCATCATTGCTTCCTTCACAAAACTTCCTTGGCTTGCTCCTTCCCCAGGGCCTTTGCACTAGCGGTTTCCTCTGCTGTGAATGCTCTACCCTCAATCCCGCTGGGCTTTGGGGATTAGCTCATGCCTACCCTCAGCAAAGTGGCTTCCTTTCCCCAACTCTCCCACCACCACCACCTAGTTACCTTCTCCCCGCCCCCCCCATTCTGTCATTGGTCCCGTGGCCACTGGAATTGGTTTTATCATTTGTTAGGAGGTCTGAACTCAAAGAGGGCAATGGGCCATACCTGTCTGGTCCCTCGCAGGGCCTGCCACATGGCAGCACTTGCTGAGACCAGGATGGGCCCTTTGCTCACTTACTTCATGGGTCTTACTCAGCACCTGCCCTGTTGAGGAGGAGGGTCCCCTCCTGCCACCCCCACCAGTCTTTCACCATTGAGCCAGCGGGAGTCGTGTGGCTCTGTTCGGAGACTCGGACGCTGGCCCAGGCTGCGGAAGATGGTGAAGTCCCGGCCCATGAGGTCTGCGGCCACCCCGGAATACAGCTCTTCCCCTGCAGACAGGGCCAGGGCTGCTCAGCCAAGCCGAAGGCTCTTGGGGTGAGGGTGGGGGTCTGTGGAGCTCTGGAGCCTCTTGGGGAGTCAATGAGGCTATGGGGATCCTTGGGGATCTAGGGACTTTGTGGGGTCTAGCATCTCTGAGGGGTTCAGGATCTGTATTGGGATCCGGGCCTCTGGACTCACCCACCAGCACGGAGGCGGCCCGGTGCCTGGGGTCATAGGGACTCTTGCCCTTGCCGTCCTCTAGCCTTCGGAGGTCCAGCCGGAGCACGGGCTCCTGGAGGTGGGGGACGCTGTTACTGGCAGGCCCTTCCTTAGTCCCCCAGCCTCCCTGTGTCCTGGGTCCGGGCGTACCTCCAGCCGGTGGCCCACCTCCACAAAGGCACAGGTGGGGTGGAAGGCCCCCGTGCCACAGGCCAGCAAGTGGGTGCGGTTGTAGGGGTGTAGCAGCTTCACGAAGTTCATGCACTCGGTCTAGGAGGCAAACAGGGGCAGGGACAATGAGCCCCCACCCCCCTTCCCCGGGAGGTGGCCTTAAGGAGTCCTAGCTCACCAGTGGCACCCCTGCCCCTTCCCTTCTTCTGCATAAGCCCAGGCAAGTACCAACGTGGGCTGCAGGGACCTGGGTGCCATTGGTGACCAACCCGGCCCACCTCTCACCAGAACGGGAACACACAGGCAAGCACAGGCCTGCAATGCCCCCTGTGACTCACAGGCCCCCAAGAAGAATCACATGAGCCCCCACCCTGACTCACTACCTCCAGACCTCAGCCACCTCAGCCCCGCTGCCCCCATCCCCGAAAGAACAGACAGGCCTCTGTTTTAGCACTGCCCTGTCTGGAGAGTGAGGGGCTGGCCCTCCCGCCCCTGCCCTCCTGCTTCTGCCCCTCCCGCCCCCCGGCCGGGCAGCCAGCACTCACACCAATGTCCTTCCCAGCCCAGTTGCACTCCTCTCGCCATTCCACAGGGGCCGGCCAGGCCAGCTACGGGAGGATGGAGAAAGGGGGACACAGGTTAGGGACTTTTCTCTGTGTTGAGGGTGTCCACTCAGGGGACCCATCCCCGTGATCTCTCCAGGCAGTCTGGAGTGGGGTCCCAGGGCTCTTTTCCTGGGCAGCGCCGAGGCTGGGGACTCCTGGCACCTTCTTGGCCCGCTTGCTGATGTTGTCCAGGCTGAGGGAGGCGATGTGGTTCTCAGCACCCACAAACAGGCGTCCACGCTCCTCATCCACCAGCAAAGCTTCATAGCAGCAGGTCCTCCCCAGCCTGAAGGTCCGGAGACTGTGCTGGGCCTGGAGCTCTGCAGAGTTGACACCGCTGAGAATTCGCTCCTGGGAGCTTCCCCCGGGCCCTCCCTGTCATCTCTCTTACAGGCCCAGGTCAGACACATGACCCGGCCCACACACACGTGAATTCACATGTCAGTTTACACTCATGAAGGCCCACCCAGGTACGAAGCTCCCAGGGTGGGCAGCACAACCACCAGCCACCCCCCCCCCCAAGGGGAAGGCAGGTTGAGCTCCTTGGGCATGCTTGGACAAGTGACGTCTCCAGGCAGGCGCGCTGGGAGGCCAGGGTTCTGGGGGAGGCTGGGCACGCAGGGAAAGCCAGAACCCCAACCCCCAAATCAGGCTGAGCATTCTCTGCCATCCTGCCGGGAGCCTGAGCTCAGTGCAATGCCGCTGCCTAGTGATTACTAGGTAGGGGGTGTGGAAGGGGGCTCCAATGGCCCCCGCACCTCCTCTTCCCTGGGGGGAGTGGATGGTACAGAGGCAGGATCTGTTGCCATGCGGACATAAGGGGTCTTCCTGGGAAAGCAAAGGAGAATGTGGGCAGAGGTTGGGGACTGAGGCCAGGACAGGGTTAACGGGAGACGGCCTGAGAGTGCTCCCAATCCTATGCGATCAGGTGGCACACGCAGGTCAGGTGGTGTGACAGCAAACACAGTGTCCCCTGCCCGCACTGGTTCCCTTTCCTGCCCACCCTGAGCCAGGCCTCCCACCTGCCAGGTGCACCTACCTTGGAAGGAGAGCCGGAGGCGTGGGGGGCTGGGGGAGGCACTCCCCAGCACTGCTGTCCAGAGCAGGATCAGGCCTGGGATCATGGCGGCCGCAGCCCGCCCCGTCCCGGCGCCGCGCGCTCAGGGCTCAGCAGGCGTGTGTGGAGGAGCCTTGAGCCGCCCTGGACTCTGCCCCGGGATCTGGAAGGAGTTGCAACAAGGGCGAGCGAGGGCAGCTGGGGGGAGTCCCTGGAGATCAGATTACACCCTCGGGGAAGGAGGCTGGGGGGTCGCATTCCGCTTCCGAGCCCTCCCCACCCGCCCTCAGAGGGTGCTCCGCCTGCCCACAGTCACAGACACACCCACGCAGGGCACACCCTTGGGGTCACCCTGGCACTGGCAGACACCCACTCCACCACGTCACCCTCCCCAGCTACCCGCTCTCCCGTGTACACACTCACAGATGTGAATTCACACACACTGAGCACCTACTCCATACAGGCCTGGGACTTGGGCTGGGGACCCTGGGGGACACAAACAGGGTCCCCATGCAGGAGGGGCAGAGTGCCAACAAGGACTCAGATCAGTGCGCTTTAGAGGGTGCCAAGTGCAAGGAGGGAAACAGGCCAGTCCTGGGGGGAGAGCGACAGGAGGGGTCGGGCCCCCGGAGGTGGCTGTGTGCCCGCAGGCCCAGAGGCGGGAGCACCTTTGGGGCTGGAGCCAGAGGTGTGTGTGTGGGGGGGCCTGGGAGGGAGAATGGTTCTGAGGGCCGCATGTGTGTCTGTAGTGCACGCGTGTAGTGTACTTGCACGCACACACCTGTGAGGCCATGTGGCATGCATGTGCGTGTGCACACAGCATTGTGTGTCTGTGTGATGTGTGCGCTTTGCACGCATGTCTGTGTGTCACAAGTGTGTGCGTGTTTGGATGGGCGTGCACACACAAGTGCATGCCTGTCTCTCTGGACATGAGGGTGAGCTAAAACCACTGCAGCATCGGCCGCTGCCTCCAGCTTGGGGACACTCCTGGCACCTGCTCCTCAGAGGGAGTAGGGGCCCAGGAGACCCTGCGCCTCGGCCCCGGGGGCCAGGCAGGAGCCTCCGCTCCGACCGGGGCCGCTTGAACAGCCCCAGCTTGAGTCGGCCTGTCTCTCCCCAGCCCAGAGGGTGGACTGAGTTGGTCACACACAGCGAGTCTGAGCTAAGACTTCAGACCCAAGAGGAATCAAGTGCGAGAGCCAAGGGCCCGAGGCGGCCTCTCCCTGCAGTGAGGGGAGCTGCCTGTCCCCCCTCTGAGCCGCCCCCACGCCTGCCCTCTCCCTCCTGGTTTCCCCATCTTTGAGCCCCTCCACTTCTCTGCGCCAGAGCCCTTCCCTGGACCCCTCCGACGGGGCCTGGCTCTGGCCGCGATGCCCACTGGCAGACTGGGCAGGTGCCGGGCATGGGAGCCCTGGTGCGGGGCAAGGCCCTGGGGCGGGAGGGAGCAAGGGGCGCAGCTGCTGAGGCCCATTCCAGACCACTCCCCCACCCCTGCCCCGCTCCACGGCTCACGGACCCCTCCCGTGCGGGCGCCCACCTCCTTCCTTCCCTCAGCTGACACTTGCCGCCTCTGCCTCTTCTGGGCTGGGAGGTCCACGACGCCACCGAACACACGGCTGCCTTTCCAAAGGCCACCAAGAACTCCAGCAGCTGGCCCCCCACCCTATCCCCTCCTCGCCCCGAAGAAGGGGAGAAGCCTAGGGGCCCAAGGGCACCCTCTGCCGGCCCCTTTAAGGAGCAGCTCCCGCCCCCACCAAGCCAGCCACCGCCCCACACCACGGTCAAGTTGACGGGCGGGCAGATCTGGTGAGCCGGCAGGCAGCAGGGCGGCTGGAGGTGGGGGCCCAGCCGGAGGGGTGGGTAGGGACGACCCCTCCCCTGTCAGGCCTCACAGCCACAGGGCACGCCATGCAGCAGTCTAGAAGTGTCGCTGCCAGTCAAGGCGAAGGAGGAAGAAGCGATCAAGACCCTCCCAGCCCCAGGCGGCTCTGCACAGCCGGCAGAGGGAACAGCTGGTGGGGGCGCCCCAGGGGACTGGGGTTCTTCACCTGTCCCTCCACAGCTGGGGCGCAGCTGCCACCTCCGTTCACAGGAGCCAGCTGGGATGGGAGGGGTGGAGGTCAGGGGAAGGGGCGCTCAGCTGAAGGTCTGATGGGCCCTCAGGACCCAGCCCCGGTCCTTCCTCACGACCTGGACCCCTTGGGCCAGTACTTCTGCCACCTGGCCGGCAGCGGTCACCGCAACAGCCAGTCCGGAGCGGGAGAGGGGGGCCAGAGAGGGGCAGGCAGGGTAGTCAGCAGGCCTTACTCTGCACTGCAGGGCGTGGGCCCATCCGACACCTCCCCGTTCTGACGGGGGTCCCACATCTCTCCTTCGAGGTGAGGGGCGTTCTGTGCGGACTCTGGGCTCAAAGTGGGAGAAACGGCCCCACCAAACCCAGAGCAAGGTGCCCAAGGGGGCGCCTGTCACAGACAGGACGGGGCTCCTACACCTCGGTGCCTCCGTTGGGAAGTGTCTGGGGCCTTGGCCTGAAGCTGAATCTGGTGGACACCCCCTGTCTGTACTCCCAGGGGTACATTTTCAGAGGGGCTGAATATTGACAAGCGCTGAGTGGGGACTTCAGGTCCACCTGGGTGGACATGCCAGGGCTCAAGAATGGCTTGTACCCCTCAACAACCCCCCTGCCAAAGGGCATCCTCCTGCAATAGCCCCAAGGCTGGCCAGCAGCTCCTCAGAGGTCAGCGAGGGAGGCCGTGTGGCAGCTTCAAGTGCACAAAGTTCTGCTGCTCACCTCCTGCCAGTCGGAGTGTCTGTGCCCAGTCAGGGTGGGGTCCTGCCTCCTTCCTGAGCCGCAGGGCCTAGTGTGGCTGGCCTGGCTGGCTGGCTGGCCAGCTGGCAGCGTAGGGCAGGGGTCAGTGGGAGAACCAGGGGCCTTCAGGAGGGGCCGGGGAGGGACACACCCCTGCATGAACTTCTGGGCTTCCGGATGCACCTTTCCTTCCTCCCAGGCTCTCTGCCTCGGACCTGGGCAGCCTCCCCGCAGCCCGATGCAAGCAAACAAAATTCTTCGGCTGTTTACAATTTTCCGCCCAAGCAGCCAAGATCAGCAAGTGCCTTCGAGGTCCCCACCCACACCCACTGTGCCCCCTACCTGCCCCCACTGCTTTCGGTATTTCTGGCCCAGGGTCCCAGCCTCTGTTCCACTCACCCCCAGCCCTGCGACCATATTGAGAAATGGGACCAGGATCCCCCAATTCCCATCTTTCCAACACCCTGGGACTTGACTCCCAGTCAAAGGGACTGGGCTGTCCATGGGCCACCTGAGACCTTTGCATTGCCCTCTTTCCTCCAGATGTGTCGCCTCCCTGGAACAGAAAGGGAGATCCCCAGGGGTGGAAGCGCAAGTGTCCCTGTCCCCACGAGGTGTCCTTTCCACTCCTCAGGTCCAAGTGTAAGCTAGGAGACAACACACTAGGAGCAGGGCCATTGGCCGAGCGACACTCTGGGCTCTGGAAGTTCCCAAGGACTGGAATCAAGCAGCTTGGGCCTGGGTCTTGAGAGCTGTGGTCCCTACACCTGCCTGCACCCCTGCCCTAGGGCCACCCCAGGCCACCCCTAGGCCTCCACCCTTCGCCAGGGCACCCATGGGCAAAGGCCTGCCTGGGTTCTTGCCCTGGTGCTGCCTGCCAGTGGCACAGCCTGCCATAGCCTAGCCTCAGGTTTTCCTTCTGGAAATAAGCAGATTGTTGTGCCAGGGCCCAGAACCTGCCTCCCCAGCCCTGCTCACCCTGTGTGGACTCTGGGTGGTGCGGCTAGGACAGGACATCCCTCTGAGGAAGGCCGCAACCAACCCTCCCAATGCCCGGCCTGGGCTGGGTCCCCTCGGCTCCCCACTCACACCTGCTTTAGCCATCAAGGCTGGTGGCTCCAGCTTTCCTCATTCCAGCCACGTGGGTACTAGGATGTGCTCCCTGGGGACTTAGGCACGGGGCCTGGAGAGAACTTAACTGAGGCCTAAATCCCCTGACACTCTGCCACCCACCCCAGGGGATCTCCTGGGAAAGGGTCTGTCAAGGCACCGCCCCCAGCCTGGTGTCCACGCTCCCAGGGGACCCCTGGCCCACCTTTTTGGAAAGATCAGCTCCTCCCTTCCTTGTCTCTTTCCCTTTCCTTCTGAGGGCCATGTCAGAGCTGAGGTGGAGGGGCTGAGGGAGGGGCACCGGGAACCCTGGGCCTCCGGCTGTGGCCCTGCCCCCACCCGCTCCGCCTCCCGCACATTCCTCCCTGGCTGAGGTCAGCCCCTCTGGGATGGGGCAGCCCCCCCCTCCCCACCAGCCACATCACAGCTCTTCGCTCACTCCTGTTTTCCTCATTGCTCAGCGGGAAGGGGGGCTGAGGGTGGCGCCTCTGTCCCCCTCCTTCTCCATAGCTGGGGGGAGGGCAGAGGCCCGTGCCAGGAACGCTGCCGAAGTGGACACTGGGGGCCCCTGTACTCATCAGCATACACTAACACAACGCTATGCCCCCAGGAGTGCGGTCGTGGGGTTCCAGATGCCCTGGCACGTTGGGGGGGTAACAGGGTCAAGCCCCTAGCAGTCCTGGGAGGGGCGGGGCTGTGTGTCTCCAGGAGGAAATGAAACGTTTCGGATTTCAGGTCGCTCCCTTGACTAGTCCTGTGGTTGTAAATGGGGGCGGGGGCAGGCCTGGCACAGTGCAGGGGGGCACAGGTGTGCATTCTCCTTGCAGCCTCAGCCCTGGACATCCTGAGGCATCCAGGCGCGGGGGCCTCGAGGGAGGGAGACCCTTCCTTCCCTTCGCCTCCTCGCCCAGCTCCCCGGAGGCCGCCGCAGGCTCGGCGCCGTTCCTGCTGCCTTTCTGCCCCGGCCCCGGCCCCGGCCCCGCCCACCACCACCCGCTCCGTGCACCTCCCGACTCCCACACCCCCCAGCACAGCGATTTCCCTGACCCCCCACATGACCTCAGGCCAGCCCTCCCCAGCCGCTGGGGACTCCTCCATCTTCCTATCCCCCCAGCCTGGAACGTCCCCAGCAGTGCCCCGGCGCACACGCCTTCTCCCGAGAGGCCCCAGCTCAGGGAGGCCTTTCTGTCTCCTGGAGGACAAGACAAGGCCCCGCCCCCTGCAGCCTGAAGCCGCCCCCAAGGCTGTGGCCCTGGGGTCTTTCTGCCAGTCCTCCCTTCCCTAGGCCCTGACTCGACTCAAGAGCTTGTGAAGCTTGGGGGTTCAAGGCTTTAGCCTGGCACTCCCACCACCTCTGCCTAACTCGGCCCTGGCCAGCCTGCCAGGCAGGGCTCCAGCCACCCCACTGCCAGGACTTTGCTTGGGTGGCGCCCTCCTGCACTTAGGCTCGCTCCTCTGCCACCTGCTGGTCTCCTCTCCCTTCCTCTAGAAAGCCCCAGCCACCTGTGTCACCAGACTGAAACCTCTGCAGCGCTCTGGGTTCCCCCGCAGCTGTCAGCTGTCAGCTGGCATCGCTGGTGCCCCAAGGACCCAGCAGAAGACAGGCACACGGAGGGAAGCAGGGGACCGAGTCCCTGTCGGAAGCCCAGGCAGGGGTGGGGGCCTGATACAGCAGGACCGTCTCCTTGACTCCCCCGCCCACAGTGCAGTCTGAAAGTAGCAGTGGCTTCCCATGACATCAAACTCATTTTCCCCCTAGCCAAGATCACCTGGGGGGGGGGGGGTTGTGTGGCTCCTGTTGGGAGAAAAACCAAAACACCGAGGAAGGAAGGAGAAAGGGGTTCGTGGCCTCGCCCCCTCCCCCTGGGACACTGGTACCCCTCACTGTGTGATTAAGTGAGGAGCTGAGTGGCCGCAGGCATGAAACAGAGCCCCCAACGGGCTCGAGGCCCACCTTGGGTGTGTAATGGCAGCGCGCATGTCCGAGGGAGGTCTGAGGGAAGGCCCAGCCTCATGGCAGGGATGAGGGCCCCAGGGCTCTCTTTGTGGGCAACAGACAGAATTGGGGTCAGCTGTCAGGAGTGGGCCTGGACCCAGACCCAGACCTTGGCCATGAGAAGCTGCAGCCCTCCATCTCTCTGCGCTCTCCCTGCCTGCCAGGGCAGTTCGGACCTGGCTGGCCATGCCACTGGCTGGGTGACTGCAGCTGCCCAGCCTTGGTGGCTGGCTTGGCACCCTGGGGGTGAGGTGCAGGGAGGGAGTTGTTTCCGAGAGGTTAAGTTTTCCTGATTTCAGGAGGAGCCACGGGGCTGCCTTGGAACATGGGAAGGGCTTCCTTCAGGCTGTGGCAGCCCCCGCAGCCTCAGAGGCCCCATCTCTAATGAGCCCCCCTTCCCATTCTGCAGCTGGTATCTGGGCCTCTACTCACCTGCTGGGGGTGTGTGTGTCTGGGCCCGGGGAGCTGGGGAGGGGTTGCCCTCTCAGACTCAAGCTGGTCTCTCTTTTTGAAGTTCTTTCACTACTCACCAAATGGGTTAAAAATACTAAGACTTTTCTTATGTGCTATACAAATAGTTGAAGGTTAATTAGCAGTATAACTCGGTAGTAATGCTGCCAGTCTCCTTCCAACAATAAAAAAAAAAAAAAAAAAAAAAAAAAAAAACCCAAAAAACTAAGACTGCCACCACATCAATAACCTGAGCAATTGCCCTGGCTGGTGCTGCTCAGTGGGATAGTCAGCCTGCAAACCGGAAGGTCGCCGGTTCGATTCCCAGTCAGGGCACATGCCTGGGTTGTAGTCCAGGTCCCCTTCTGGGGGCTTATGAGAGGCAAGCAATTGATGTATCTCTCACACATCGATGTTTCTCTCCCTCTCTCTTCCTCCCTTCCTCTCTCTCAGTATTAATAAATAAAAATTTTTTTAAAAAATACAAGAAAAGTTAAAAAAAATAGTCTAAGCAACTATTTGGTGTAGGGTGGCCCTCCGGAAGGTGGATCAGCCTTAGAGTGGCCCCAGCTGGCTGCAGAGGGCCCACCTCATACTGGGACCCACAAGTTGGGTATGGGAGCCAGAGCCTGGGTCTCTGGCATGGCCCTGCCTGCCTGTAGCTGCCCGTGGACTGGGGCCAGGAAGACGGGCCTTCTCAGGCTGCGGGAGCTCCAGGGGATACATGGCGGGGGAGCACTGAGCCTCTGCCTCCCCTCACCTAGCTACTCCCAGGGACAAGGTGTGGCTGAGGCCCAGCCCTGGATAGCAACAGACAGTGGGGGATCCCCAAGAGACACCCTCGTGGAATCCCTCCTGTTGGGGTGCAGGACACCTGGGATGCCCCCCAGACTGCCACCCTCCCTGGCTGGGAATTTCCCAACTGCCAAAGACAAGGAGGAATTGAGAGGCCGCCCCCGCCAGTGCCGGGGACAATGGAGCCTTATGCCCTAGAAATCAGAATTGGGGTAAGAAGGCCAAGGGCAGGTGGGGGCCTAGTTGTCTGCACCCAGGGAAGTCCTGCTTGCCAGGACCCCGCCCAGAACCACTGCCAAGCTGCGTTCAAGGGGATCCTGGCCAGAATCCTGCATGGCCCACCCAGGGAGGGAGGCGCTGGGTGCATCAGGCAGACAATGCCAGCTCCTCAATGGTCCCTCTGTGCACTGCTCCCCCTCAGGAGGGAAGGAAGAAACCGTCTCCGGTGCCTGCTTCCTGCCGGGCAGGCATCACTGCTGGGGGGCACCGGCGCTCCACCCGCACATCGAGGGCTCAGGGAAGTCCAGGCATGACCGCTGAAGGAAGGCAGGGATCCTGGGCTGGGGCGGGATTCTATTCTCCTCGATTGCCGGTTCTCAGCCCTCGAGGCAGGGGTGGCAGGAAAGGCCCGCGGAACTGGGGCGGGGACAGGGACTGGGGAGCGTTGGTGGCCTTCCGAAGGGGCGGCTGCAGCCTCTCATCTCCTGCCAGCGCTCGGGCCCCAGGCTTCTGGGGGATGGCAGGTGTGCGGAGGCGGGGTCTCGGGGCCCCGGCCCCACCCTCTCTTCCCCGCCTTGCCCTCCTCGCCTCCGCGGCGCCGACCCCGGCCCGAGCTGCTTTGTCCCGCGGCGGGCGCTGAGTCCCCGCGGCCCCACAAAGCTCCCTTTGTGCCCCGCGGCCCCCGCAAGACCCAATGACGTCAGCCTCCGTGACCAGCCCGGCGGGGCGAGCACGGGCTGCGGCGCCCTCTGGTGGCCGACGGCGGAGGAGCGCGCCCGGGGGGTTCTGCAGGCGGCCGCCCGCGGACCGCGGACACAGTCGGGAGGGTGCCTGGCCCATCAGGCTGCCGGTTCCTTCTCCAGCCACCTGCGTGCACTTCCCAGAGCCTCCCGGAAGCTTCCGCCTTCTCTGAACCCTCGTCCCGATGTAGCTGAAACCCTGCAGCCGCGCAGGCCGCCTCCCCTGCCTGCCTCTCCCATCAGGTTCGGAAGGGGACCTCTGGAGCAAAGGCCCCTACTGTCCCCAGCTTTGTTTAGTCAGGCCAAGGGCCCTGGGCTACATGTTAGACTGGGAGACCGGAGCGTGTGCAAGGGGCTGCGGCCACCCTGGCCTGGCGACCACAGCAATTCTGCCTCTGGGCCTGGGAGTTCAGAGCCAGTTTCCGTCCACACTAGACTCTCTGTCCTTGGAACAGCTCCTTAAGAAATGTGCTCCCTGCTGCCCCAGCCTCAGTGGGCAGACATGCAGGCCCAAGCGGGCAAGACTTGTCCTGGTTGGACTTTCAGCCAAGATGGGGGCCTAGGAAGACATGCTGCATCTCCCTCCACAACTAAGCAGGAACACAACTACCTCAAAACTAGAGACAACCAGAAGTTCCAGAAAATCAGGAAGCATGGAAGTCCAACAAAGATATAAAGAAGAAATACTCATCCAGACAAGAGGGGCGGAGAGGACGCGGTGTGGTAGCGGAAGCAGGGAGGCAGGATGGCGGAAAGTGAAGTCACACGTTTTTCAGTTAGGAGAGACACCTGGGGAGCGCTCCCAGCACCAGACCAGACCGCACAGCTCACGGTCCCAGTGCTGGGGAAAATCAAGCCTCATTGCTTCTGACTGTGCAAACCAGTCGGGGTTGGGGTTGAGGCAGAAACTGTTGGTTTCTCAGCAGAGTGCACTTGTTTAAAGGGCCCCCATGGGCCTAGAACGTCCGCAGACCCACCCACTCTGGGAACGACAGCCAGCACAACAGCTAGAGGGGTGCCAGTCCCATATGGAAGTGGGAGAAGTGCCTGGAAAAGGGGTGAGTGCTGAGCAAACAGCATTGTTCCCTCTCAGACCCCTCCTCCCCACACAGCGCCACAACATGGTGAAACAGGTCACTCTGTACTGACGAATCCCTAAGGCTCCGCCCCTTACAACGTAACAGGTGCGACAACTCCACCTAAGACATAGAGGCAAACACACACAGGAGCCTGTCAGAATGAGGAGACAGAGAAGTATGGCCCAAAAGGGGGAACGGATCAAGGTTCCAGTGGGAGAACTAAGTGACGAGGAGATAGCCAACCTCACAGACGAGGAGGCAGCCAATGTAAAAGATGCAGAGTTCAAAACACTGGTGATAAAGATGCTCACAGGCTTGACAGATATGCTTAAGTACAGCAAACACATAAGGGAAGAAGTGAAGGCTATGCTAAATGAAACGAAGGAAAATCCACACAAACCCAGTGGTAAAGGGAAGGAAGCCGAGGTTCAAATAAATGATTTGGAACATAAGGAAGAAAAAAACAGTCAACCAGTACAGAATGAGGAAACAAGAATTGAAAAAGATGAGGCGGCACCTCTAAGATAACTTTAAATGTGCCAACACCTGAATCACAGGGGTGCCAGAGGGAGAAGCGGAAGAGCAAGAAATTGAAAAATTATGTGAAAAAATAATGAAGGGAAACTTCCCAAATTTGGCAAAGGAAATAGACATACAAGTCCAAGGAAGCACAGAGTCCCAAACAAGCTAGATCCAAAGAGGACCACACCAAGACACATCATAATTAAAGTGCCAAAGGTTCAAGATAAAGATTCTTAAAAGCAGCAAGAGAAAAGCAGAGAGTTACCTACAAAGGGGTGCCTATAAGACTACCAGCTGATTTCTCAAAAGACACTTTGCAGGCAAGAAGGGACTGTCAAGAAGTATTCAAAGTGATGAAAAGCAAGGACCTACAACCAAGATTACTCTATCCAGCAAAGCTATCATTTAGAATGGAAGGGCAGATGAAGTGCTTCCCAGACAACCTAAAGCTAAAGGAGTTCATCATCACCATTACACGAAATGTTAAAGGGACTTATTTAAGAAGAAGAGGATAAAAACTATGAGCATTAAAATGACAACAAACTCACAACTATCAACTGAATCTAAAAAATAAAAGCAAAATCCAACTAGGCAAACCAGAATAGGAACAGAATCATAGGTATGGGGATTGTTTGGAGGGTTATCAGTTGGGAGGGGGGAGGGGGAGAAATGGGGAAATGGTGCAGGGACTAAGAAGCATAATCGGTTGGTACAAAATAGGGGGAAGTTAAAAATAACATAGGAAAGGGTGAAGTCAAAGGACTTAGACACACAATCCATGGACATGAACTAAGGGGGGGTTAGATTGCTGGAGGCAAGGGGGATACTGGGAGCAAAGGGAAAAATATTTTGGGATAACTGTAACAGCATAATCAATAAAATATACTTAAAAAAAAACAAAAAAAATCTTGTCCTGGTCAGAAATCTCCCAAGGACAACTGGGCCTGAGTCTGACCGGGAGAGCCACGCCCCCAGGGCCCTAACAGTGAGGGTTCAGATCCACACCCCCAACAACTTGGCACGTCTGTCTGGGTCTCTGTACCCCGGAGGAAAGGAGGCCAAGCAGGTTTTGGTATTTTTCTTTCTACATTTTATTATTTCAAACCAGGTGAACAATTCCATAAAACGTGAAAAAAGCAAGGAAGTGTTCAGCGCTGAAGGGCCCGGCCTGGGGGGAGGGCATGGTGGGCACAGCCCCTCAGCAGGCAGCGGCGGTTCCTAGGTTAGCGCTAAGGAGCTACATGTGGGTTAAATGAGCCGGGGCCCGGGGCTGCGGGGCAGGACCCCCGTGAGGTGGGCAGCTGTCCAGAGCAGCCCCTGGAACCTGGCTGAGTGGAGGGCGGGGCGGGGTGCCGCCCACACCAGGGCAGCCAGCAGAGGGGTGTAAACACGCAGACACACTCAAGGCACGGAATCACTGGAATGGGGCTGGGTGGGAGCTGGTCAGGATCAGATGGTTTTAAATAGTTTTTCTCTAAAAAGTTTTCTAGGTTTGCAATTTTTTTTTCCTTTACTTTCATTTTGTTTTTTTTAAAAAGCTACGAGAATGAGCAGGTGGACTGTGGTCTCCAGGAATGGTGGCATCTCACGCTTCTTGTGCTTTTCCTTTGGGGCCTCCGAGCGGCTGAGGGGTGGGGTGGGCAGGAGGCTCCCTGTAAACATTTGGACTTAGGCCGGGTCAGGGGCTGGTACTGGGCGAAGCCAGGGGTCCCAGGCTGGAGAAGTGGGTGCCCCTCCAGACACAGGTCTTGGGAGACTCAGCATGTGCTCCCCTCCCCCGTCACAGAACAAGACAAGGGTTAAAACCAGAACAGAGGCCCAGAAAGAGGGTACCGCGGCCATTCCCAGCACCTGGGACGAGGGAGGGCTTCAAACAGGGAGGCCTGTGGCAACCCCTCCCCCAAGTCTCTGGAGCTGAGGGAAGGGGCGGGGGAGCCAAGAACAGAGAAAGAGGGGGAAAGCGGCTGGGGAGGGACAGGTGGAGAGCGTGGTCCTCTTGCCCCCATCTTCCTCAGGGGCCGGGGGGAGCAGAGTCGGCAGTGGCCCTGGAGGTGGAGGGCAATCAGGGCATGGGTCAGAGGTAGCCATTGTGTGACTCCCCTCCCGCCCCCCCTAGACAAAGACCCTCTCCTCTTCTCCCACCCTCTCGTTATCAGGGACACAGTGGCCACCCAGGAACCAGTGTCTGCTGCTGGGTCACATGGGGGCAGGGGTCCTGAGCGCTGGCAGTCCTCCCCACCTCCCCAGGGCCAGTGGAGCCTCAGCCCAAGACCCTGGGATAGGTCGGAGGGAAAGACGGCAGGGATGAGCAAAAAGCCGAGCACGTGGATGGCAGGTGTGGGGCCCGTGGCCAATGGCCTGTGGGTGAGGAAGTGGGTTTTCTCCAAGGAAGGTCAGACAGCCTTTCAGTTCTCTTCCAGTGCACAGCCAGGCACGTCTGCTGTCTGCACCCCCGGGCAGAGCAGGGCCCGGCCCCCTGTGCCACTTCCTCAATGCCCTGCACTCAGCCGCCCTCCTGACTCACCAGCCTGTGTGACCCTTGGTCTCCGCCCTCCTATGGGCACTCAGGTTCCCCGGCCCCACGTGGCCCCTCTCTGTCCTTTCTCTGGGCTCAGTGGCCCCACTCAGTTCCGCCCCAGCTCCCTGCCCGTCCCCCTCTGGCTCACCAACCTGCCAGGTCGGCCGCCCCTCAGAAGAGGCCGCAGTCCTTCAGGTTGTTCTTGATGATGACGTCAGTGACGGCGTCAAACACGAACTGCACGTTCTTGGTGTCGGTGGCGCACGTGAAGTGCGTGTAGATCTCCTTGGTGTCCTTGCGCTTGTTCAGGTCCTCAAACTTACTCTGGATGTAGCTGGATGCCTCCTCGTACTTGTTGGCCCCTGGGGGAGGCAAAACAGTGAGGACGTGTGCCGCGCGGGCGGCAGGCGGCCTGTGCCGTGTGACCTGACGAGCATACGAGGTGTGTGCCGTGTGCGCAGGACCGTGCTGTGAGCGCACACACATCTGAGTGTGCAAAGGACGATGCGCGCGTGCACGTGTGTGGGGTCCACAGCCCCGGGTGGGAAGAAGGGCCCCGCACGTGCAGGCGCGAGTACCTAAGCCCAAGAAGCCCCGCTGAGACCACGGCCCCGCGGCTACACCTCTGTCCAGCAGGGGGCGCCCGCAGCCAGCCCGGGCCCCACGCGCGCGGCCGGAGGCCCTTCCCCGCACCTGTGTACTCGGGGAAGCAGATGGACAGGGGGCTGTGTGTGATCTTCTCCTCGAACAGGTCCTTCTTGTTGAGGAAGAGGATGATGGACGTGTCCGTGAACCACTTGTTGTTGCAGATGCTGTCAAACAGCTTCATGCTCTCATGCATGCGGTTCTGGGGGCAGGACAGGGAGGCTGGTGAGCACCGGGAACCCCCCCTCCGACCCCCCGCCTCCCAGGGCCTCTCGGCCTCTCACCATCTCCTCATCCTCGGCCAGCACCAGGTCATAGGCGCTCAAGGCCACGCAGAAGATGATGGCGGTGACGCCCTCAAAGCAGTGGATCCACTTCTTCCGCTCAGACCGCTGTCCGCCCACATCAAACATCCTGTGGACGCAGGGTCACCTTAGCTCCAGAGAATGGGGTTCTGGGGGAGGATCCCTGCCCCATTTCACAGGCTGGCCGCCCGAGGACAGAGGCCTGCTCAGAGGGAGACAGCCTTCATGGAAACCCCACACCTGTCCACCTGCCCCCTGGCTCTGGGCCAGGGAGGGGCTGGCGGCGGGGTCAGGGCTGGCCAGCAGGGCAGGCTGTGGCCGCACGGGCAGGGTCAGCAGAGGGGGGAGCCGCCGGCCACTGCACATCTTGAGAAACTGGGGGACCCTGGACTAGCCCCTCGCTTGCCACACAGCTGAGCGCGGCCTGGGAGGGCGGGTCCCTCCCTCCGTCACCTCGGAGGCTGGCAGGCCCTGCCTTCCCGCCCTGCCCGCTCACTTGAAGTGTAAGTCCTTGAAGGTGAAGTGCGTCTCCACGATGCCCGTGGTCTTCACACGGGTCCGCAGCACGTCCTGCTGTGTGGGGATGTAGTCACTCTGTGCGATGCGCTCCAGGTCGTTCAGGTAGCTGGGGTGGGGGTGGGGCGGGAGGTCAGTGGCGGCCAGCAAGGGGCCTCCCTACACGGACCCCTACAATGCACTCCTTGCTCAGTGGAGGAAACCTGTCCCACCTGTGGAACAGGCCTGGGAGGAGGTGCAACTCTGTGGCCGAAGGCCAGCCCCAGGCTCAGCCCCAGGCCCAGGCGCAGCCGCAGCCGCAGCCCCAGGCTCAGCCCCAGCCCGGCCCCGGCCCCAGCCCCAGGCCCGGCCCCAGCCCCAGGCCCGGCCCCAGCCCCAGGCCCAGCCGCAGCCCCAGCCGCAGCCCCAGGGTCTGAGGGTCTGAGCCAGGCCTGCCTCAGGCAGGATCCAGCTAGTGGAGCTGCAGGCAAGGGGAGTGGGAGGGGGCAATTAGCTCTTCAGCGAGGGACTTGGGGTGCTAATCGGTGCAATTATGGCAACAGCCACAGAGCAGCCTGGCGTGTCCCTTGATGGGGGGCTGGGCAGGTTGGGGCCTGCCAGGCCCAGTGGGCTCTTTGCCCAGCACCCAATAAAATTTGGGCTCCTCGGGGGAGGGCATTGACACCTACTTGGCAGAGGTCTCAGGGGCTCCCCATTACCAGCTCCCTTAATTAGCATCAACCCTCCCTGGCCAGGCACCAGGGCCAGCTCTGCTGCCTGCCTCCATCTCCCTGGTGCGCTCTGGGGGCCTGGTCCTGACCTCCAGGCTGCCGCCAGAGCCCACCAGTGCCCAACGCCAGTGCCCACCAGTGCCCGCCAGGGCCGATGTCATGCTCCTGGGGCATGGCGGCCGGGGCCAGCCCTGGGCTCCCACCAGCAACTTGGCCAGAGGGAAATGACCTCAGAGACACAGAGACAGAACAGAAAAACAGGAAGAGCCATGGGGGACTGTGACGCGTGTGCTGTGACCTCCATACCGAGCCCCGCCTCTGCTGAGAGCCTCCAGCCTGCAGGCCCCACCAGTCTCTCCCTGCCCCTCAACAGGTGGGCTCGCTGCAGGAGCTGCTGCCCCAGGGCAGCCTTGGAGGAGGGCTACGGAGAGGGGTGGAGTATATCCCTGTCCCCTGTAGTGAGTGTCCCAGTCCACTCCTACCCTCGGTGACCTCGTCAAGGGCACAAACCTGCCCAGCAGAGCAGGGCCCGAGGTCACTGCTGAATCCCACCCAGAAGCGCGACGGGCACATGCAGGGCTTGATGGGGAATGAAGAACGGAATGAGGGAGGCATGGAAAGGGGCCTGGAAGGTGGCAGTGGTTGCCAGGGCTACGCTCCCTGCCTCTAGGACTCACAAGCGCTGCTGGTGCTGAGCCTCTGCGACCTCTGGGAGGAGCAGCGCCGAGGCCTGGAGGCCCCTGTGTCTGACTGTGGCTGGGCGGCTCCTGGGGTGTGCACGCCTACATGGGGGTCCAGACCTCAGCAAGGAGGGTGGGGGAGGCTATCATGTGACTGTGGCAGGGCTCAGGAATCATGGCCTGACATAAGGCAGGTACTTCAGGGAAGGAGGTCAGGGCATCACCCTGTGGGCTGGGCCTCTGGGACCCCCGGGACCCCCTGTGATTCCCTCCCCAGCTGAGTCCTGGGCTCAGCTAAAGTGCCAGCAAGAGTCAGAGCTGAAGGCCTGGGCTCCAACCGACACACACTGGTCGTCTCCCAGGCCAGCCCCTCCCCCTGGTGCCTCCCTCCCCAGGCAGCCTGAACTTCCTCGTGACCTCCAGCACAGCCAGGAGCGGGCACAGAGTGTGCCCCTGCCGCAGAGCCCTTCCCGTTCCTCCCTTAAGTCAAGTTCAGAGTCCCGCTGAGGCGGTCCCTCGCTGGACCTCTCCCAACTCCCACCACAACACTGATACCCTAAGTTGTCACTGCTTGGGGACTTGTGTGCTCCCCTCGTCCCTGTGTCCCTGAAGCCTTGCATAGGGCCTGACACAGAGCAGGTGGCAGCAAGTGTTTCTTCAGAATGGTTGTGTCTAAGGACAGACTTAGACACAATTGGCCTAGAGGTCTAGAAGGGATGGAGTCTGTAAGCCAACCTGCGTGCCTACCTCCCTCCTGGCTTTTTTTTTTTTTTTTTTTGAGAGAGAGAGAGAGAGAGAGAGAAACATCAATTCATAGTCCCACTTACTGATGCATCATTGGTTGCTTCTTGTATGTGCCCTAACTGGGGACTGAACCCGCAACCTCAGTGTATTGGGATGATGCCCTAACCAACTGAGCTACTGGGCTGGGGCTTCTTGGCCTTTAGGTACCATGTCTCCTAACCCAAACCTAGAGCCACCAAGGCCTTGGCTAACAGTCACCAGCTTCAGAGACTAGCAGTATGTTTCTGAGGGTGCTTCGGGCCCTCAGTCCAGCCTGTAGTCCCGGTTGCGCCCACCACGCCCACCCCGCCCAGCCCCTAAGCACTCACTAGGCAGCAGAGTCGTTGAGCTGGTACTCCCGAGAGCGGCTGAAGCAGGCCTGTACCCCGTGGTCGGCCCAGAGCCTCCGGATGATGCCGGACAGGTCCTCAGGGAGCACGCCCTGCTCCTCAGCCGTGCAAGACAGCGCGAACAGCTGCCTGGCATCGTCCTGGGCACAGCAGTGGGCGGTCAGCCAGTCACAGGAGCGTACCCCCACCCACCTGTCGAGGGCAGGGAGGCCTCCAGAACGGGGCCCAGGCTGGGGTATTTTCAGGTTCCCCAGGGCATGACTTGCCCTGAGGCCTTCTGGGAGGCAGGCCACAGTCCGGGGAGAGTCCACGTACCTGGCGGGAGGGGTCAGCAAAGTCAATCTGCAGGTTGCTCATGGCTTTGACAATGGCCATGATGGACTGGATGGTGTTGCTGTAGACGACCGCCCGGTACTGCCGGCATTCCTCCTCAGAGTAGCCGTCCTCGTGGATAATCCTGGCAGCCAAGGGTCAGGGGTGAGTGTGCACAGGCCACAGGGGCTGCACGTGCCACCGGGGGCTGTTGGGGCCTGTAGGGACCTGTCTCAGAGAGGACAGAGCCGCCCGACCCCACTGGGACTTGAGGGCACATGGCTGCCTCTGAGAAGCCCTGGGCCTGGCTAAGGGGAAGAGGGGAGGCAAGTTGGAACAGCCCCCCGAAGCCAGCACTTACTTCATCTGCTTGACTATGGTGCTCTTCCCCGACTCGCCCGCACCTGGAACGGAGGGCACAGCCGTCAGGGAGCAGCCGGGGCTGCTCGGGGAGGCCATGATCGGCCCAGCTTCCTGCAGCCCTCGAGGCAGAACCCACCCTCCCCACCGGCTGCGCGGCAAGATGGCACAGTCGGGCCTGGTGGCAGCAGAACCACCAGGGCTGCAGCTGGCAGGGCCATAGAAGTCCAGGCAACCTAGACATCCTAGACCTCTGCCTCCCACAAGCTCTACAGCCCTCCGTGGCTCCCTACTGCCCTGCTGGAGTTCAGGGCTCTGGCTGGAGTCTGGGGGCCAGCCCTGCAGGGGTCACCCCACCATCCTCACACATGCAGGCTCACTGCTCTGCGGCTGGTGCTCACCAACATGGAGCCCAGGCAGAGCTGGCAGGATGGTACCCTGCACACGCCGGCAGGGCAGCAGCCCTCTGCCCACACTCAGCCGTAGCCGTCAAGGGCCCTGGGATGGGCAAAGCATCATACTCTCGTCTCCCAGACATGGCCCAAGGCTGAGCCCTCTGTCTGCTGGGCCCAGGTCTGCCCTGAGCAGATGGAGACCAGGACCTGGGAGACACGCCATGTAACATACATGCACACACATGTGTGCACGTATACACTGTACTGACTCAAGGTGCTTTCCTGGGCCAGAGCCGAGGGACTTGCTGGCGCTCTCTCCTGTGACTGTCACAGCAGCCCCACAAATGCTGCTTCTACTCCCATTTCACAGGTGAGGACAGGGTGGCTCAGAAAAGACAAGTCTGGTCCCAAGATCGCACAGCTGGGATTGAGACGTACAGGGGAACAGGTAGGACCATAATGCCTGGCCTGCCCAGCCCTTCTCCTGTATAGCTCAGACCCTATAGGCAGGCGTTAAAAACCAGCAACTTCCCAGGTCTGCTCCCAGACACAGAGCCTGATCTGGAGGCACACGGCCGGGGAAGCTGCATCCCCCAGACAGTCTGTGCAGGGAGGCGTGAGGACCAGGGGACGAAGGGGTGGGGACAAGGCCTCGCCCCTCTCTCCACTACTCCCCAGCCTGAGCTCCAGGTAGAAGGCACCTCGGCTGGGCCCAGCTTGCCCTCCCGGCCTTTGCCTGATGCTCCGGTCCCATCACCGCCAGTCACAACTGCACCTGCCAGGCTCTGCCTCTTGCCACCTGCAGGCCTTTTCGCTCATGTAGTCCCCTTTGCTGGGCACACCTGCCCCACAGACATGTGTCCCAACCCTCCTGATCACTGCGGCAGGGCTGTCCCTCTGAGCAGCTCAGCAGGGCTGGTGGGTAGGTCACACTCAGGGACTGACATCTCTCGGGGTAAAGACGCCCCAGAGGATGAAGCGGCTAACACACAAACCACCGTGAGCACCAAAAACACGGCGATGACAATAATGCAAAGCCGTGCATGGCGCCCACCCCATCAGATGCTGCTCGACGCCTACCTATCACGTCCACTAAGTAACCGAATCCCGCAGCCACCCCGTGGGCCACTTCAGGTCTCAGCCCTCCTACCAAGTGAGGAAATGGAGAGGCTACACACACGGTTACAGGCCCCTCTGCGCGGCCCACCTTGCCCGCCAGGCCCCAAGAGCCCAGCACTGCAGCTGGGCCACTGGGCTCAGTCTGTGCCAAGCCCGGCAAGCCTCTCCCAGCAGTAGACAGGCCAAGGCCCCGCCCACCCACCTCTGCCCTACCTTGCACCCCAGGTCTGCATATTACCAGGGAAAGCTGAGGTGCAGCGGTGGCCCTGGGTATGTTTGCAGCCCAGTGACCTCCCTGAGAAGGGTGTGGGCCCTCCTCACAAGTGCCACCTGCTGCCTGGAATCATGGGCTTCTGACTGTCCCTGGCCTGCCTCCCAGGACAGAGGAGCACTGGGAGCTGCAGATGCGCCGGGTGGGCAGGGAGCCCCTCTCTCGGTCCAGCCCCCGGGCACCAGAGGCACCAGGCGCAGGGTGTGCTGGGACGGCGGCCCCCTGCCTCTCACTGTGCACAGCACACGCACTCCCCACCTGCTGAGTGACTGCCTGAGTGTCCTTCCCACCCAGGCACATGTCCCGCAGAGCAGGAGGGGGCAGCGTGTCCGGGAAAGGGGAGGAACCAGGAGCCATGGGGTCTCAGGCAGGGCAGAGGAGGCCAAGGGTGTACAGTGATGGTCCTATCAATCACGCCAAGCCCTCCAGGCGAAGCGACACTCAGAACGACAGCTCCCCAGGGTACAGGGGACCCGAAGTGAGGATGAGGGCTGTCCTTGTGTAACGTGGGGGCCCTTGGACCCATCTCTTGGCAAGTGGTGTGGGCCAGGTGGGGGCCCCACCCAGCGACAGGGACCACAGCCCAAACCCACTTTTGCATCTGCCTGATTTTCCTAGCCAGGGCGGGCCTGGCGGACACTGAGGCAGGCGGCACCTGGGCCGGCGGGCTGGAGCCAGGGTGCCTGCTCCCAGCCCCACATCCCCTTCGGGCCTCAGCCTGCCTTGCTCTCACATTCATTCTAAGAGTTAGGAGGACATTCTCTGCCCCAAGCTGGGGTCACTACTGAAAGACTCCCATTTGACAGGTGGACAAACCAAGGTCACGGAGCCCTCATCCCTGGACTCAGGACGTCCCTGTCTTTCTAGCAGCTGTGCTCAGGCGGGAAGGAATGGTAGAACAAGTGCGTGGTGCTGGTGGCCAGGCAGGAAGCAAGAGGGACAGCAGCTCAGAATCAGGGGCACGATCCAGGAGCAGCTCGGGCAGTTTGGGGGGCCAGGGGCAGAGGCGGGTGGGACCACAACCTGACCCCTGGGTGGAATGGGTTGGACAAGGACCCTGGTTCAGCAGGCTCACTGGTCACTCCTCCAGCAGGCCACCTCTTCCATCGTGGCCTGTGCTGCTCTCCATCATATAAACTGGTGCTTGGCTCAAAGATCGTTGCACCTTGCTGATTCTGGGCACCAGGTCCCCCCCAGCTCCGTACCTTCCCCTCAGAGGAGGGGACTTCACTAGCTGGCTCCAGATTGTTGCAAAGGGGCAGGGTAGCGGACTGCCACAGAAGGTGGCAGGAGTCTCCTGCCATAGAAGGCGCTGCCAGGCACTCCATCTCCAGCAGAGGGAAACCAGAGGGGCCCACGGAGACTCTCTGGGATGGCCGGTAGCGTTCCCACTGGGCCGTCCCTCTTCTCACCAAGGAAGAAAGCTCTGCAGCTCTTGCCCTGGGGTGCAGCTGCTGGGCCCCCAGCAGGGGCAGTAACTGCCCAAATGGGTGACAGCGGCTGCTTTGCGTTAGAACATCTGCTTCCACTCGGGGAGTGCGGAGCCCCAACGGAGGAGGGAACAGATGGGGGAAGGGAGACAGTACCAGGCCACCTGTCTGAGCGAGGCCAGGCGGGCCTCTGCAGCAGACACACAGCCACTGGTCCAGCTGCTTGATCCAGCATCCAGATCTCTCCTGTCTGTCTGTCTTGGACCCTTTGCCTTCCAGCCGGGAGGCTGTGACAGGCCACTGTCCTCTCGGGCCTCTTTGCAGAGACTGCCAGGCCTAGAATGGCCAGCGGGCCCATCTCTCACTTTCAGATCTTCTCCCAGAGGGAGGTCCAGACCTGCCACAGCCCTGAGGCCCGTGCGGGTTCTCCCTGAGGTCTCCAATAGCTTCAGCCCCTTCCTGTGGTCATCTTTGAAATAGGACACCGCCGTGACCTCCTTCAGGAAAGGGGTGAGGACTAAACACAAAGCTGCTCTCAGTGCCTGGCACCCGGTGAGCGTTCAGATAAAAGTAATTAGCGTGGCTCTGCTCTTTGGAAGATTGCAGGTTTCCCCAAAGCTCTCAAAATGAACACTGCAGCCCAGCGGCCACAGTGCACAGGTCACTACAACCGCGGCCTGCGGGACGGCCTGCTGGGCCCATCCCATTTGAAGCAGTTTCTCAGGCTTTCAGGCAAAGCGCAGGGGAGGGCGATGGCCAGCAGCTAAGGGCTGACTCAGCAGCGGCGGTTCTCTGCTGGCCTTGTGTAACCTGGGCCGGGAGTGAGAACCACGTACTCCTCTGCTGGCTTCTTTCTCCGAGCTCGCCACTTCCCTTCCTGCCCAGGAGACTCACAGCGGACCTTGTTCACTGGTGCCCCGCACTCAGAAGGCTAGGCAGGCTAGGGAAAGGCCTCGCGGCAGAGGCTCCTGTGCTGGTGGGCTCCCCCGGAACACGCGGGGTTCGGGAGAGTTGCCAGCTTACGTGGCAGGCCGAGGGCAGAGAGTCTCATAAGCAGCAGTGGCCGTGACCACAGGGTAGACTTGGGCAGTGGTCCAGCTCAAACCCACAGCACCAGGCCCGCCCCCCACTGCCACAACGCCCAGGCCTACCCCGGTGGGACACAGCGGGGAAGGTGGGGGTGAACCCTGGCAAGCCTACCCCAAAGGCAGCCCGGCACCACCTCCCACTCCCATCCCAGGAAGGTGCCACGTCCCCAGTGCAGTCCAGGGTTTGGCCCCCCGAGCTCCCGCCCCTCCCCTGCAGCCTCAGGGTCCCGGACCTGCCACCACCAGGGGGAGCCTGGCAGCCACAGACCCAGTGGAGGTGGTGGGGGCTGGGCAGCAGCGCTGGGAGCATCTGTTTCTGAAAAGCAGCCTCAGCAAGGGGCCGTTGGGGGAGGGGCCCAGACCCTCACCCTTCACCCACCCTGGAGCCTGGGAAGCCCTCTGCCTTCGGAGCCACAGCACACCAGGAACAATGGGAATGGGAGGGAGGGGGAGGGGGCCTGCCAGACAAAGGCCCTCCAAGGCCTGCCCCTGGCTGCTCTTCCTTCCTCCAGGTGCTACTCCTCTTTGGCCCCCTCACTCCTCCGAGGAGGCTCAGCATGGGTCTGGCACTGTGGGAGTCTCAGACGGGCCCTGCGACACCCCACCCACATGTGTGGCCTTGCCTTCCCTCGGGGCCCTAACAAACCAGAACCTCCCTCCCTCCGGTCCCTGCCACTTGGGCGGCCTCCGGTTCCAGATGGCCATCAGGGACGTTCTGGGCTTGGCCAGCCTCTGCCAAGTCAGAGCTCCCAGTGAGAGAGAAACAGGCCTCAGGCCGGCCGCACGCAACAGAGTGGGCTTTCCAGGGCAGGGTGGGTCTCCCTCGGTGGGGCCCTGCCCACTGTGCAGAGGGAACTGAGGCAGAGGAGCAGAGGAGGCTCCGGGTCCCGTTTACTGTTGGCCCTTAAGGGTACAGGTCTCAGCCTCTACAGGAGCCTGGACACGCTCAGGAGGGCCCAGGTCACACAAGGAGCCAGGCCACCGGGCACAGTCCCCTTCCTGAACGCTTCAGCCTCACGCTCACCCCAGACTACCCTAGGGTCCGGCCTGAGCCGGCCGCTGGTCTGTGTGCCGCAGCCATGGGGCCATGCTGCGGATGAGGACACCATGGGTCCCAGTGTTGGGCACAAATAGGAAAGAGGACAGCCAGAGGTCACACCGAGAGGAGCGGGGGGAAGAGGGCGATGGGTCCTCCAGGACCCGAGGTCTTGAATGGTCACGAGGATGCGTGCCCTCTGCTTTGTGTGGCCTCAGAGCCCACCAGAGACCTGGAAGCTTCTGCTCCGGTTTCCTAAGTCTCTCTCAGGCCCCTCAGGCCCTGGGGCCTGGCCTGATGACACAGAAGAGCATTCATGGGAACCTCCATGGGGACGGAAGGCCACAAAACACGGACTCAGAGGCCAAGCAGCATGAAGACCAGTCCCAGCACCTATCACGCCATTGTGGGCCCACCACAGTCCTGCGCATGAGCCCGCCGCAGCCTGCTCACAGGGGAGCACTCTGGGGGAACACTCTTTCCTTCTCCTCTGGGCAACTCCCAGGCTTCAGACCTCGCACAGGGGCCCCTGCCCTGGACTTTGACAGCCTCGGGGCCCGGACTCAGTCCACCTAAGCCTGACGGTGGTGGGAGGAACAGGCATAACGTTCGGGGGCATGACGCGCTCAGTTGCCTGACTATGGCCTGAGTGTTACTATGAGGGGACATGGGCTGGGAGGGAAGATAGGACGAGGTCATCCATGGCCACGTGGCAGATTTCTGGCTTTGAGCCGGAAAAAAATTCACGCAGTCTTGGGACCCACCCTCCGGGACAGGCAGTCCCCTTTCAATCTCCTAAAAGAGGAAGGGAGCCCCGAGGCAAGTCCCGAGGCATACGAAGAACACATGCGCACCCACAGCACCTGCCTGCCATCCTGACTCATCAATTCCTGCCAGCGGGGCCCTGACCCCTGGGAGGGAGTCACCTCACGTCCCCGAGGCTCAGTTTCCCCATCAGTGAAATGAGTGTAACGTCAGTCCCGGGCTGTTAAGTGAGACATGACCCTGAAGAGTCCCGTCCCACACAACAGTCCAGGCTCAATCAGAGGCAGCTGCTGGCATCGCCAGAGGCCAAGTGAGGGCACCCCAGGCCCTGTGGGTAGTAGCAGGGGGGAATCCTTCGTCTGGACCAAGGGGCGCTCTGTCCACCCCCAGGCAGGGGAAACCCGGAGTGAGCTAATCCCGGGGCTGCTGCTCCATTTCCGGGCATTCATCTCGTCCTGCAGCCGGCCTTCCGGCTTCGGAGGGCAATGGCCACTCGGGAACAGAGGAGCGGCCCTCCGCTTTCCTGCTAGCTCTCCGGCAGGCGTCCCTCTCCCGGCCACCACTTCCTGTGGTCAAAGGAGGGGCCTGGAATCCTTCTCAGAAGTGCCACCTTCTCTGGGATGCTAGTTAGGCCCCGTGGTTGCCAGGACAGGACAAGGGATGGAGCTGCCGGACTGACTCCAGCCCAGTGTGCATCAGCAGGGCGGCCCAGAGGGGTCCGGAGATGAGCCTGAGCAGGTGGGGCTCACCTTCCAGATCCCCAGGTTGGCTGAGCGCATACTCCCACTCCCAGCACAGAGCAGGAGCGGGCCTCTGGCCTCTTCCTCTTTTGGGCTCCTCCTCCTCCAGCTGCTTCCTCCTTTTCCTCTGGTGTGGCCACCACTTGCCCGAGAGGCTCAGCCCTGCCACGCAGACGCCACTGCCCCTCCTGCCTGGGACACAGGTGCTGCCATGGCCACTCCTGTGCATGTTCTGAAGCTGGAGCAGCCCTGGCACCGGGGATGCACCAAGCCACAAGGACACCTTCTCAACAAACCATACACGATCACCTTTAGACTCTGGCTCACACTGGCCTGGCACTCACTGCCAAGCCCTGGAAGTACACGCAGAAGTGCCCAGCAAATGTCTGGTTATTTAGCCCTGGCCAGGCGGCTCAGTGGGTTGGGCGTCACCCTGCAAACCAAAAGGCCGCGGGTTTGATTCTCGGTCAGGGCACAGGCCTAAACTGCAGCGTTGGTCCCACTACGAAGCGCGGCCCAGTCAATGTTTCACTCCCCTTCTCCTTCCCTTCCTCTCTCTAAATATATATATATTTTAAACATTTGGTTATTCTAGGGAGATTACCCCTCCCAAACAGCCAATATGGCCACAGCTCCAAGAAGCAGCACTGGGGTGAGGGTGAGGGTGGGCTGGGGTTCAGTAAGAACAAGAGCTCTCGGTTAGAGGAGCCGGCCAGAGGGGGCCCCACGCTGTACTTATGGCTGAGGGAGGGGATGCCTCAGAGCCTCAGGTACTGGGGCCACCACTGAAGGCCCGGTCCCCGGGGCACGGCGCAGGGCATCCTCAGGCAGGGCCCACGAGCCCTGGCACAGCCAGAACTCGATGAGCCCTCCCCTCTCACTGAACTGGTAGGCTGGGCCTCCTGCCCTAGACTGGCCTGGGCCATGCCCCCACCTTCCCAGTCCTGTCTCCCCTCAGCATCAAGGGTGTCAGGGGGGCAGCACTCAGGCTCTGGGTCAGACTGTCTCAGCCCCTGCTGGGGGGTGCGGTGGGACAAGGTCTTGGTCCCTCAGTGGCTAAGAGCTTATGTGGACAAAGCTTCCTCCATCCTGTTCCTGCCAAAGAATGGGCGGCTTTTAGAGACAAAGACAGACAACGACTCAAGGGCAGGGTGTACAGGACCAGTGTTCTCAAGCCACCCCAAGGGCCAGTCCCTGCAGTGCTGGAGGCTGAAGGACTGAGATCCCATCCGACAGGCTGCCCAGACCTCAGGGGGTCCCTGATCCCGCCAGCCCCCACCTGGCAGCCTGGGCTCCAACTCAAGCACAGTGGGTAGCTTGAGGCTGCCTGGGCCTGGCATGGAGGCCTGTGTTTCCCAGAGGCCTTGACTTCCACCCCCCACCCCCCACAACGGCCTCATTCCCTCAGTCCTCACCATGGTGCCGCCCTCTGCCTGGGGTTCTCTGCCCACACCCTCCTGGGACACCCTCCGCTGAGCTCCAGCGGCACTTCCTTTGCAAAGCTCCCCGGTTTCACCCAGTCTCCCAGCTCAGGGGCATCCCTGGAAGGACCCAGTCTCACGCCTACCCTAAAAGAACTCTCAGCTCGCCTGCACCAACACTGGGGTCACGGGCAGGATGCAGGCAGAGGGGCTCAGAAATGGCTCAGACCCTCACCCACTCCGAGGGTGGGAGCTCCCACACTGCCAGCTCTGAGAGACAAAGCCTTGCCCAGCCTGGGGGAGGGGTGGGAAGAAGAGCCTCGGAGGCCCAAGCCGCCCCGCCCCCATTCAAATGCTAATGAGCTCCAGCCGGGATGGCAGAGGCTGTGGGGGAGAAGAGAGGGGCTGGAGGTAAGCCGGGGTTCCTAGACTCTCGGGAAGACTGCTCAGCCCCCAGGGCTGGGCTTAAGGTCCCCAGAACAGTCTGTCACTCTAGGTGGCACCACGCCTTTGTCTCTCCACTTGCTGTCAGCAGCTGCCTGAGGTCAAGGAAGGGGGTTCCCCCACAACTTCATAAGGGCGCCATGCAGCCTTTCGGCTGGGGAACCCCTCCCTACCAAACTCTCAGCTCTACAGGAGTCAGCAGAGGGTCCCCCACCCTGTTTCACACCTCCAGACTTTGGTGCACTGCCCCCACAACACCTGTGGCTGCAGGCAGGCACCCCCTCCCCATGTTATAGATGGAGAGCCTACCAGGATTTCACCTGTGGCTGGCTTTCTCATCCAGTGCCCTAGGGTGGGGTTGCAGTTTGAACCCAGATCTGGCGACCCCAAGAGCTGGTCCAGGGAGGGTGGGCCCTCCTGCTCGAGGCCAGGAAACACCCACCCAAGTGATGGGAACCCAGGCTAGGTCTTCCTCCCTCAGTGCCCTTGCTGAGTTGGTCCCTTTGTCCCCAATGTCTGGCCCTAGCGAATGCTGCTCGTTTTCTAAGACCACCCAGAGGACACCTCCTCCAGGAAGCGCCCCCACTTTCACAGGCACCACTGGACTCTACCCATTACCCAGCCAGCCAGGACCCCAGGCCAGCCAGCCCTTTCCACTATCTCCAGCCAGACCGAGCCCCAGGCAGTAGTAGCCCCAGTTACTTATCCCTGTTCCCTGATGGGCTCAATACCTTGTTCTTTTCACGTACACTGAACAAGCCGTAAGGTGCTAGAGACACAGACAGGACCTTTTCTTTTCGTAAACCTAACTCCATGCTGGCCAGGCCTCCCGCAGCACTGGTCTGCTCTGCGCATACCCCACACAGCCTGAGCTGAAGGAAGAACGCAAAGCCACTCTCCCATAGGAACAGCTGGAGTCCTACTGTGTGCTGTGCCCTGTGACAAGCCACAGGCTGGTCAGCTCGAGTTCCACGTGGGGTGGGGTAAGGGCTGCTGTCTCTGCGGCGCCAGCCTGCAGTGCGACCAGGAGGAAAAGGCCTAAGGAACTTCTGTCCCAGTAACCCCCCAGTCCTGGGCAGGGGCGGTACACGGCACTCTTACTACCTGCCCACCATACGCCAGTCTGTGGCTCATCTTACTCCTCCATCTACCCATCCCCAAGACCGAGTTCAGACCAGTAGCACTTCCTTCATTCAGCAAGCAGACAAGAGGCATCCAATAGGTGCCAGGCTCCCTGCTTAGCGCAGGAGGCTCAGCCCCGCCCCTGTAGTCTCAAGGGTGGGCAGCTGTGACCCCAACAAGCGCCATGCTCTGATGGGGGAAGCAGGAGCGCAGGAGCCGGAGGGAGTGCTTCCACAGCCTTGGGGAAGGGGGGCTGTCCAGGATGGTGGTCCTCGAGCAGTCCTGAAGAGCAGGCATGAGTTAGGTGGGAACAGGGAACGCACAACCAGTGAAGAGCCAGATGCAAAGTGCCTGGGGCCAATGATGGGCACTGTCCCTCTCTTCTCTGGGGGCTGCCCACACAAGCCCATCCAAAACCAGAGACACCCCTAAACACAGACTCTGGCTTCCCTCCCCCTAATGCCCAGCCCAAGGCCCCAGATTCCACCTGGAGTAGGGCTGGTATCAACGACTCTGCTCCCTCCACCAAGCTGCTGGAATAAACCTCCCATCAGTGTGTACCACATCTGCCTCTGCCCAGGTGACAGTGCTGGGACCGTCGCTGGCAGCTCTACCCACGACTGGCAGGAGCCCGTATGCGGGTGGGGCAGCAGGCGTGGTTCTGGCTGGGAAGGAAGGCTGGCAGCCACCCAGCCTGTGTCCCGTTGTCTGGACAGAGTCCTTCCACTATGTGGGACAGGCGCCCAGCACTCAAGCCGCCCCAGCCGGGCTCCCATCACCTCCTACACCTGGGTGGGAAAGGGATGGCTAGCCGGGACACCTCCCCAGGGGCCTCGGCAGACCAGATACTCAAGTTCGGGCAGAGCTGGCCTCCCAGCCCCTTGCAGCACACCCTCCGCAGGGTCTCAGTGCCCACCCCGCACTCCCACAGGGACCTCCATGAGTCCCCTAGCCTCCCCACCCCGAGTCCAGGCACAACTCTGGCCCAAACTTGCGGCCCATTTCACAGAGAAAGCAAAGCCAGAGGGCAGGATGCTAAGATGGAGTCCCCACCCTAGAAAATGCTGAGCCGGACCCTGCACCCCTGGGAGTGCCGGAATAGGGGGGTTTGCTAGGCCCAGCCCCTGAGCTGGCCTCTTAGGAACAAGACTGGTGGGTTGGGATCGGGTCAGGATTCAGAACAGGCCAGGAACCCAGTGTCCCCGGCCCCATCAGGGCCCAGTCCCACATCTCAGCCGCCACAGCAGCGATCAGCCCGGGAGGGGGCTGCCCAGGGGCCCCTGGCCAGGCAATGGGAGGCAGCGGCACAAAGATGCTATCCCCAGGCCCAGCAGGCGACAGGCGGCGGCCACCCCACCGCGGCGACACCCACTCGCTGCCGCGGCAGCACTGCACAGTGCAGACAGGAAGAGGCAAGCGCCCAACGCAAAACAGCCCGGGAGGCTGGGCCGCCGCCCCTTCCCGCCCCTTCTCTTCCTCCGGCAGTGGAGAAGCGGATGCCATTTTGAAACCTCCAGGGCTGTGCCCCCAAGGCCAGGCCCCCAGGGACAGTCAACAGATGGGCGGATGACGGAAGACATGCTGTCCCTCGGCCATACGCCCAGAATGAAAAGTCCCACTTTTCACAGCCTGGGGACCCCACAGCAGCTCTGGGGCTGAAGGGCCACACCCCCCCATGCACTGTCCAGCCTCCAATGCTGCTGCACGGGCCTCCCTCCTCCGCAACCCTGAAACCTCCCCCACATCAGACTGCCACTGGGCATCACACCTGCTCCCAGTGGGAGGCTGGACGGGGACAAGTACAGGGCCCCGAGTCTTTGCCAAAGTCCACCGAAGATGCCCACCCCCATCTGGCGCCCCAGCTCCTCACCCAGCTGGTCCACTACTCCCTCCTCAAAGGGCCTCAAGATCCGACAGGCCCACCCACTCCTAGCCTTTCCACCCAGAAGGGGTGCGGGAAGCCCAGCACCCGCCAGCAGATCGCCTCGGCCCGCCCGCCAGGGCAGCAACATGTCGGCTGTCTCACCACTTCCACTTCCCCCCACCCCTCAGGCAGCCACCATCTTCCCTGGCCTTGGAGGCTCCACAAGCCAAACTCCTCCACACCCCCTGCCACTGCCCAGACCTTCCCTCACCAGCCCGGACAGGGCTTGGAAACTGGGAAACCGACAGCCATCGCTATCTCCCTGGGAAGCCAAGGCCTGGCCCCCTCCCCCGGCGGGACCAGGGGAGTCTCAGACCAGCCCCTTGGGGGTCTAGGCCCTCTCCTCCCAGCCTGGCCAATCCCACCGATGCAGGAGAGGTGGGGGACTCTGGGGAAGGCCAGAGTGTGGATGAGGGCTTTAGGGAGAGGAAGCAGCTGGGTTTGAGGAGTTATGTGTGCAGAGAGGGACCTGGTGGGCCACATGCACAGAGTAGGGGGTCCCTAAAGGTTTGGGGGTTCTAGCTGGAGAGAGGGCTCATAAGCAGTCATGGTTTCCCAGCTGAGAGGTCCCTTGGGGTCAGGGTTCCCACGTGGATATAGGGTCCAGACTGGAGATGGGGCACAGAGGAGAAAGGAAGGAAAAGCTGGGGGGGCCTGGCAGGGGCCCCAGGGATACTCATGCCCAATGGGAATAGGGGAAGCAGGTGGGGATAACAGGTGGTACTTGAAGGTGGGGCTGACTGGGGTTCTGAGGGCTTAGGTGACATCTAGGGAAGGTTAGAAGGACAACGCAGGGGCTCTGAGGGTCTGTAAGGTTGGTCCGCAAGGGCCGACGGTCAAGCAGGGTTCTGGGCAGTTACACTGGGGTACTAGTGGCTGGGTTTGGGGGTTTGGAGTCTGGGGTGAGTTGAGGGTCTGATCTAGAGTCTAGGCTATAGATCCGAGGTCTAGGCCAACCCAGAGTTTTGGACCATTATTTGAGCGCTCTGGCCAGGCTGGGTCTGCGAGTTCAAAACCAGGTGTGGGGGTCCAGGCCGAGTCTGGGAGTTCGCAGCCCGAGCCTGGAAGTCAAAGTCCTTGTTGGGGGTTTGGAGCGGGAATTGGGGGTCCCAGCGCAGGGCGCGTCCTCACCCAACAGCAGCAACTTCACCTCCCGCGCCGCCTTCTCTCCGTCTTCCCGCAGATTCTTGTCGATCATCTTGGAGCGCTCGGCCGCAGCCTTGTCCTCGGCGCTCACGGTGCAGCCCATCCCGCCGTCCGCCGGCCCGGCCGCCGCCCGGCCCCCACACGGCCCCCGGCCCGGCTCGGCCCCGCGCGACCCACTCCGCTCCCGCCGCCGGCCCTCTCCGGGTAGCTCTCGAGTCGGTAGTTCCGAGCGTCTGCGGGCGGCGCCTTCCAGGGCTCCGCGCACCGACGGCGGGGCGGGCCGGGGGTGGGGCCGGAGAGAGCCAGGCCCGGGAATGGGCCGGGGCGGGCCAGGAGGCGGGGCCACGAGAGATCCTGGGCCTGTGATTGGCTCGAGGGCGGAGCGAAGGCGCAGTGAGGCACCGCCCAGGCTCAGGCCGGGGTTGGAGGCGGAGCCACGCCGAGAGCAAGCCGTAGCGGTACAGCCAAGCCCAGAGGGATTGGACTCTGGGCGGGCTACAGGGGAGGCCCGGCTCCGATTGGGTGCGGAGAGCCTGGGGCTCAGCGGCCGGACGGCGGGGGCGGGAGGATCTCGTAGCCTGAGGGTGGGGATCCGGTGCACCTCGCGGGAACCGGCGCTCGGAGCTTCTGTGAGCTGCGTGAGGAGGGTGAAGGAGGCGTGTCCTCGTCACTTGTTAAAAGTTAATAAATCCAATAAACTTGTTTGGGGACCCACAGAGCCCGGAACCACTAGACTGCGGCTTTCTCCGTCCTAAGGAGGGTTTGGCCCCTTCTCTTTCTGCATTGAAGTTAAAAAAAAAAAAAAAAATCTATTGCCACCTCTACACCTTTGCTGGGGTGCCTTCCCTAGCCATCCAAGGCTTAGTCATCCTTCTATGATCTTCCAGGCGGCATCCTCCTGCAGGCAGCCATCCTGGACTCCAGCCTGGAACCCCGCAACCAGGACCCAAAGGAGAAGGAGAGAGAGTGAGGGAGAGAGATGCAACCTGACTTCTGGAAACAGAATGGCCATGATCTTATAGCCTTTCCCCTAGACAGTGGCTGCAACCCTATGACTGGGCAAAGGTGGGGTGGAGGCAGCAGTGTTTCTAGTGGGACAGCTGGCGGGACCCCAGCCCAAAGACAGGGAAGGCCCACAAAGCCAGGAGGGGAGCTGGCCACCAACGCTTGGGCCCCCACAGCCCCCGTGCAGCACAGACTCCCCCCTTCCCACTGTGGCACACATCTTGTTTCAGCTCCCAGTCCTTAGGCTGTCTGTTCTTGAAGCGTCTGTGTATCCCTATCTGAATGGCTCCCTTGTTGAGGAGCCATTGGCTTGTAAGTCCTCCAATGGTTCCCTCTAGGCTCCTCCCTTCCTGGAGCCAAAGCTCAGGCAGGCACTGCCATGAGCATGCAGCAAACATGGTGAAGGCACATAATGCCCACCCAGGGACACAGACACTCAGGGTATGCTCTGTACATGCCTCTAATCCACAGACCACTATAAACAGGCACACACAGCCAGAAACACGGCCTGTCCCCACATAAACTACAAACCCAGCTCCAAGGCTTGCCTCTTCCCTGACCAGCTCCTCCCCATGCTTGAGAGCCGATCCTCCCTCCTCTGGCCTCCCCAGCCTGCTCCTAGCAACAGCCAACAGCTCTTGCAGTTGCTGGGCAACAGGGAGAACCTGTCAGCTCCTTGGAGGCCTGGCTTACCAGAGGTGGGCAGACACAGACCCTAATCCATGGGGGCGGGGCAGGATGGGGCCCCTGGGCATCATGGCTTCCTCCCGCCCCAGCCCAGGTGCTGTGGTCCTTGCACCCTTCCCACCAGTTAGCCACTCCCTTCCAGTGAAGTGTTTTTCCTACAGAGTCCAGCAACCCCTGCTTCTACCCCTCTGGGCTGGGCTCCTTCCTCTTCAGCTCCATGGGGGTCCCCGGGGCTATGGCTAGGCCTCTGCTACTCCAGTCACATACCTCCTATTCAGGGGCTCAGCCCAGCTTCTCCCCTGATCATCAGCCCTGTGTGTCCCATACTGCTCTGAAGCCTCCCCCAGACACTTCAGACACCCCCGTTGGCCCTGCTCTTGGGGTCCTGACTTTGTGATCTCTCACCATCCAGAGCCATGACTGCCCCACCCCTGCATCTTGTCAATTTCTTCCCCTCCGCAACTCCCCTTCAAATGCATCCCTGTTCTCTGTCCCCACGGTCCATTATTTTAGGCCTCCAGCCTCCTCCCCGCCAGACCCCAGTGCCCTGGTGGTCTCTGTCACCCAGGTCTCTGATTCCACTTCCACTTGCAGCATAATCCTTGAGGGTGGCTAAATATTTGTCAAAGTAAATGAATGAATCACACAAACTCTACCCCATCCTTCCAGGGGTCCCTTATTCTGGAGCTGGGAGAGGTGTAAACAGCGAATCCTGTTGACACTTTAAGAACATTTGCCCTAGTTATGTGTGCAAAGAAGGGAGAAACGAAGGCCAGGGGGCCTTCTTGGTGGAGGTGACATGGGAGCGCTAGCGGGAGAAGTGCATTGAGGAAGAACGGTCCAGGAAGGGGGGACAGGGAGCTGGGACTGGGCAGGTGGCTTTGGGGAAGGGCCGAGGAGAAAATCAAGGATCAGAGATGGAGGAAGCCCCTGCTTTGCAGCTGAGGCCACTGATGCCAGAAGGGGCCAGGACCCATCCAAGGTCAGGTCATCCAGTGAAGGACGTTACCAGCACCTGCTTCCTTCCCATCCAGGGGCCCAGGAATCCTTTCAAGAGACACTCTTTGGGGGGCAGGGGGGGGGTTTCCTAGCCAGAGGAGGTATGACTTGACCCTATGCACACCAGCCCAGCACCGCCTGGACTTGACCATAAAAGACAATAAAATGACATCCAGCAGAACTGAAGGTGGCACTTCAGCTGGAATGGAGAAGTGGCACCTGCTGGCTCACCGGAAAGCCAGAATAGCCTTGGGGCTGACCACAGGCCACAGAGCACATCCAGCTTGTCCCAAGTTCCCATCGTGCACCAGGCTGAGGAACAGAGACCCCCCCCCCCTCAGTGGGCTGTGACAGACACCCCAGCCTACAGGCTCTAAGAAGGGGAAGCTGCCGGCACTTCCCCAAAGGCAGTTTCGGGGCGGGTGTATCTGCCCCACCCTGAGTCCAGGAACAGCCAGAACCCCCCAGGGACTCCCGGAGTCCAGGATCCTGACCACCCCACCTCCATGGCTCCCAGGTGGCAGGGAGTCCTGGCAAGGCCCTGTGACCAGCAAATCACAGCCTGGCAGACAGGGGCCCAGCAGGCTTCTGCTTGCAGATCTATGTCTAGGGCTGGCCGCTTCCTGCAGCCGGGAGCCAGGAGGCTCCACCTCCTGGTACGGCCCCTGCACTTTCCCCTTCCTGCTCTCAGCCCAGCAGTAGCTCTGAGGCTGGAGTCCGCTACCGTTCATTACGTCGCTCCCTTCAAACCTGTCTTCCCAGGCTTCTCTCCCTCCCAGAGGAACAGTCCCAAGCCTGGGAGGCCTTGGGGCCCAGGGTCCCCCTTCCTGCTCATTCACCTCCCTCAGAGACAACTGTATTTGTCCTGGAGAACTCAGGCCCCAGCACTCCTTGCTGAAGTTTCTGGATAAGCTAGGGGGTTTCACCTGGCATGGGTCTGGGGCGGGGGAGAATCTGGGAGGAGGGGTCACCTGTTCAACTAGAGTTTACCCTAAACCTATAGAAACCTAGGGTGAGGGAGGCAGCTGTGACCCTGCCCTTCAGGAGCACGTGCCAAACAAAGTAAACAGGCACATGAACCACCTGGTTTTGGAGAAAATCAACAGGGTGACACAAGAGCCACTGGAAGGTGTATGCAGGAGGGAACAGTCTGGGGGGGGGAGAGCTACGAATGATGAGAAGGGACCAACTTCGTGACAAGCCAGGCGCAGAGAGGGACAGGCAGAGGCAACAGAAAGTACAAAGATACAAGGGCAAGAAGGGGCCGAGTGTTCCTGGAACAGAAGGGAGAACAGCCTGACCAGCACAGTGAGAGCAAGAGGGACAGTGGGGTGAGAGGGCTGTCAAGAGGCATCACTGAGGATCAGGGCAGGCGGGGGATTCCCAAGTTCCCAGGGTGGGGGTGGGGCTGAGCCTGCAGCATGCACTGGCATCTCCAAGCCAACCACTCATGTCTGGCCCTGAACACCCAACTGGTCTTGGCACTCAGGGTGACATGACTGGGGGAGAACTGCCAGAGCCTTGAGAGGGGACCCAGGGTGCCCTGCAGGCTTTAGGGCCAAGGTCTGAGCTGAGCCCCCCTCCCTGTCCTTGAAGAGTTCATGGCTTAACTTGCCAGTGTGCCTGCCACATACATAATTTTTTAAAGGCCACCTCCCCTGGGAAAGCCGGGGTCCCTCGAGGGCCTGGAAAACAATAATCAGCGCTGTCCCAGGAGCCACTCCTCTGCTCCCCTTGTTGCATGCTGTCCAAAGGCCAAGGCTGGTTGGTGGCCTCTCCTGTGACTCGTTAGGGCCTTCATTAGCACTGCTTCAGAACTTAATTTAATGAAAGAGCAAAAAGAGCCCTAATGAAAGTGATACAATAGCAAGCAGCCCATGAGGTGCGTCCAAGGCTCAGCCACCTAGGCTCTGGGGTCTCCTGTAGATGGCCGGGAGAAAGGGCACCTGTCCTGGGAGGGATGGCCACTGAGCCCTGGGGGCATGGGACTTTGCTCTGCTATACTGCAGGGAGGAGATGCTGCGACTAAAGCCAACTAGACAGTCAGAGAAATGAGTCTGGCTGGGGACTGCTTCAGGCTCCTGGGGAAAAGCTTTTGAGATGCTATCAGCCAGGGCAAAGGCCCTGTGGTGAGGACCAGCATGGTATGCTACAACACAGGTCAGGCTGCGGGCTCATGCCAGGGGGCCGCCAGCAGAGGCCGGATCCTCAGGGCCACCGGGCGGGGGAGCGTTTGCACTTTGTTCCAAGTGAGGGTATGGGGGCAGAGTGACATGATCTGCTATTTTAAAGTTCCCTCCGGCTCTGAGAAGTGTGTCCGCTGGGCAAGAGAAGGCAGGAAGGGAGGTGGGGGGGCGTGGCAGGAAGGTAGTACAGGTGATGTAACGGGGCGGAGCCCATGGAGCGGGGCTGCTCTCGTCCCCCAGAAGGGAGCTCTGGGGGTCAGGGCAGAGGACGCACAGCGCTGGGCCGGGCCTGTCTCCTCCAGCAGGTTTGGGCTGGCTGGGCCCCTTTCAGTCCCACCCGCAGGCTTGGCCTCTCCTCCCGATGGACATCGCTCAAGCACTTAAGGAAAAGCAGCCTAAAGGGGGTCCCCTCGCCCCCACATCTGCTCCCCACCTTTGTGGACCCCTCCGCCTCCCCTGCTGGAGCTCCCTCCCCCTTTCTCCATCGCTGGGACTTCTTCCTAGCCCCGCTCCCAGGTCTCGGCCAGCGTCGGGCTCCCCGGGAACCCCAGGGCTGTACTTCACAAGAAGGGCCAGGAGGCACGGGCGGGGAGCAGAGCTGCCGAGGTGCAGCCTCGCAGAGGCCAGCCCGTCTCTCGGCCTCCGGCCCCCCGCAGCCCCGTAGCACCTCCACCGCCCCAAGGTCTGACACCCACGGCCCGCCCTCGGTGGCCCCCAGCCAAGGCGGCCGGCGCCACGGCCCCCACCCAGCCGGGCTGAAGCCGGAAGCGGCCTCCGCGCGCGCTGCCCCGCCCCTTCCGGCGCCTCTCTAGGCCGGAAAGCCGGGTTTCGGTGGCCGCCAGCGACCCGGCGCGGCTTCGCGGGGCAACGGCGCCGCCTGGTGGGCCTGCGGCGCGGCGCGGGAGCCGAGGCCGGCCCAGGCTCCCGCCTCCCCGCGGCCACCTCCTCACTCGCGGGCACCCCCACCCGGCCTGCCCTCCCGCCTCCGCCGGACTGCCACTGGGTGGCCAGAGGGGCCGCCCCGGCACAGGGCTGCGACGTTCCGGCGTCCTCTTGCTCGGGGCCCTCCGGGACGCCCCCACGCCCGCCCCCCGCTCTGACCCCGGGCCCCCAGCCTCTCCCCATTCGGCCCATCCTCAGACCGTCCCACGACACCCCCTTCTTGCTTCCTCTCGTGCCGGCATCTTCGCACCCTCTGTCCCAGGACGTTCCCTCGCCTCTGTCTCCTCAAATCCACAGTAGCCATTAGACGCAGGTTCGGGTGATTATTTCCGGTGGGCACTCCCGCTGCCCAGGGCCGGGTGCACAGTGGGGGCTCTGGGTACTCGGCTGAGTCTGATCCCAGAGACGTGGGCAGGATAAGAAGAGGAGGTGGGTAATACTTGGAGGGGCTCTCAGAACACTTGGTCAAGATTGGGTCTGGGGGCCCGGCCCTTTGCTCCGTTCTGGGAACCCCTCCAAGGTCAGGGAGCCCGAGGGGGGCCCTGAGCCTGGCTCCCTGGGGACCCCGCCAAGGGTGAGACTGGCAGCTTTTCTCTCACTCAGCTGCCCAGGATGCCCATGTGGAGGTCCCCACCCCTCCCTGGCGATCGCTCTTCTCCAGCCGCTCCCTGGGCCTCCCTGCCTTCCTTCTTGCCACGCCGCAGCCAGGAAGCCTTCCCGGGCTGCGTTGGGTCCTCTGGCCCCGGCCAGCGGCTGGGACAACGCGCCGCGTGGGGGCCCCGGCGAGCCCAGACTTTGGCCGCTGGCCGCCAGGGGGCAGCAGAGGCAGCCGTCGGCGGCCTCTAAACCTGTCCGAGTCCCGCCGTGAGTGGCAGGGCAGGGCAGCAGCTTTCTGCGGTTTGGGAAGCAGTTTTGTTCTTGCAGATTTTTTTTTTAATTCTACTCTTTTTCTTTGAATTGAATTGAATTGAATTGGTCGATTGATCTTTAACAAGATTTTATTTATTTCTAGAGAGAGGGGAAGGGAGGGAGAGAAAGAGGAGAGAAACATTGATCGGTTACCTCTGGCACAACCCCTGCCAGGCGCCTGGCCTGCAAGTCAGGCAAGTGCCCTGACCAGGAATGGAATCCATCCCACGGAGCCACACCCGTCAGGGCTGAATTGATATTTTAGACCGAGAGAGGAAGAGAGAGACAGAGAGAGGAACATCGATTTATTGTTCCATTTATTTATGGATGGATTGATTGATTTTTGTATGTGCCTTGACCGGGGATCGAACCTGCAACCTTGGCATATCAGACATGCTCTGACCAACTGAGCAACCTGGCCAGGGCTCCCAGGGCTGCTCTTTATTTCTAAGTAAATTCCAGTCAATTATTAGTGTTCTAAGTTGTTTGAAAGTTAGTCCGTTGCTGGATGACTTTGAATTGAGGTCAAGGCAGAATCTGATGATTCCTCTGGGCCCCTCTGTATGCTCCTTGATGTCCCTGGCTGCATCTTGGACCCAGGATGTGCCCAGCTGCCAGCACTTGGCCACCCTGCATACTCCCTGATGCCAGCTGTCCACCCCCCATCTACTGTCTCCCAACTCAGTTCCCCCAGGGCCCTGGCCCAGAAGTCCTTCACCTGTCTCTGGCCCACCATCCCACCAGCTTCTTCTCATCTCTTCCCTCCATAGCTGCTTCTTCCCAGTCTTCCTTCAAAGCTTCTGTGGACCCTGGTCCTCTCACGTCACATAAGTTTTCTCCAGGTGGCCTTTCCAGCTCCTGCCTCTCTCTCCTCAGCCTCTCCGGCTGGACCTGCCCTCCCTGGTCAAGGTTCTCAGCAGCCCGCACGTTGGGCTGTTCTCTCCCCTCACCCTCTGGAGCACCTGACGCTGGCCTGGCTCCCAGTGCCCGCGTTCCCCTGGGCCCCCTCCCGCCTGCTGGCCGCCCCCGCTCAGCTCCTTGCTGGCTCCGCCTCATCTCTCCCACCGCCTGACAGGAATGTTCCAGGCCTCCGTCCTGGTGGCCGCCCTCCTCTGTCTGCACTCACCTCCCCCATCTCATCCGGGCACCTGGCTCTAAGTACCATCGGCTTTCCCTGCCTCCTGAATCCACAGCTCCAGCGGTCCTCTGCTGAACTCGGGCCTCCCACCCGGCAGTCCACTCGGCATCTTCGCTTCGACGTTCAGTCGGTGTTTTAAATGTTTCATTGGCAAAACTGATCTCCCTTCCAAGCTTGCTCCTCCCCCAGCCTCCCCCAGTGGATGTAGTGGCAGCTCAGTCTCTAGATGGCCTTGAAGTCGCCCTTGATTTGTCTCTGTCCCTCCCCTCTTACCCAAACCATCAGGTAACCCTGCCGCCGCGACCTTCAGGACAGCCCAGCGTCTCTCCTGGACGCCACGCAGCGTGTCTGTCTGAACGACTGCAGTAGCCCTGTGTGTGGCTCGTTCTTGGCTCCCCACCCGCACCCAGAGTCTAGTCTCAGTGCAGCAGCCAGAATAATCCGTCTGAAACTTAGAGGTGCTACTGAGTCAGTTTCTGCCCCCTCCTGCGTGCAGGACCCTGCAGGGGCTCTTGCCCAAAGAAAAAATCAGAAGTCCTTACAGTGATTGACAAGGCTGCCCCCCATTATGAGTCCTCACTTTGCCCCGATTACCTTCTCCTGACACCACAGCTCCAACCACTTTCTGGCTGCTGTTCTCACAGGCCAGGCACATCCTGCCTCAGGGCTTTGCACTGGCTGGTCCCTCTTGCTGAGGCAGTTCCCTGCAGGCCCCCACATGGCTTCCTCCCTCTCCAAACATCTGATCAAACGTCCCTTTCTTAGTGAGGCCCATCCTAACTCACATCCAGACCCCCTGTTCTCCATTGACCTTACCTTGCCATTTTTACTCCCTATAGTAATTACTAAGCATTGCCTAACAAATAATAACTTACTCATTCTGTTTCCTGTTTCTGGTCTGAATCCAATCCCCCACCCAGAATATAAGTTACAGGCAGCGTCTTCACCTTGGTCGCTGCTGTGTGCACAGGTGCTGGAAGAGTGCCTGACACGGAGGGAATCTTACTAAAAACTTGCTGGGTGAATGAATGAAGCCCTCTTCAGTTGGTAGGTAGTGTGCACCTGTGCCCACAGGTGAGTGGGGAGTGGACAGAGAGATCGAGGCCCTGGCTTCTCCTGGTCTCCATTCACTTACTTTTCTGTTACAAGCAATCATCAGGAAAGTAGTAAAAAAATATATGGAAGACCTTCATGCTAAACTTTCTGATTGTTCTAAATTGTCAATATTTCAGACAGAGCAATTTTTTTCAGAGCAATTGTTTTTTAATTTTTAGAGTTTATTTATTTTAGAGAGAGGGGAAGGAAGGGAGAGAGAGGGAGAGAGACATCGACGTGAGGGAAACATCACGTGGTTGCCTCTTGCACATGCACCCCAACCGGTGACCCAGCCCGCAACCCAGGCACGTGCACTGACCGGATATTGAACTGGCAGCCTTTGGCTTTGCAGGACATCACTCAACCAACTGAGCCACAGCGGCCAGGGCAGAATTTTTTTTAATGCAAAAAAACAGGAAAAAAGACTTGGGATATTCGTCAAAACGTACAAAAATGCTTAATGATGACCAAGGGCCTGCAGGCCCATCCCCATGGGGTCCCAGTGTCTGGGTCTTGACAGCTAGGAACGAAGGTTACTCGTTTTGGGTCACCTGAACACGTGGTTTTTTGATCTGGTGCAGTGGCCACATCACCCGGAGAAGACCTTGCCGGGCAAGTGGAGGTGGGAGGCCTCCTGGGGTCGGGGTCCTCCCCCACCTTAGCTGTGTGTGCAGCTGGGGGGCAGCTCCTGTCCGCATGCACGCCGTTCTCCCAGCCGCCTGCTGCTGCTCTGACCTGCAGCCTTCTTTGGACGGAGGGAGTGTGAGGAAAGACCCCAGGGGCGGTCTGCAGGACGGACCCTGCCCTGTGTCAATTCCTCATCTTACAGGGAAGGAGCCAGAAAGCCCCCGAGGGCAGCTCTTCACGCCCGGGTCCTCTGGGCTGCAGCCACCTCCAGGCCAGTGTCCAGCTCTTTTCTGGGGCCACGGGGCTCCTGGGTGAGTCCCCAGGCTGGAGTCAGGCGACTGTGGCTGGTGGGAATCGGCCTCAGGAAGCACCCCTCTGACCGGGCTGGCACTGCTGCCGGCCCAGCGGCTGCAGCTTGAGGAAGTTCTTTCTTCAGGGGTTTCCCATGCTGGCAGCCACCTCACCAGTTCAAACTGGATTTTTCTTGCTGCCCTTTCCTCGGCGGCCTAGCCGGGCACAGGGTCTGTCCTAATGAGGGTTTGGTGCCAAGACCTGGGCAGCTCCATCCCGCTGGGTCCCAGCTGGTTCAGGTCTGCCCCAGGCAATGGGCAGCTTCCCAGCCCCACCCGGGGCCAGGGCACTGGGGCGGCCCTGTGTCCTTGCAGCCTCTGCCCAGCCCTGGACTCCCCGCTTCGAAACTCACTAACCCACCTTCATTCACAGTGGGCTTTTCTGTTAATAAAAAGATCAGCCTGATACAGGGCACAGGGTCCCTGGACTTTTGTTTGCAGGCTCAAGGCATCGACAGAGGGTGACACGGCAGCCTGGGGTGGGGGTGGGGCAGGGGCCCTTCTGCAGAGCTCCCCAGCTGCCCCCAGCGCAGACCCTCTCTGAAGCTGCTGAGGATGCACCTCACGTCCTTCCTTCCGGAGGCCTCTCTCTGTCCCATTTCCTGGGGCCTCATTAATTCCTCCCCACCTCACCCCGTGAGAAAGCAGGTCTGTGCTCAACCTGGCCCAGGCCCAGAGCAGGGTCTGAGCACGCCACTGGCTGGTTTGGGAGGCAGGGGGTGAGTGGGGTAGGGGACTCACCCTGTCCTCACCCTCATCCCAGGGAAAGAGGCAGGACAGGCCTCTATCACCATCTCATTCCCCTTTCCTGGGACCCAGGGACCATGGAGATCAAGAATATAAAACACAGTTGATTTTATGTATAATATTTATAAAAGGGGGCTGCCAGCCAGCCTCTCCACCCTGTCCCAGGCTGGCCCGGGGTCTTCAGCTGCCAGGGGCAGAGATGCTCTGGGCCCCAGCCTTTCTCTTCTCCCAGCAGGGAGATGTGAGCTACAGCCCAGGCTCGGGGTGGGGGGAGTCCCAGCCTCCCCAGGACTGGCGAAGGTGCATGGCAGGGGCCCCTTGAGGGTCCCCCACCAGCTTCACCCTCAAAAGAACCTGCTGGCCCCAAGCATAGTGCTGGGGAGTCTACTCCCAGTGGAAGGGATGGGAGAACTGGAAAAGAGTATCCAAGCACCTGAGCCCACGTGCCTGCAAGGGGCCTAGGGGACAGCAGGAGGGAAGGCCAGGGGACTGAGGGAGACAGGCCTCAGGGGGCAGCCCGTGGCCCAGCAAGGAGGTGGGGGGACAGCTGCTGGCCTGGGTTCCAGCTCTCCATGTCCCCGCGGGCTGTGTGAGCTCAGCGTATGCCTCTGCGTGAGGAGGAAAAGGGGCTTGGGCGAGATCTGAGGCCATGGAGGTGGGGGGTACAGCCCCCCTGATCTGCTCTCAGCCCAGGAAGGCCCTGCAGACTCGGAGCCCCGCAGGGAAGTGGCCCAAGGGCCTTGGTCCTGGCTTTAAAAAAAAAACCTTCCACAGAGAGGCCGTGCAACAGGGCCAGATGCCACGGTGTCAGCCGTGTCATTCTCCCCCACGAATGGGCCCCTGGGTGCGAGCAGGGGCTGAAGAGCCTGGGAAGTGGCACGCGGGTGAGCAGACAGGACAGGCCATCCTAGTGGCTTCCTCCGTGCCGGCTGGTCCCCGAGACCCAGTCAATGATGATGAAGCTCAAGCTCATGGTCATCATCAAGAGGCCAAGCACAGCGAAACAAAGGGCCTGTGGGGTCAGAAGGCAGGGTCAGGACTGAGGTCAGGGCAGTCCCCTAAGCTTCATACCGGCCCACCGACCTCCAGGCCCCTCGCACCAGGATTTTGGGGGTGGACCTTGCAGGCTCCTTCTCGGCAGGCACAATGCGGAAGTAGAAGATAGCAGGGAAGATAAAGATGAGGCATGGGGCAGATGTGGCACCTTTAAAAAAAAAAACAAGGCATGATCACCAAGGACTCATGGTCACCTATTAGCTAAGGTTTAGGGGTGGGTCCAATAAGACCAAACATTCTTTGTGGTGGTGGGGTCTCATCTTGAAACCTCACTTGAAAGCTCTGTTCTCTGCCCACCAGAGTGAAAGTCTAGTGTGGCTGGTGTTGGAAGAATCTGTCAGCAAATGAAGCTAGCAAAGAGGAAAGGAAAGGCGGAGATACGGATGGAGACTTGAGGCTCTTGGGCTCCTGGAACTAGCTATTCCTGAAGGCGTTTCTATTGTTTGAGCCAATACGTTGCGTTCTGCTTGATTCCCTTTGAGTTGGCTTACAGATGTATACAACCAACAGTGCTGGCTATGGCTGTTGTGACGCTTAGCCCAAGTCTGTGTGTCAGTCCCTGCAGAGTTGGGTGAGTGAATCAGTCTCCCAAGTTGGGTCACCCTAAAGATGTCTCACAATTGCTGATTCTCCAGCTCAGAGCCCCAGCTGGTTTGGGACAATAGACAGAGCACCTATCCTATAGTCCCGTGATCCTGGGACTGAATCAAGGCTCCCCACTTACCAACTGTAAGGCTCTGCTACTCCCTTAATCACTGAATTTCAGTTTTCTCAGATGCAAAATAAAGACAAGACCCAATGATGACTCCTCTTTGTGGAGGCCCTTGACCCCTTGGCTCCACCCCGGGGCCGCTTGAGGGGAACTGGCGCAGTGGTCCTGAGCTCTCTAAAGGGATTAGAATAGCTTTCAGGACAAAATCTCAGGTGGCAGGCCATGCTGTGCACAAGGCCAGCAGCCTTCACTTAAATGTAGGGTGTGAGCTCAGAAATTTGCCAGGATTTGCAGAAGGGAAGTTCTCCAGGGCAGCATGCAGCAGGGCCAGACCCTCACCGATGATCCCGAAGATGCCCAGGATGTTGGGGGCGAAGATGACCAGCAGGTTGATACCAGTGAGCAGGATGACGGCAATGAGGATGTGCCGCAGCCAGCTGAACTCCTGGTTCTGAAACAGCATCTGCTGGATGGCGCGCCGCACCTGGGGGCGGGGCGTCGTCAGCCCGTTGTCTCCATCGGCCCCACCCCCATCGGTCTGGCCTCGGTCCAGCCACCTGCCACCTTCCCACCAGCTCACCGGGAACAGGACGATTGGCACCGTGAGCGTGACCGCCGTCAGCACGGCCACGCGCACGCACAGGATCAGCACGTCAAACGGGTCCACCTTGTTGTAGGTGTGCAGCAGCTCTGACTCCACCCTGTCTGTGGTGGGCAAGCAGGGTGGTCAGCGGGCCGCCTGGGCGGGGGGACGGGCTCCGAGCCTGCTCCCCGGACACTGTGGGGAGCCTGGCTCCTGCCTCTGCCCCAAAGGGCAGCCGTACCGTAGAAGGTGAGGTAGCCGAAGAGGGCGGCCAGGAAGTACATGACGTACATCACGGAGATGGACAGGTTGGAGATGCGCTGCATCTTCTTCTTGGAGGGGCTGTGGGGGGGGAGGGGAGGGGCTCGGTCCCAAGCTGGGCCACACGGGACACTCCCATGTGCCCCGAGGTCTGCCCGGCATCCCACCCTCACCATACAGCAGCAAGGAAGCCTCCTTTTTGCCACCAGCCGTCACCCAGAGCAGCCATGGCTCCTGTCACTTCCCGCTTGCGGGATCACATCCACTCACCCCTCCCCACCCGGCTCGGGCAGCCCCTCCCCCTCTCCCCGCCTCGGAACCTACTCCTTGAGCTCTGTATAGATGGGCAGCACCTCGGGGTGGCAGACGAAGGCGAAGGCCATGATGGGGATGGTGTATGCCGTCTGGGGGAACATGGGGACTGTCAGGGCGGCCCCCACACTCTCCCTGGGCTCCTGCCCCCACCGCGGCCTGTCAGAACCTGTATGTTGAGTGTGAAGTAGTTTGGGGTGCAGACAGCTGGGGCTAGGGCATCAGTCTCCCCCAGGAGCGGTGACTCCTCCCTGCTGAGCTGCACGAGGCTGACGTTGCCCGTGGCATTGGTGAAGTTGAAGGGGAGTGGGCAGGGCACCTGGAACTTTTTGTAGATGACCTGGTGGGGGTGGCGGTGGGGTGTCAGGGCAAGGCTGAAGCCACACTGAGATCAGGACCGGAGAAGCTGCCTTCTGGCTGAGGAGCCCCTGGGAGACCTGCCCCTCCCTCTGCCCAAAACTCACTGCAATGAGGAAGAACACCATGCAGCTGAGTGAGAAGCCGCTGGAGTAACCCAGGTAGCCTGCAGTCGGGGAAGGGGCAGCTGTGAGACTGGGGATCCCCTCGGATACATCCTCTCCACACCCCCCTCCAAGGCCCCGGCCTGTCCCACTCACCAAGCTGCCGCATCAGGGCCAGGGGCAGAATGATGGTGACAGAGACCAGAATCACCAGGTAGTTCCCGTTCATGTACCAGTCCCTGCCGGACGGGGGTGGGGAGCTGAGATCAGAGCCCAGGCCGCCTCGGGCCGGGCCACGGACCCCCACCCCCAGTCAGGGTCACCAGTGGTGCCACTGAGTGACCTCCAAAGGATATTGGTGTGTAGTGCTGTCTCCCCGTGCCCATCTGCAAGGGGGCCTGCTCTCCGCACTCCTGCATGAGGGAGGGCTTGCTGACCACTTAGGACTGGAGTCTCTGCTGCTGTGTTTCTTAGGGAAGGTGCATAGGTCTATGTCCCGCCTCCTCAGGGAGTGACCCCAAGGGGCCCAGGGAGGTGGGTGGGATGAAAGAACCTGGCTCTGGGGGTGGGGCACTTTCCATGGGGGTCTCAGGGACCTGCCCCTTGGGGTCCTTGCTGGCATCTGCATCCTGAGTCATCCTGCCCCGTCCCCCAGTGGACAGGGGTCGCAGGGAACTAAAGGGACAAGGAATGGGACCATCCTTCAAGAGCAAGCCCAAAGGCCAACTCCTTGGGAAGGGCCCCTGGGGAGGGGGTTTCTGGCTGTTTCTCTCCTCCCAGCACTGCTCCCAGCCCCCCAACCCCTCTGCTCGCCTGGGCCATGTTGCAGAGTAGGGCCTGTCTTCCGTCCCTGCTCACAAACACGGTTGATTCCATCAGTGCTGCCTAAACTAATGACGGGCAACTGGGACACCATGGGCTTAATTACTTGGTGGGGGGGGGCAGCTAACACCCAAGCCACAGTCAGGAATAGCAGGTGCTTAGAGCTAAGCCCCAGGCTCTCAGGCCCTCGCTACTCACAGGCCGGGTGGGGCTGTTCCTCTCCCCGGCCCATATGGGCCTCCTGGGGGCTCCACCAGGTGCTTCATAAGTGGGGGTGGACTGAAAGTGAGTCCTGCTGGCAGCTCTTTGTCCCTCCAGCACCACTTGTAGGGTCTGTCTCATCTCTCCTGCTAGCCCTACCTGGGCTCGCAGGGCCAGGGGTGGACCTGGAGGGTAGACTGGGCCCTCTCACCCACACCCAGCCCCGCCCCACCCTGGGGCTCACGAAGTTCGCTCCTCCAGGTTCAGGAAGGTCTGTATGACAAGGGGCAGCTCCGACTTGATGATGTACAGGTAGCTGGACATGGCTGGAGGGAGGGGGCGTTAGGCATTGGGGTCAGTGGGGCCAGCCACCCTTCAGGCTGCCCGGCCGCCCGCCCGCAGTCCACCTGCTCCTGTCCACCAGCCGCACCTCCGATGTTCTGCAAGGTGATGGCCAGGGCTGCCGCCAGCTTTCCCAGGGTCCCAAAGGCGCGGTAGCCCAGCTGCTCGTAGGCGCGGATTCCTGCAGGCACAGGGAGTCAGGAGAGCCGGGCCTATCCTCCCAGGCCGCCCCTCCCCTGCCACTGGCCCGGCTGAGGCTCACCCACGATCCCAGAGGACTTGAGGAGCAGGTGGATGGAGTAGCTAGAGAGCAGGGCTACAGCCGTCAGCAGGAACCTGGGGAAGATGGACGAGAAAAGGCCGCTGGGCTCCCCTGGCTGGCAGGAGGCGATGCGCTCTGGGAGGCCCGGGGGTGCAGGGTCTGTGGCGCGGGGCCTGGGCCGGTGTGGATGTGCGCTCAGCAGGCCCAGGGGTGGTGAACGCCAGCCAGTTTGGCCCAGAGGATGGCCAAGCCCATCTCTCCTTGAGTTCTTGGAACAAGTGTGTTTTCCACTCGGCTGTGGGGCAGAGCTCCCAGGTGAGGGCCCTTGTACGCACACAGGCCTGGCCATGGGGGCGTGTCCATCACGTGTATACGGAGGAGGACAGACAGGTCTGTAGGCAGGCCCCGTGCTGTCATGTCAGAGGGCTTACTGGGAAGGGAGGTGTATTTGCCTGGCCGTGGCTGGTTTTTTCAGCCATGGTTTGGGCCGAGTGTGAGCGCCCACCCACTGCCACCAGGGCCTTCGGACAGGAAACTGGCGGGTCCTGGGAGATCATGGGCAGCCTGTTTAGGGCTCCTGTCTGTAGGGGGTGCAGACAGCACTCACAGGAAAAGCACGATGCCAGTGTTGGCCATGGCGTAGGCCAGCCCCAGGATGCCGCTGCCCATGATGGCGTTGCTGAGGTTGAACACCGACATCCCGAACGACGTCTTCCCCTCGAACTGCAGGCGCCAGCGTGGATGGGGAGGCAGGTGGTCAGCAGGCAGGGAGGGCACCTCAGTGTTCCCTCCCTGTCCCTCAGCCTCCCATGGCTGCCCTAGAATACCTCGTTCCTTCATCCCTGCCCCCAATGGCCCCGAGCCCCCTCCGCTGCCCCGCTCACGTCGGAGAAGTGTGGCTCCTTGCCGGGGCTTTTCTGTAGGAAGCCCTCGCCCTCCACACAGCTTCGTCGGGGGCCCTCGACCCTGCAGGCACAGGCCGGGGTAGGCAGCTCAGCTCCAGCCCCTTGCTCTGCACCCTGCCCACCCCGAGCCCTGCCCGGGCCGCTCCTCCGCTCACCTCTCATTGCCTGCCATGGGGCTGCTGGCCGGCTGCAGTCCTTCCAGGTGTTTGCCGTTGGGCACCAGCTCCACCAGCTCTGTCTGCAGAGGCGCCTCCATGCCCAGGGAACACTGCAGGAGCCCAGCTCTCAACCCGACACGCTCCGACGTCTGCAGAGCAGACAGCCTGTCAGGTGGGCCCAGCCTCCCGAAGGCGGCGCAGCTGCAGGGACGCCTCGCAGAGGGCCGGCCGCTCAGGGCACACCTGTGCGGGCTGCCCCGGGCCCTGCCTGCGGGGAGCAGCGCTCAGATGCCCGACTCCTCCAGGATGTCCCGGGGAGCCCCTCAGCTAGTACGCAGCACTCCCCCACACCCCAACACACGCACACCAGCCCAGGCAAGCCCTTGAGGCCTCAGTTTCCCCACCTGTGCAGTGAAGCTCAGCTGCGTGACCTCAGTTCTGAGCCCAGTGGTCTCGGGACCCTGGGAGGCTGAGTCCCAGGCCTGTAGGCCCCACTCTGGGGCGAGCCCTGGACCGGCTGCCCCTCCCTGAGGTTAACACCAGGAGACAGTTTCCTGTGCTGGCCCTGTGCGTCGGGGGCCTCCTCGCCAACCTAGAATGGCACAGCCCGACGGCGGGAGGCCTGGGCGGAGGGTGAGGGCCGTGGGCCCTGTTCCCAGCTGCCCCGCGGGCACTGTTGGCAGCCAGAACAAAGGGTCCTCTGTGGGCTGAGAGATGGCGCCGGGGACGGCGGGCGCAGAGGCCACCACCCCCCCACCTCCGGAGCCAGGAGGCCTGAGGCAGTGCTGGGTGGCTGGACACCTGGGCCCTGCCCGTCTGGCTGCAAAGGGCCCTCAGGGGGCCTTCCAGGAAATGGGTGTCCCGGGGCCAGTTCTCTGGGCCCCACAGGCCTCCCCCGCCACGCACGCCTGTCCTGAAGGCCATGTTTTCCGTCAGGCCTCTCCTTCCTGGCTAGGGAACCCCCCACCCTTAGGTGCCCGTCCTCCAGGAGTCTGGGCAGACTCCCCGGTTCCCAGAGGGTACCTGGGCATAGTGCCCTCAGAATCTATAAGGATGTTCTGAAGGCCAGTCGAGCCAGCAGGAGAACTGAGTCTAGAGCGGTGGCCAGGGAGGGGTCAGCGCTGCCAGGCAGGTCAGCCAGAGCCCGGTCTTGACGCCATGGCACCCCCTCTGCTTGGGAACCCTGAATCCTGCCCCGAATCCTCTATGGTCTCAGGTCTGCTCTTGACCCTGGAACGCCAGGGGTCTCAAACTTAGCACTTGGGACTATGGGTGGGGAGGGGAGGCTAGGCTCAGGCCTCGGGCCTCAGGCCCCAGTATCCTGGAGGCAGCAGCCATACAGAACTGACCAGAGGACACCTCCCTTTGCTCTAGGACAGACTTCAGATCCCAGGCACGTGGGTCCTGGGGGACCCCCCACCTGGCACCCTTGGACCCCCTCAGTCTGCCTGTCTTTCTCTGATGCTGGCATCTGACCCTTCTCTCCTCCAGCCTTGCCCACGCTGGGCCATGACATGTGAACGTCTCTTCTCATGCCCTCTTCCCCTGGACCAGAGTCCCTGCGGTCAGCCTGTCCTCATGCCCCTTCCCTGAGCCTCACCATCAGCTTCCCTCAAAGGATCCCAGCTGGGTGTGGAGGTGCCAGCACTTGGCCTCCTGAGTCACTCCAGAGTGCCCCCTGGCTCTCAGCTGGGGTTGCCCTTGCTGGGCCTCCCGCCCTGGGCAGGCCAGGACAGGCCCTCAGAGTGTGCTGAGTCGGCAGCCTAGACAAAGCACCCTTCTCTGCCTTAATATCCCTCCCTAGCAGCCAGGCACTGCCTCCAGGGAGACCACAGCCCATGGCATGGTCATGGCCAAGGTGCCTGAGGTCCTGGTTCCAGATTCCCTGCCCCCCAGCAGGACCTGAGCTTAGACTTTCAGGGCCTGTCTATTACTCACAACCAGTTACTGCTTGTTCTCAGGCTGGCCTGAGACCCCAGAGAGGACATGGAATACCTTTCCTGAACTGTCCTTCAGTCTGGAAGTGCCAGAACCCTAAACACGTCCCTTGCCCTATGGCAACTGAGTATGAGCCACATAGTGCTGGGATTCACAAAAAGGAGAGAGTGAGGCACCAAGGAAGGCTTCCTGGAGGAGGAGGTGATGAAGTCAGTTTTGAAATTCTAGTGAGAGTCCCCAAGGTGTGGAAATAGGAGAGAGTGATTCAAGCAGAGTATAGAGCAGGGGCAAAGGCCCTGAGGTGTGATATGAGGCAGGCTGTAAGGGTGAAATGAAGGTTCCGTGGCCATAGACAAGGCTGACAAAGTCTTGAGGGCTGGGTCAAGGGTCTTTACTTCATTCTAGTGCAGGGCTGAGGGCAGGGCAGGGTGATGGGCACTAGCCTGGCACGTGGATCCTCAGCCATGCCCTGAGACTGGCAGCCCATTCCACACTGCTGTCCATCATCTTGGGCCTGCCACCTCCCAGGCTTCTTTCTATCAGGGAGTCAGTGTAGGCTCAGAGGGTGACAGCTGCCAGCAGTCCCTGACCCATGTCAGGGAAAGACCAGGGTGGACACTCTCAGATCGAGGCAGATCTGACCCTGTCTCACCGTGTGACCGTGGGCAGAGAGTTCTCCAGTCAGGACCTCAGTGTCTGCCTGTTTTCCAGGGGTCCCATGAGGTTTGGCCAAAGCTGGGGACAGAGTGAGGAGCCTCCCCGAGGCCTTTGCCCCCAGAGCAGGCCATGGGCTCTCAGAGTCAGGCTCCAGGTTTGGGAGATAGATCACTGTGACCTTGGGTGGGTCCTCAGAATAGCATCTGTCATGGGTGCAACATGGGCTCAGGCAGTAAATCGATGGCCCGGGCCACTGCCCCGGGGCCTGTTTGCTCTGCTGGGAGATAAGGGCCAGGAGGGGACAGGAGTCACAGGGATAGTGTGCAGCAGGTAACGCCCACCCGCGCATGTCACGGGGTGTGAATTCGTCAGGCACACCTTGGCAGGTGTTGAGTTTGGCTAATTAAAGATTTCAGGGACCAGGAATCCAGGCCACCGCGTGTCAGCGGCTGTGGGGAGCACAACACCTCTCTATTTTCCTCCCCGAGGTGTAGGGAAGGAAGTGGGTCTGCAGTAGCAAGCTGGCTACAGGGGGCAGCGACACTGTCCTTCCCTCGGCCCTGTGACCACAAGCCTTGGTGGAGGCACAGACCCCACAGAGCTTGCTGCCACGGCCCCAGGCTTCTTGCGTCAGAGAGACAGAGCTGGCTTGGGGACTCTGGCCTGAGTGTTGCCCCCAGTTCCAGCACCCCCATCCTTACCACTCCCCTCTCAGCTGAGACAAGGTGCCCCTCCCACCTTGGCACCTCTCTGCCCACCTGCTTCTCCAGGCTTCAGAGGGAAAATACCCTCCTAAGACAAGCTATCAGCAGGCAAACTGGATTCAACAGACATGTCTGAATTGTACGTTTTCAAGGCACAACCACAAGGATGGGTGGGGAACTGATTGCTGAGGCCGGGGTCTGGTAATAGGGTTCAGAACAGGGGGAGGCACGAAAACACACTCATGCCCCCCCCCCCCCACCGACCTACAACTCCAGATTTTGACCCCAGCAGACCCAGTCCTCCGTCCGCTACTCCCTCGTTGTCAACGACACTGGGTAAGTGGCCAGTGCGTGGCTGAAACCTGGCTGGTAGCAGGCAGGAGCGGCACATCCGGGGAAAGGCAGGTGGCCCAGAACATTGCTGCACTAGCCACACCCATCCCTCGTCCCCTAGCTCCTTGGGCCTGAGGTCCGACATCTGTACTTCTGTGTCTGGGCATCTGGAAGGTGGGGAGGGAAGGTGGACTTCCCTGTGACAGGGTACATTTTCTAGGCTCCCAACAGATGCTTAGAGTTGGGCCTAGCCCCAGACACCTCGGCCTCCCCTCCACCCCACCCCCACTCCCGGACCCTGCTTGATCAGGCTGACCCCAGCAGAGGCTGCAGCTGGAACTTCTTGGCTGAAGACTGGACCAGAGCCAGCAGCATCCCCCTCCCCCCATTGCCAGCCTGCTGAGAGGGAGGGGCAGCCTGAGGCCCAGCTGAGGCAAAGGACAGGACATCACATGCCTGTGACCCCCCAGGAGCAGGGGAGACCCCGAGCCAGCCGGCCCATCCTCCTCCCTGCTGACCCGGAATCCCCTGGAGGCGGCCAAATATTTGGACAGCCGGGTTTCTGGCCCCAAAGAAAGCTGGGACGGGGGCCTGGGGCAGCTCAGGACTCACTGGAGACCCCGATGGGGGGGCGAAAGGCAAGGTCAGCTTGGAGGAGAGGTTTCATCAGCAGGAAGAAGCAGAGAGAGGCAGAGGGAGGGAAGAGAGAGACAGGGATGGAAAACGCACAGGACACATTTGTCCAGGCAGAATGATCCCGACAGAGGCCCAGGGAGTCAGAGAAATGTGGGCAGATAGAGAGGGACACAAACAGAGGAAGAAAAAGCACACACAGAGAGCTGGACAAACACTCAGACAGGGGGACAGAGAGACTGACGACCAGAGAAGGCCAACTGGTCAGAGAAAGCCAGATGGAGAACGAGACAGAGAGCAGACAGCAAGGGACGACAGGGACAGCCAACGAGAGACAGGGAGCCCCGGAAGGAGCAGGAAGGGGAGAGGAAGCCAGATGCCCAGGTGAGCGGGCAGCAGACCAGGTGCGCGCTGCAGGGGTGGCTGGGCAGAGCCCTGGGGGACCCCACAAAAAGGCTACCACAGCATTTTCAGGTTCCCACAGGATAGGTTATGCCCCCCTTAGCCAGGTGCAGGGACGTCCAGAGGGTGCATCTGAGCGCAACAGGGCCACAAGGCCAGACCCCGCTGGAAAGAACCCCCTAGCCCGGCACCCGCGGCTTGTTTGCCCACACAATGGAAAAAATACATGGAGGCGACGGTCGGCTGGAGTGACCCCGTCTGCAAGGGCCACTCGTGTGTAGACGTGCCAGCTGAGAGGCTGTGTACAGGACGTGGCCCTGCAGAGCGGAAATTCAAAACCAAGCCACCCCAAGCTTCTGGCCGGAAAGCCCCTCCTGCCCCAGCAGCTGGTCCTTCCCCTTGGCCCCCAGAAACCCCACCTGGTCTTCAAGAGCACCCCACCCAATCTGCGTGTGTCTTCTTATTAAAATCCAAGGCCAGCCCTCCGCCCCCAGACTGTGTGCACAGGGCACCTAGTCGGTAGTCAGTAAATGTTGTTAAACGAACGGAATGGGTTCAGGCTCCTCGGCGAGCCCCCAGCCACCTCACTGGCTCCAAGTGGCACCCGGGCCCTTCCACGACGTCTGCGCTGGAACACCCTCCCACAGGACCCCTGTTCTACCACAGCATCGGCTGTGGGCACAGGGGCCAACCCCCCTCAAACATGCTCCCCCTCAGACTGAGTGCCTGTCCCCACACCCAGCCTGGGCTTGCAGGGTACACTCGGTCCAGCTCAAACACCTTTCCTGGCCCCACCCAGACATCATAAACTCCCTAGCCTGTCCTGTTTCACCTCAGTTTCCCCGTTTGCTCAGGACTCCAGGTCTACTTGCTAAGGGCAGCAGGCACCAGGACAGGAGCAAGCATATCTCATGGTCTGGTCACCTGGAGCCCTGGACTGGGTTTTTTTCCTCTTTGGGCCAAAAGAACAAGTACTGAACAAAGGGGCTTTTCAAGCCATTGAGGACGTGTACCCCTGCCGCCCCCAGAGATAGAGTCCCATGCCCCCAATGCCAAAGAGTCAGAAATTCTCATTCCTGCTCCCAGTCACTTCGATCCTCTTGGCTATGTGTCAGGCCTGGCCTCATTCACCCCTGATTCCTCCCACCTTTGGTGCTTCCTACAGGAAGCCTTCCAAGGTTGTACAGAACCTTCCCCTCTTGAAACGGAACTGTCCCTGGATCGCTTCCTATGCTCCAGACTAAGAACCTGTGAGGGATTTGCTTTCTTTCCAGAAGGAACTGAGCCCGGTAGCAGGCCCCAAAGCCTCTTCCAGGGACAGCTCAGTGGCGCAAGCCAGTCATGAAAGAAGGGACAGGACTGGCGGGGAAAGGAAGGATGGACCTTTGACTTTCCTGTCTTCAGACCTGTCCTAGCGCCTAAACCTGGTCTCAGGGTTCAGGTCGCTGTGGGGGAAAGAAGACGGATGCCCACAAGCCCCGCCCCTGCCCCCCCTCCCTGGGTGTAAACAAACGCACGCATTCCGGTGCGGCCAATCCAAGGGGCCAATGGGGCGGGGCGGGCTCCTGCAAACTGCAGCCCAGGTCCTCTCTCTCTCCGCGGCGGTTACACGGTGCCGTCTTCACAGCCCCTCCCGGGCACCGGGCGGAGAGGAGCGCACATGGAGCCCCACCCTCAGACTCGGGAGCCACACGTGCCCGGTGCCCGCCGTGCCCGCTGGCCCGGCTGCAAATGGCACGGGCTCTAGGACCAACATGTGCCCTGCAGCCCCTCAGGCAGCCTGGCCCCATCTGCCTTCAAACCTCTGCCCAACGCAGCCGGATAAATATACCCGGACTCCTCGCATGCCAACCGGGCCTATTTGCCTGCCAGGACCTACCTGCTCCCCGGCCCTCTTAGGCCCCCCTCCGGGGCTCTCTCCAGCCCGTCCCCACAGGCTGAGCCTCAGGAAGCCCATCGGGTGCCACCGACCTCCTGCTGTCCCACCCGGCCCTGCCCAGAGGCCCCGAGGCAACGAGGTGCCTCTCCCAGGACACCTGCTAACGCTTGGAGCCGAGTCTGCCTAGTGGGTCCCCAGACCTGCGTCCAGAGCGCCCGGCGCTCTGGTTCTCGGAGGCTGGGGCGCCTGCCCGAGGCGGGGCGGGAGAGGGGAGCTACCCAGAGCCGGGCTACGGACGAGAGGGTGGACGGTACGGCTCGGCCCGCCCGGTGTCCCCTGGGCTGGGGGTCGGTGCCCGAAGCGGTACCTGGTTTCACGGGTGGGGACGCGCGGTGCGGTGCTCAGCTCTGGCTGGCGCTGACCTCTCTGCTCCCGGCCGAGCGCAGCGGAGGGGGATGAAGGGCGCCCGGCCCCGCCCCCGGCCCGCCCCCAGCCCTTCAATCCCCCGCGGGAGGAGGGGCTGGTTTGGGGAGAGGCGGGGGCCGGCCCGCGGAGCAAAGGGGCAGCCAGAGTGCAAAGGAGCCCCTAGAAAAAGAGCAGCTGCCCCGAGAGGGCTCACTTGAGTCTTGTGGGGGGAATGCTTCAGTCCAAGGCAGATGCCCCCTGAGTGCCCCCTTAACGCCTGAGATACTCGGCCCTCACCCTCCTGGGCCAGAAGGGGCTCTTCAGCCAAGGGAGTGGGAACAGGGTGATGCTTAACCTCAGTGAAGGATGCTTGAAGGGGAACTCTCAGACATCACTCAGGCTCCAAACTGTTTCTGCCTGCCTCACGCTTCCCAAGCAGAGGTGGGATAGGGGTGAGGAAGGGGCCCCGGCATCAATTCTGTCTTCACCCCAGGTATTCAGAAGTGATTGGGGCTAGAACAGATGGGGCAGGGGCAGTGAGGTCAGGCGGGGAGCCAGGCTGGGCTTGTCCTGAGCCTTGCCCGGCTTCTGCCTGGCCAAGTCCCCCATTGCTTTATTTCCGAGGAGTAGGAGACAGCTGTCAGTCTGTCTGTTGAAAGTGGGGCCTGGAACTTGGTGCCCTGGGGCAAAGGATTTTGGGGTGACCCTGTTCCCAGCTTGGGGCTCCCATCCCACCCCTACCTGCTTCCCACCCAAGACTTCGTTGCCCAGAAGTGGGTGGTGGGTGTTCAGGCCCCCAGGCCCAGCCGGCAGGGAGCTGGGGCAGGGCTTGATCTTGGAGATGAGCTGGGGGGGGGGGGGGCAGATTCCTAGAACATCTGTGTCCTTGCTTCTCAGCCACTGGCTCTGATCCGATTAATCCCATGGCCCCTGCTGTTCCTAGGCAAGCTGGATGTCTCTGGGTCGTGCCTGCCCCCTCCCCAGGGCTGGGAGCAAGGCCTCCATGCCTCCGGAGGACAAGCTTCACCCCTCCGCTGCCCTGGGCTAGGAGTCAGGACTCCTGGGATCTCTTCCTACTGACTCAGCCAAGCCTTAGGTACCTCAGTTTGCCTTTCTGTCTTGTTCCATGTGGCCTGAGGGGAGGGGGGTGAAGGGGAGGCTGTGAGCCAGGGCAGGGGGCTCAGCTGGGGCTGGGAGTGCCAGAGGCCTGGAGGGACTAAGGAGAAAGACACTAGGAGGTGCAGTCCCTGAAAATCTCCCACCACCCGAGCTCTCCCCTGCTGATGGCTGCAAGAGGGAAGGGACTGACTTTCCCTTCTGGGTGTCATCTCCAGATCAGAGCTGACCTTGGTCATGCTAGACAAAGGGGCTTGAGGGCTGCCTATAGAGCACTCAGACAGGAGACATGCTGACCAGGGGCTCAGGTCCTTCCCCACCCCCCAGACACCCTGGATGTGCAGAGCAGCCATTTTCAAAGGGCTGGGTGGTTCCATAGTAGTTCACGAGGGGTCTGGCCTGGCTTCAAGGTCACCCAGTATGTGAGTGTGGGGGTCCTCAATCCAGAATGGGGGGTGGGCAGGGGCTGGCTGGGCCAGGCTGCTGTGGGAGGCCTGGAGGTGGCACGATGTGGGGTCCCTGGGCCAGGCCGGCTGTGGCCAGGCTGGGGGCGGGCCTGCCTGTTTGTTGATGCGAGGCCTGGGCGCTGGCCAGGGCAAACACAGCTCGGAGGCCTTTCCCGCCACCTGCCGAACCTCCCAGCCCAGCCCGTGGCGGCTGGACAGCTGGCAGCCAGGTTGGGGCCCCGAGGCCTGCCAGGCGCCTCCTCCCAGAGACCAGAGGGCATGTCCATCCTTGCCGCCGCGGTGTGGAGGCTGGCAGCAAGCTCTCTCACCTTATCTCAGCCCTCAGCCCAGCCCCCACCTTTACTCCCCCATCTCTGGAGACGGAGGCACCGGCCCAAGAGGCTGCCAGGCAAGGGTCCCAGGATCCCTCAGACCCTCCTTCCAGGCTCGCCTTCTTCAGTCACGTCCTGCTGGCCTCCAGCTGGACAGCCTCCTCTCCCCACGCCCCACTGCCCCCTGGCACGCCCTCCACACCATGTGCCCAGACCCCGTCTACCAATAAAGCCCACCTTCAGCTCCCACGCAGTCCTCCCCAGCGCCCAGCGTCTGTATCCACTGACTCCCCAGACACCTGCAGACACCTGCCTTGCACCCAGCTTGCTGCCCCAACACCCACCGCTTCGTCCCTCTGCCCAGCAGGCCTCTCCACCTGCCTCACAGCTCAGTGGGCCACTCCCAGTTCTGCCTTCACTCCTCCATGCCTTTGCCCTCCTGTTCCCTACCCTGTGCCACCTCCTGAGCCACCTCCTACTTGTCCTTCAACACCCAAATGGAAGATCACCTCTGAGAATCCCGCCCAAGCTGCTGGGGAGAGCCAGCTCTTCCTGTATCTCCTGCGGCCGTTCTTGTCCGCTGTCCCCCCCACCCCCCATGCATCTCTAAGTGCTCGCTACAGGCGGGCTAGACAGGAAAGCTCCTGCCAGGTTGGAGGACGAGCCTGACGGAGAAGCAACCTGTGGGCTTGTGTCTGCCAAGGGCAAGAGAGGCACCTGCCTGGGCGGGGGCAGCAAGGGTGCTCTGGGGGAGGACACAGCTCAGCCGCAAGGACACTGGTGTGTGAGTGCGGGATGAGCGCCGGCAGGTGCGGGGCTGCATGCGGGGGCGGGACACGTGGCCCGCCGTCCATGTCAGGTGTTCTAGGCCTCACAGGACGATGGCTCTCCCCTCCCAGCCCACAGGGTTGAGGACCGACACCTCCAGCCCCTGGCTACTCTCTTCCCTGCTTGGTGTCTGGGGCATCCCCCCTTGAGCTTAGCAGGGCCTCGGTTGCCATGGTATAGGGGAGGCTAGAGGGTACCCTCCTCTCCAGTCCTTCCTCTGAGTCCTCGGAGCTGGTAGCCTCCTGGCTGAGGCCTGTCCCCAGAGTCTTGGCATGCCCTCTGTCCCTCCCCTGAGATCTGGCCCCCAGCATCTCTGGCCACTGAAGCGGCTTAATGAGCCCAGGTCACATGGGCCAAACCACTGCCTGAAGGGGGGGCCCAAACCCCCAGCGGCCACCCAATCAGGTCCTGACGTCAGTGGCATTAACTGTCCGCCAGACTCATCTAATCTCTGGTCAGTGGCTGGGCCAGGTTAGTCCCGCCAGAGCCAGAGCTGAAGGCAGTGAGGGCCCTCAGGGGCACCTTGAGGCTGCAGGTCAGGCAGGATGGTGGTGGCCACAGGTGCCCCCAGCAAATGCCCTTACCTACAATACTAGGGTGTGGCCACGGTGCCAGCCCTGGGTCGGCTGTGAATCAGGTTCGGGCACCCACCCTGCTCTGCAGGGTGCAATGGCACTGGTGCGGTGAGTGGGGCCGAGGAGGCTTGCCAGCCTCGGACGGGGCAGCCTGAGTCCGGGCAGTACCCTAGCCCGCAGCATCCAAGACTCTGGGGTTAGAACCACGCATGGGAGGGCACTCTCAGGAGGGTGGAGCCCAGCTCCTGCATGGTGTTTGGGCTTCTCTCTGCCCCTTGCCCAGGAAGACTAGGGAGCCCATCAGCCCACCTCCAGGACAGCTTCCTCCCTCTCTAACCAACCTGCCCCTCCAAGGTTTCTGTCTTCGTCCTCGCCTCTCCCCATTAGGTCCTGCCAGTGCTCTCCACCGTCCGCCTCATCCGGTACACTGCTCAACACCCCTAGTTGGGGTGAGCAGCCCCAGCTCAGCCAGGCCCAAGACCGCCCAGGGGGGGTCCTAAGCAGTGGCCCGAGCCCCACCCTCCCCTCAGGCCTCTGAGCAGCCCCAGCACAGCTGCCCACATGTGTCCTGGGCTCCCTAACCCAGCCAGTGTCCCCTGACCCCTGGCTCAGGGCGGGGCTCACTCACTCTCACCTCCCTAGCACCCCGCTTCCCACAGGCTCTCGGCTCCACCCTCCCCCGGACATTGAGGCTGCTTGCAGCCCCACTCCAAGTGCCCGTCTCTCTCCTGGACCTCTCCCCCAGTGGCCACAGGTCTGGGATCTCTGCCCCTTCAATGTTCCTCTGTAGTCCCAGCTTGGTGGGGGCTTCACATGCACTTGGTCAACAGACAGGTCCAGATCCTGCCTCTGAGTCCCACTCCTTGCAGACCCTGCCCCACGGGGTAAGGGGGATGTCTTCCGCATGGATACCCGGGCCCACGTCTCTCCCCTCCCCCCATGCCCATGCACACCGGTGCCCAGGAAACACATGTGCCCCTATATGTTTTTATGAAAAATTTTAATGATTATTTTTTTCCAGAAGCAGATTTGGAAAATGTCACTGGTGATCTTATTTCCATTAAAGTCAGGAAAATAAAATCATGAATTGTTTTAAGTAAAATATTTAAGCTTAAAGTAATATTTTGAGTTTTGATATACCTACTGTAAATTATTTCAGTGTTCTTTCAACTAAAGTTATGTGAAAAAAATTAACCATTGAAATACAGAAAACCACATAGAGAAGTGGACATTTTTCCTTTTTCTTCAAGCTCCAATGTGGCACTAATATGGCTTCAAAGGGCTCTCTCACATTTTGTTTTTATTTAGAATTTTGGTATTTTGTGCATCATGGATATTTTTGCCCAAGTCACTGGGGAGAGCCAGCTCTTCCTGTATCTCCTGCGGCTGTTCTTGTCCGCTGTCCCCCCCACCCCCCATGCATCTCTAAGTGCTCGCTACAGGCGGGCTAGACAGGAAAGCTCCTGCCAGGTTGGAGGACGAGCCTGACGGAGAAGCAACCTGTGGGCTTGTGTCTGCCAAGGGCAAGAGAGGCACCTGCCTGGGCGGGGGCAGCAAGGGTGCTCTGGGGGAGGACACAGCTCAGCCGCAAGGACACTGGTGTGTGAGTGCGGGATGAGCGCCGGCAGGTGCGGGGCTGCATGCGGGGGCGGGACACGTGGCCCGCTGTCATTTTGATTTTTAAAAGTATTGCATTCATATATTATTTGATTACTGAAAAGTTTGGCCCAACCTTAAATTTTGCACCTGAGCTGATGGCTCATTTGCTTCACTCACCTGGATTCCAGCCCGGCAATTATGTCCTCGCTTCACCGGCTCCCGAGACCCATCATCTTGTGGAGGAAGCCTGGGCTCCAGGCTGGCCCTTCCCGCTGTCTCCCCACCTTGCTCTCCTGAACTCCCATGACCCCAAGCCCGGGTCCCCCACTACCCCAGCCAGAATGAGCTTCCATCTCAAAACTCCCTCTTGACCCAAGACTGCCCCTGGGAGCATTTCCCACTTGATGGGGATCGAGAGGCACAAGTTTGTCCCATGCTCCCAAGGGTGCCTGCCCCCCTCCCCCAATGTCAGCCCAGGTGCTTCAACCTGGAAGGAGCCGTCTTCCCACTCATGGCCAGCCCAGCACTGGGCACTTCATAAACGCTCATAACTCATGATAACCCGCCTCCCCCCAAGAAAGGTCAGCGGGGCCTGATACAAAGGTTTATTGCTGAGTCTGTGCGTCTAGCTGAGGGGAGTGTGAATCATGCCCTGGCCTCGCTAGACAGAAGCTCCTGTCCTCCCTGCAGTACATGTCCTGCCCACAGACAGCAGTGAGAACCAGGTGACGGATGAGAAGTGGGAAATGGGGATGAGGAAACGTGAGCCTTTGTCCCTGTTATTCCTGCCAGGAAGTGGGCCCTCCCTGAATAGAAAGGGCAAGAGAAGCTGCTGGCAGAAAGGAGGGTCACCAGAGTTTGCTCATGACCCTACCTGAGGCAGACCCCTTGAGGCCTCCACCCTGTCCCAAATTCTCTGCCTGAGGCTGATCGATGGGACCTGGACTCTGCCCCCAGCCACCCCTCAGGACAGTTCAACCATTGGTCACAGCTGGTGTCAACAGTACCCTCCCTCAACAGACCATCCCCTTGGCCGACTGGCCTGGAGTACTCTGGGTGGGTGGGTGAGGTAGGGCATGGATCTGGTGTCCAAGGACAGAGAGGGCAGAGCCTGTGGGGGAGGGGGCCAAGGGACCGCTCTGAGGCTGGTTTGTGGGGAAGGGGCCAGCTTGAGCCTCTCCCTGGCACCCAGCGGCTCCCACGCCTGTCCCCACTCACTATTTCATCTATGTAGGAGCTGCACAGGCCAGAGCTGACTTAGACTTTGGACCCCTGAGGCTTCTGGGAGGGACAGTCACTGGCCACTGGGTAGACAGGTGTCAGACTTGTCACATGTAGGTGGCAAGGCTGGAATGGGCTGACGGTAGGTAAGCAGCAGGCCTGCCTGGAGGAGGGATCCTGGCCTGCCCCGTTCTGCATGAGACTCTGGGAGGGAGGGCGGTTTGCTGAACCCAGACCCACTGGGTGAGTCATGGGCCCCCTGAGGCAGGAGAGCTGCTGGAGGTCAGTCAGGGCACTGCTGAGTCACTGCGTGCTCTAGCTGCCCCACATCCTGCCAGCGCCTAGCTGGGGCTGGCGGTGGTGGGTCTTGGAGGCCAGTGCAGCCAGGCTGTGAAGGGCAGCGCCGGGGCTGGGGGCACCTGGCTCTGGGAGGCCTGGGAGCCACAGGGGAGGGCCAGGAGCGCAAAGCTAGTTGGATTTCGGTTCTGTGGCTGGTGGGGCCGCAGGCTGGGGCCCTGGAGTCCTGGGGGGCTGATTGGGTCCTGTTGGCTGACGCTACAAGGTCTCAGGACACTCATGGATTCAGGAGCCTGGGAAAATAAGAAGGAACCTTGTCATCATCCCCAGCCCCAAAATAATTGGGCTCAGGCTGAGAGACATTGTGGAGGTGGGTTTGAGAGCAGGGACACCTGAGGGATTGAGGCCTCCTCCAAACAGACTAATTGGGCCGGACTGTGAGCCAGGGGCGGGGCCTGTGGCAGTGGGGTGGAGCCTGAGGAGCCCCGTGGGGCCTGGAAGCAGAAGGCTCTGGGAGTTGGGGGTCAGGCAGTGGAGAGCCGTAGGCTGTATTGAAGTGGGGTGGGGTTGCGGCTGGGGCATTGAGACCAGGGGCACGACAGGGGAGCACCCTGGCTGGGGGCTGTGAGGGGCTCACCTCAAAAGAGGCCACAGTCTTTGAGGTTCTCCTTGATGATGATGTCTGTGACCGCATCAAAGACAAACTTGACGTTCTGCGTGTCGGTGGCGCACGTCATGTGGGAATAGATCTCCTTCACGTCGCGTCGCATGTTGAGCTCGAGGAACTGCACCTTGATGTAGTTGCCCGCATCCTCGTACGTGTTGGGCCCTGCCGGGGATGGGGCTCTCACTCCCTGCCCCAGAGCCGCCCGGGGGGGCGGAGGAGCGCAGCCCAGATCGTGGGGGTGGCGCATGGCCGGGCGGCCGGGCCACCGTGGGGAGAGGGGGCTCACCGTCGTAGTCGGGGAAGCAGATGCTAAGATGCGCCTTCTTTATCTTCTCCGAGAACACGTCCTTCTTGTTGAGGAAGAGCACGATGGACGTGGTGGCGAAGTAGCGGTGGTTGCAGATGCTGTTGAACAGGTGCAGGCTCTCGTGCATGCGGTTCTGAGGAGCGCAGAGGCTGTCGGGCCGGGCGGGGGCACGCGGGCAGCGGCCCAGTCCCTCTGGGCTCCGGCAGCTTCAGGTCAGCCTGCCCCGGCACCGCTCTCGGCGGGGCTGCTGGCTGCCTCCTCCCCTGTTCAGATGGCTCTGGAACGAAACGTCCCTTCCCAGACGCTCCCCGCTCCCCTGGCACTGCCTCCCGCTTTGCGCCCCAGGTCCTGCTTGGCACTCACCACTTCGTCGTCCTCCACCAGCACCATGTCGTAGGCGCTGAGCGCCGCGATGAAGATGATGCAGGTCACGCCCTCGAAGCAGTGGATCCATTTCTTGCGCTCCGAGCGCTGCCCGCCCACATCAAACATCCTGCGGGGTCGGTGGGGCCTGAACCCGCGTGTCGAGCCCCCTGGACACGCCGGCAAGCATCCCCTCGCCGGCCACGGTTGTCTGGGGCGCCCTCAGATGGGACGAGCATCTGGAGGGGCTGGGCCTCTCTGCGCGGGACATCTGAGACTGGGCAGGGTCTGTTATAGGGACCGGTCTCGGAGCGAGGAATTTGGGGGCGGGGGACCCCTCCACCCCTGGGTCGTACCGGAAGTTAAGGTCCTTGAAGGAGAATTGCGTCTCGATGATGCCGGTGGTCTTGACACGCGAGCGCAGCACGTCCTGCTCAGTGGGCACGTAGCCCGGGGTTACCAGGCGTTCCAGGTCCGAAAGGTAGCTGCGAGAGACCCCAGGGTGTGGGTGGGTGGGGTGCAGGAGCGTGGCAGGGCCCCGCCCGCGGCCTCGCGCCCCGCCTGCTTGCTCACTAGCCCGCGGAGTCGTTGAGCTGGTACTCGGAGGCGCGCTCGAAACAGGCCTGGATGCCCGAGTCCTTCCACAAACGCTGGATGATGTCCGACATCTCCTTGGGCATCGTGCCCTCCTCGATGGTGTCCGCCATGTGCATCAGCTTCCGGGCGTCGTCCTGGGGACAGGGTGGGAGTGGTTGGTGGTGACCCGGGACGTGGGCCCGGTCCCGCGCCCCGAATCCTCAGAAGCCCCGCTGAGGCCGCCTCCTGGCACACCTGGCGCGCAGAGTCTCCGTACTGGATGTTGAGCGTGGTCATGGCGCGCACGATGGCCAGGATGGACTGCAGTGTGTTGCCGTAGATGATGGCGATGAATTCGAGGCACTCCTCCAGCGAGTAACCGTCCTGGTGGATAATCCTGCCGCCAGGGCGCGCCGGGGTCAGCGCCTCGTGGCCGGCTGGGGAAGAGCAGACCCTGCGCGCACGCCCCCCGCCCCCCGCGGCCTCGGGACGGGCACTTGCACTCACGCACTCACTTCATCTGCTTCACAATGGTGCTCTTCCCGGACTCCCCGGCACCTGGAAGGGAAGCGCCGCCTCTGAGCCGCGCAGACCGCACCTCCCCATCCTACTTGCCATCCCCTGCTTACAAGGCCAGGGAAATGGCTAGGCCGACCCGGAGCGCCGGCCTAGCCCTCCGCGCCACCTGTTTTCCTCCCATTCCCCCAAAGTAATATCCTGACACCCTAGCAGGAAAACGTTTGTAAATGTCAGAGCGACAGAAGAGAGGCATCAGCGACCTCAGCGGTGCTGGGGAGCCAGCAGGATTCTGGTTTATGTTACTCCGTCGTGATGAGTCGGAGACCAAAATAAGAAAGCCTGGAGCGCCGCCTGGTGAAAATACGTGGTACTGCACTCCCGGGATAATTTGAGCCGGGGCAACCCAGCTTTTCACCTGGGGTGGGGAGTGTCTCCCTGAGGCTCAGAGGGCATTAGCACCTTCCGGAGAGACAGAGCTGGCAACCCCTCTAAGCCTGCCTTTGCACGGGTGTTGGACACAGTTAATGGGATTTCTGGCTTAGCCTCTGTCTTCCCCAGCACTGCCCGGATCCTGGAGAGCCCTGGTGGAGCTCCCCCTGGGGGGTGGCAGTGGCCTCGAGGTGCTGGATCCGAGCCCCATGTCCCTCACTACCACGGGACATGAGCACGCTTTATCTACTCCCCTCTGTGCCTGAGTCCCCCTTCTCCCCCTGTAGCTGCTTTGCAGTTCTACCCACAATAAAGCTCTGAAAACTGGAGGCCACTGTGTGGCTCTGGGTGGCCTGTGACCTCCTCCCCAAAGGGGCAGCCCTATTGTGGGGCTCCCTAGAAGGCCCCCGGTTTCTGAGCCCTGCCCAGCAGGGCCATCACGCCCAGCCGGGGCAAAAGTGTGCCCGTATGCACAGCTCTACACAGTGGCTGGTATGTGCTTCTCAGGAGGGGAGGCTGCCGGAGGTGGGCCCCCTACAGGGGGTGTTCCCCGCCCTGTCGCAGGCTCACTGTGCTTCCCAAGTCATCCCTGCTTCACAGAAGGGCCACCTGCCTGCCCCCAGGCCTCTGACTTTGTGGTAGTGGCCGCACCTGGGCCCACACCCCTACCCAGAAGCAGCAGTTTCACGGTCCGGGCATCCTTCTCAGCATCTTCTTTCAGCTTCTTTTCTAGCTCCCTCGAGTGCTTCTCCTCTGCGCTGGCCCCAGCCCCCATGGCCCCGGCAGCAGGTGAAGAAACGGGGTCAGGTGGCTCTTACGAATGGAGGGATCTCCAGAGCCAGGCTCAGGCAAGCCTCTGGCCTCCCCGGACACCCTTCTGGCCCCAGGACTGGCAATCAACTGGCTCTCCAGACCTGTGCAGGCCCCAGTGGGGCTGCTTAGTGGGATTTGGGTGCTGGGAGTAACCAAGGGCCAATCAGAGACAAGGACAGGTGAATCCAGCTCAGCCCCCAGCCTTCTTATCAGGCTGGTGTGGCCCCAATCCCTCAACTGCTGACTCTGTGCCCCTTCTACCACCTCCCCCAATCTCCCAGGAGAGACCCTGGACAGTCCCTTCCCTTCCCTGGAGGAGGGACACACGTCACTCAGAAAGGGGAGGAAAAGGCCTTGAGCCAATGGGGTGGGTGCCATGGGGGTGGGGCTGGCAGCAAGGATTAGAGGCAGAAGGATGCACCAGGCACCTGCCTCATGCCCTGCACTGGGCTGGGACTGCTCCTTATCTCTGAGCTCACGCTGGCCCTGGGCACCCACATCATCAGCCCCATTGTACTGATGAAGAGGTGAAGGCTCAGAGTCACACTGCAGGAGGTGACTGAGAAGGGCTGGGTGACCCTGGACCTGGGTCCTATGCTCTTCAGGGAGTCGGAGGCAAAGCTGGACATGCAACTGTGCCAAGGCTCTATCTGACCCAGGCAGGGCCTCTACATGCCATGATGCCAGCGGGCTTGGGTGGGCGTGCATGTCTGCTATGTGTGCCTGGGGGGCTGTGTCTTTTATTGGCACCAAGTAAGGCAATGGCATGATACAAGCCGGTCCATCTATACGTGTGCATACACATGTGCCTGAACCTTTGTGTGCTCCTATGCATACCTGTTTGCATACAAGCACGCACACATGCATGTGCTTTTGTGCACTTGTGTGCACATGTGCTCATCGTACACAGGTATGCTTGTGTAGGTGAACCTGTGTGCATGTGAGTGAATGTGCAATTGCATGCAGGTGCACATACATGTTAGTGTGTGCTTTCCTGTGTGCCTGTGCATGTACATTTATGCACACATATACCTGTATGTGTGCGCACTGTACATGTGTACTTGAATGCAATGAAGTCTCTGACCTGCAGGGGTGGCCAAACTCTTCCAGGGAATGTTTGGCAGACCTATTGTCAGCTGGGGAAACTGAGTCCCAGAGCGGGTCTGGCACTCAGGGGAAATGGAGGGGTGGGGCTCCCCTGTTCTGCTCCTGTTCTGTACCCTGTGGGTGTTCTGGGACCCTCCTGGGGGTATCGCTGAAGCACTCCACTTTCGGGGTCTGTGTGTGGGTTCAGGTGGGATGAGGCATGCTGCTGGGAGGAAGTGGGTCAAGGGAGTCCGGAGTGTTGAGCCCCCAGGCTCTGGAGATTGCCCCCCACTCATCAGAAGACCCAATCCTGGGCTTCCAGGGCTCCCTCCAGGGAGCCCGAGCTCCCTGCTTGGACTCCCTCTGAAAAACCCAGCCACCTTTTAATACTCGACTCTGCAACCCAAGAGACCACGAGGGGGTGCCGGGGCCCCAGACACTAAGCATTGAGGATGGTCCCTAACACGTGGGTGTGGATACTGACTCCTACCTCAGGCTCCTACCCTGGTGGGGGAAGGGGGCATCTGTCCAGAACCAAAAGATAATGTGTGCCACTTTCAGCCTCAGGTTCCATCGTCCACCCCCCACATTGTAACAGGCTTGGGGGTCTCTGCAGCCCTTTACACACTGCCCAGGGGGCTGGGGAGGTGCAGGAGCCCAGGTTTGTGAAACCAAAAACCTGGTTTCTGCATACTGAGTTTATTTGAAGTGCGGCCAGTCTACTGCCTCCTGGTCCCCACCTGGCTCCTCTTGCTACCAGGGATAACCCAGTCCTGCCAGGTCCACGGGCCTCCCCCACTCTTAGCCTCCTGCGCTGGGAACTGACTGTACATTTAGCCCAGGGTGCCCACTTTCTCCTCTCCAGCAGCTCCTCACCTGTCCCGGCCTCCCCACCTCCCCCACCTCCGCTCATTTGCTCCTGCTGGGGCCTCGGGCAGGCAGGAAGGATGGGGATTTTATTGCTGGGGGTTGGGGGGGTGGGGAAACGGAAGCTGGACTGTGAGGGCTGTGGCTTTGTCTTGCCGATTCTGAGTCCCTAGTGCTGGCCCAAGGCTGGACAGAAAGCCAGGTGTGGAGAGTGTGGAGCAGTCCAACGAATGAGCGGATGGAAGCTGGCCTGCCACGGAGAACGTGTGGGAACTGGTGACCAGGCCACACGGAGGGGTGGGGGCGCAGGAGGGACAGAACCTGGGCATGGGCTGGACCCCCATCCTTCTTCCCCTGCCAAGGAGAAAAGCCACAGTCCAGTCCCAGAGCCAGTGTTTATTAACAAGATGGAACCCAAGGGCAGCGGTGGCCTGGGCAGCAGGGGGCCTCCAGGAGCCCCTCCCCCCTACCCAGCTGCCCCCCTGAGCTATTTACACCCATCAGCAGAAGTGGTGGGCAGGAGGGAGCCCCGGGGAGCCTGCGCGGGCCCCAAGCCTCTGCGTGGCCCCGCTGCCCTTGGCGCTGCTCGTGCCTGGCCCCACTGCCGTTCTCCCAGCCCCTGAGTCACAGGCGCAGCACGAGCGAGGAGGTAGTGGCCAGGTGGGGGCGGGGTGGAGGGGCTGCCCCGCCCACGCAGGGCTACTCTTCTCTAGTCCCCAATAAATAGAGAATAAATACCTGGGAAGGGGCTGGCCTTGACTGAGCCGCCCCCCTCCCAGGCAGGGGCCGCCATCCTGTGACGGCCCCTTCTTCCCTCCCTCTCTGAGTGCATCCGAGCCCCCCACCCCCACCCGCAGTCTCCAAAGCAGTCCTCACATCCACGCGGGCTCAGGCTGACAGCACACACTGGCAGAGGCGTTCAGTCCGGCCCGTCCGGGCAGAGCTCGCTCCCTCCCCGGGTCCTGCAGATCCCAGCAGCGGCTGTGGAGCAGGCGGCCTCCCGGCCGAGCCTGGGGCCGGGGCAGTCCTGGCCTGGCCCTACCAGCCGGCTGGGCCCGATTAGGGGGTGTTTTCTCGGTCTCCGATCAGCACAGGTCTAAGTTCCGGACCGCTGCCGCGGAGGCAGGCTATATACAACCCACCAATAAATACTGTCTTTGCAGGGGCAGGGTGTGTATAGAATATAGATATTTTTATATATATATATATCTATATATCTTTTATATTAAAAGGGACAAGGGCTAGGCTGGCCCTAGCAGGGCTCAGGCAGCTGGCCTCATGTGTCCGGCGGGTGGTGGCGGCGGTTCCGGGGCTTTTTCTGGTCCTGGGGTTCAGGAGGCCTGGGTGCCCCGGGGGCCTCCCTGGGGCTGGGGGGCACGTGGCGCCAGTAGCCCTGGCAGTACTGGTGGATGAGGCCCACTTCTGGCTGGGCCAGCAGCTGGGCCAGCTCCTGGTACGAGGGTGTCGGGGGGCCGGCCCCAGGGGGCGGTGGGGCGCTCACAGCCGGTGGGGGGAAGAGGGCGGCGTGGACAGCGTCCCGGGCCAGGACGTGCAGCTGTACCCGTGCGACGACATGTTTGAAGTTGTTCTCGGTGGCCGTGCAGGAGTACAGGCCGCGGTCGCTGAGCTGCAGGGCGCGCAGCAGCAGGCCCTGCTCGGTGCGCAGGAAGCGGTCCTCCGCGCGGATCTGCGGGGGCAGTGAGGGGCGGCTCAGGGGCTGTGCGGCCACCCCGCTGCCCGGCCCGCTCCCGGAGCAGGCCGCCTTCGTGGCCATGCCAGGGAGGGGCACCCATGTGGGATTTCCATACACCCGGAAGGACCCCCATGAAGGTCTCACATAACGTCTGAATGAGGCGTCCGTACAGTTTCCACCTCGGGAGGGGGGACCGTAAGGGAATTCTGTACAATGAGACTTCTGGGGCACACACAGAGAATTTCTATTTAGTGGGAACACCCAGCTGGGGCTTCCTCAGAAAAGTTCCAAGTAAGGAGGGGGGCCTGGACGGCGCTGCTATAAAACGAGGGCTACCCCGTCGAGTTTCCATATCCTGGAGCCCCCCCTCATGACATTTCCCTGCAATGAGGCTCACTTCCCATGGAAACACACACGGAGCCTTCATGTACAGAGACACGCCCGTGAATGGTTTCAGATAATGTGGAAACCCCACAGTTCCCACCTAACCAGATGACTTCCTTGGAAAGAAGGAAGCTCCCATCCGTGTTTCACCCCCGGGAATTTCTACTGCACAGAGGACTCCCGCGCCCCCGGGAGGACTGTGGGGCACAGGGGATCACCTCCCGGCGCCGGTCACTGGGGTCTCGCTGGAACAGCCACTTCACAGTGGCCTGGGGTGAGCGGGGCTGGCACTCCAGGAAGGCGGCGCTGCCCGCCACGCCGTACTGCACCGACTCCGCGGCATTCTTGTTGGCTGGGGGGCGAGAGCGTGCTGTGGTGAGGCAGCAGCGCCTCCGTGCGGGGACACCCACCCACTGGGCATCTACTCCTTGCAGGGGTGGCTAGGGACATCCTGTTTCCGGAACCCCACACCCTGTCACCCCCACTGGCCACGTGAGAGCCCTCCCACACCGGGCTCCAGGCTGCGGGGAGGCCCGGCACACTCACCGTTGGAGTTGAAGCCACGGCACTGCCTGATGGGGTTTCCGTGCCGGACGTCCTGCCGGCGGCTCCGCCTGGATGGAGGTAGCTCCTGACGGGGGGTGTCTAAGGAAGCTTCCCCCCCGGTCCCTGTACCCTGGTGGCAGGGCTCACAGACTCCCCCTGCTGTGTGACACCACATCCACCTCCAACCCCCAGGACAGGGCCCTGGGCACGGTGCCTAAACTTCCGAGGGTCTGGGGGCCACACCTCTTGGAGGACGCTGTGTAGCGGGAACAGGCCTGGCCGTCCCAGGCACAGTAGGGGTCCCGGGCGAGGCAGCAGTCGGCGCAGGCAGCCCCGTACGCCTGGCAGCGGTGCAGGCTCAGGTGTGTGACGCCCACAGCCGAGGCCACGTACAGTTGTTGCTGGGGGAGGGGGAGGGCGTGTCGGTTTCCTCCCCCAGGCAACCCCCATCAGGAGCCTGCTGGGCTGGGCTCCTTCTCTTCCTGTTCTGTGCCTCAGTCTCCCCATCCCTGTGCCAGACGCATGACCCCAAGGGGGAGAGGCTCCATCCCTTCTCCCAGCCCACGTCACCAAAACTCACCCTCTTGGAAGAGATGGTCATGGTCTTAATGGGTGCCGGGTCCTGGAAGAAGATAAGGGTCAGCTTTGGGTTCTGAGGACCGCCCCCAGCCCTGCCCTGGAGGGCTGCAGTCAGGCGCTGGTACTGAGGAGGGCCTGGGTGACAACTGCCCTGGGGGGTCACACCAACCTTGAAGACCTCCACCTCCTCCAGCATGAGCTCTTCCATCTCCTGGTCATCCTTGGGTAGCACAATGACCTTCTGCACTGTCCCGCGGTCTGGAACGGGCCGGGCAGGGCCTCAGTGGGGCTGAGGACACTGGGGAAGGGGCACCAGCCTCAGCCCCTTCCCCACCAGGGCCCAAACCCCAGAGGGCAGTGGAGCAGCAGCTCTGTGCCAAGGTTGAAGAGCTTCCCCAGTGACGGGCAGAGGTCCGAGGGAATGGACCTGGGATAAGGGGCATCGGGGCTGGGCCCGCCCCTGTCACCCCAGCCCCTTGTCTGGGCACTGCTCAGAGCAGGAGGCTGGCAGTGGTGGTCCCGTGTTGAGGGCTGCTGGAACTGTGGTGAGTGCTCTTGGACGTATGCACACAAGAGCACATGTCAGTATTTGGACCCATGTATCCTGGAGGTGTCTGCCCTCTGTTCCCTTTCCTGCTCACACGTGGGTCCTCAGGCACCCAGTGTCCCTGCCCTCCTGGCCCCCGGGGGAGGAGGATGGGGTCTGCCCACCCCTAGTCTCAGTTATCCTGGCAACAGGAAGAAAGCTCCAAGGATGAAGGTGGCAGAGCTGACCCTGACCACCTGTATCAGCCCTTAGCAGCGCAGGCCCCAGCCCCCTGGGTCAGCACCCTCCACCCAGCGGGCCCAGCGCAGGAGGAGCCGGGAGCAGCAGTGGGTACCTGTGCCCAGGAAAAGCACCTCATAGCGCCCGTCGGCTGCATCCACCTGGTCCACGGCGACGGTGGTGAGCCGGTAAGGGGCGCCCGTGCGGACCACCAGGGGCCGCCGCTGCAGCGGATACACAGCCTGGTACATGAGGGGGTGGCCACGCATGAAGTTGATCACTTCGTCAGGATAGTCCTTGGTGGACTTCATGGACGGCGTGAAGGTCCCGCCAGGGCACTGCAGGCAGGTGAGAGCGTCAGGCCGAGGCCACCCAGGAGGGGCTCCCCGGACCCAGGAGCTGCAGGAGAGGCCTCTGCTCTGTCTGTTCCGCCACCTCTGCCTGCTCCGCTCTCCAGTGCAGCGAGGCTTCTGCCTTGCACCCAGAGAGCCGCAGCTCCTGCTCCAGCAGAGGTCCCAAGGTCCCACATTCCCAGATGCCACAGCCACCTCCCAGGCTTCCTGTGCCACAATCTTGTGGCAGCATTCAGCAGAGCTGACCACTCCCTGTCCACGTCCTCACCCCTCATATCTCTTTCCTCTCTGGATGTTCCTCACCCCAGCGTACCCCAGCCCTGCTCAGCGGGACTGCGGGCCCTCCCACCCCTGCCCAGCCTCCCAGTTCACCTTTGGGGGTCGGGTTCCCTGACCTCTGCTGAAACCAGCTTCTCCATCCCAGTCCTGACCACACTGACAGACAACCGCCTGCTGCTTCTGATCAGACCCCACAGCCCTCCTGCTCAGACTCCTACCATTGGCCCGTGACACCCCAAGATCAAGCGCGTCAGCTCCCGCCTTGCCCACTGTCGGCCAGCTATGCTGGCCTCCCTCCTGCCACCTTTGCCTCAGGACCTGGCGGGGTTGCTTCACAGCCTGACGCTGTGTGCAAACGGTGCTTTTTTAAATTTTGGCTTTATTGAGGGTGCATGGTGGGCTTACGTGTGTGTATGGCCCTCCCTCCCCCCCCCCCACTCCCTGTAAACTGCATGATGGTGGGGCCTCCACCTGCAAAGGGCTGGACCCAGAGCAGGCCTCGCAGGAGAAGAAAGGGAGAGGCAGTGGGGTCCTCACCGTGCCCGGCCGTGGGTAGGGCATCTTCCCCGAGAAGGGCATCCACTGGTAGTTGGGGCCCTCCTTGTGGGCAAAAGGCCCGTTGAAGACCATGCGTATGTCCGCCATGGAGTAGACACACACAGCCGAGCCTCGGAACACGGAGCTGCGGGCAGGGCGGGCTGCTGCTGTGGACGGGGCAGACCCTCGGCCCAGAGCACCCTCCTAGCTGCCCTTGCCCCACCGCTCGCCACCAGGATGGGGTCCTCCACAGGTCATAGCGCCCCAGTCCAGCCACCCCCTGCCACTGCTGGCGCCGGCCCCAGCCTCACCCCGAGGAGGTAAAGACAGCGTAAATGACAGGGTTCCTCACGTCCTGGGTCTGCTGGACAAACACATCCTCTGGGGACAGAATGAGGCGCTGGGAGGGTGCCATAGCCAGGAGCCCCAGTTCCTGCCCAGGGGGACCCACCATAGGTGCCCTGACCAGCCACCTCCCCTCCCGTGGTAGCCACAGGGCCCCACCCGCCTGCGTGGCACTCACGGAGCTCATCAAAGTGCGTCTCAATGCCGTCCTCGCCGGGCACGGAGCACACCAGCCGCGCCTTCAGGAACGTGCTCCACTTGTTGACCAGGCAGCAGTGGCCGCCGTCATCGTTCTGGGGGGCAGGGGGCAGAGGAGGGGGTCAGACCCGCTCACTCAGTCCCAAGCGCCTGCGGGGGAAGGGCCCATAGAGCCGGGACTGCGTGTAGAGAGGGGGCAGACGCACCCCGACCCCCAGCGCAGGCCGCGGTGCCTACCAGGCAGATCCGCCCGATGCGGGCGTACACCGCCGGGCTCTGCGGCGCCTCCGCGGACCGCTCGCGGAAGAAGAAGTAGAGCTTGTCGTCATTGCGCTCGGCGCTGTCCGGGATGAGCTCCGCGTGGATGAAAGAAGGGTCTGCAGGCAGGCAGGGCTCAGCGGGGCCAGGTTTCGTCTGACAGCGCCTTGTTCCCCCAGCAGAATCCCCGCCAAAGACAGGAACACCCTCAACTCTTCCCCAGAGGAGGATCCTACCTCCCCGGCCAGGCCCAGGGCTGGAAAGTCCCCCGGGACTGCTTCCTCGGGAGCACCATCCCAGACAGGCGCCCCCACCCCCTGCCGCCAGGACGGGCAGGGCGCACTCACCGTTGAGCCACCGGGAGTTGTACTGATCCGTGCGCATGGCCGTCTGCTTCCCCAGGGTGCGGAAGATGGCTGCGTCCGTGCCCATGAAGTCGATGTACACGCCGGCATAGAGCTCCTCATCTGCGGGGGGCCGGCGGGTCAGTCGGGGGGGCTGCCCTTTGCTACCACCGGGTGCAGCCCCAATGGCCTCCAGGGCAGGGTCCTATCTCCCCCTCAGGCGCCCCGGGGCACATCCTGTCACCACTGGGGTGCTGGCCTATGTTTACTGGCTCTGGGAGGATGGTGATTAGCAGCCAGAGCCAGTTTCTGAGGGGAGACCCTCCCATCACAGCTAGTTCCCAGGGGCACCTGCGGTCCCTGAATGTGGAGCTGGGCAGAGAGAGCTGCCAATCCCATTGAATATATAGTGTTTGCACCCACAGATCAGACAGATGTTAATAATCTCGAGAGCACCGAGAATAATAAAATACAGTAATTAGAAAGTAATGAGTTTTGAGTGTTTTTACCTTTTTAAAAGTAATTAATTTAATTTTAAGTTCCTATCATTGAATTTTTAATACCAGCTGTGTTTGGCTGCTGGCTCACAAAATACCTGCAAACGTCACCGCTACACTGCCCCAAGTCTTCCTTCTAGCCGGCCCCAGGGCCGGTCCAGTCTTCCCCAGCAGACTCCCTTGTCTGGGCTCTGCCAGTGGGCTAGGCAGGACCTTCTCACTCCCCGAGGGGGAAGACAGTGCCAGCCCCCTGCCCCGGGGGCCTTTCCCAGGCCTGAGGTGGCATGGTGCCCGGCAGCCGCCCTGAGAGGCAGACTGGGTTGGGCAGCCGGAAGATAGTGCAGGGACCGGGTGAGCGGTGGTCTCCCCCCACCTGCTCCGGAGGACCCAGACAGGACCCCTCCTCAGAGAACGTTTCCCCAACCCTCCCAGACACCTGGCCAGACTGGAACCCAACTCCCTCCAGCTGGTCACGGGGCCAGGACTCCCTATAGGTGCTTCCTGGGGGCCTCCCCAGCCTCCCAGACAAGCTGAGAACCTGCGATGGGACTATGAGACCACCCTCTACACCCCCACCCCCCGATACAGATGCAGCTTGTCTTCTCCAGGCAGCCTGCAGCTGGGAGGGCTCGGGCCTATGCAGGGACCACGTTATGGATTTCAGGATAGGACCTGGTTCCCTCAGCACCCCAATCCGAGGGGCTGGTGGGAGCTTACACGGCCTCGTCTCTGCTGCTCAGCTCGCCCTGGGGTAAGCTGTCTGTACCCCTCTCTCTGCCAGGTGGGGCCCCTCTGCGGGGGTTCATGGCCAGCATATTTGCCCTGGGGTAAGTGTGGGTACCACCCCCCCCCTCCAGAGGCAGAGGCCACACTTTCTGGCTGTAGAACCAGGGTGGGGTGGGAGCACTCACTGATGAGGGCCGAGGCTGTGTCCAGCTTGGGGTCGTATGGACACTTGCCCTTCCCTGACTCGAGTCTCTCAGGCTCCAGGTAGAAGATATAATCCTGCAGGGCAGAGGAGGGCTCAGCATCATCTGGGCCGGTCCCACAGCCAGGAAGGGCAAGGGTCACCAGGCTCTAGGGTAAAATCGGGTCCCCAGGGATACCCTGAAGCCACCCTCCTTCACTCCCCAGATCTTGGATTTTTAACTCCATCCAGCCAGGTATCCCAGGGCAGAACCAGAATGCAGGGTCCAAGGAGGGTGCTGCCTGGTCCTAGGTCTCCCAGAGCTCTGCTTTGGGGGCCATGAGGAGAAGGGTGGGCTTACAGGGGCTGGAGCCCCTCCATGCCAACTGGTCTAGGGTCCCCTTGGGCCACAGACGCACAGCTCTGTGAGCTGCGGCTGCCTGTCCTGGGCCAAGAATGGGCTGCCAACCTGATCAGGGCAGCGGCTACTGGCCAGGGGCCTGGCTCCTGTCCTTTGCCATCAAGTCGCACCAGGTCAGAGGGCTCTGAGGCCACTGTGTCCCCAGGCTCTGTGCCCTACCTGTGGTCCTCAGGACAGACTAACAGGCCATGGCCTTCTCCCTGCCCCTCAGCACAGCCCCCAACTCCACATGTCTCCCCAGGGAGCCAGGAGTTGAAGGGTCCAGCTCAGACCACACGGAACTCCCAACACCATCCGTGCCTCCCAGCCTCACCCGGAAGATACTAGGAGGAAGGCTGGTGATGACACTGGGGCCAGGATGAGCTCATGAGGACAGGAGAGGGGAAGGAGAGAGGCACAGAGGCAGAAGGAGGTGGCAGCGGGGGTGGGGATGGCGATGGGAAGGCATACACAGGCCCGCTTCCAGTCCCACTCTGCACGCACGACTTTCCGCACACCTGGGGCTACACACAGAGCTTGGCACACATCACTGCCAGTGCACAGAACACACTGCTCACACCCTGGGCACACACACGCGGCCTGAGCGGCCCCACTCTTCAGCACTGCCCACTACAGACACACCTGCTCAAGTGACCACTTGCTCGCATACACCGGCAGCCCCTGCCCCCCCGCCCGCCCCTGCCCAGCCCCAGCCCCACGCCCCAGCTCTGTCCCAGGGCATGACCAGTGCACAGACAGCTCTGGCCCTCCCACCCCTGCGGAAGAAAGCCCTAAGCATGTGAGTGTGCAGGGCACCTGTGCTAACCGAGGACCCACGGGAGGCACAGGGCATGCACCCAGGAGTAACACGTCAGACTGCACACATGTGCCATGTTCCCACTCTGGTGCTGAGTAAGGTGTGGGCTGACAGCAAACAACATGTGCCCAAGTGTATGCTGGTGTGTGCTCACGTATGTCTACACACATGTCCTCAGGGCTCCTGTCTTCCCCACCTGGTGGCTTCATGATTCCTTGCCTGCAGGGACCACACTGAGGCTGACATGAATCCAGTGGGACTGCCTTCAGAATCACTGCAGGGGAAGGGCTGGGAGGGGGCACAGAGGTGGGGGGAGCCCCGGGGGAGGCTGGCCTGGGGTGCAGGTCCCCAGCTGGAGGGCCAGGCGCAGGAGAGTTCAGTGCAGAGGCAGAGCTGTCTGGCAAGGGCCCGGAGGGATGAGGCCCACCTGGCGTGGGGCTGCGGGCGTCGGGCGGAGGGCACCATCCGTGGCTCTGCTGCCTCGGCCTCGGGCCACCTGCATCTGGGTCCAGGGTGTGGCCTGAGAAGACGAGGAACAGGGGTTAGGGCCAGGAGTGGCAGGGGCTGGGGGAGCGGGCTCGGGCTGCCAGCCTCTCACACCACACATGCCAGGAACACACGTGAGCACCTGGGCCTCAGAGTACATATATGTGCCTTGCACGCACACATACATACCACTTGGCACACACACACACACACACGTGCCCCCTAGGTCCAACCACTCTTACACACGCCCTACAAGGTCACGCCAGCTGCACACATGCCCACATGAAAATGGAAAAGGGCAGAAGCAGGCAGGGGGGGCAGAGCTGGGGAAGGGGCAGCTCTCCCCTAGGCCGGGTGGCAGGAGCGGACCCAGGCGGCCAGCCTTCTGCCGCTGAGGCCCCCCGCCAGGCCCTCTGGCTTGGCCGCAGGGCGCGTCCACAGGCATAGCCCAGGGGCTGCAGGAGCGAGTGCTTACTACGTGCCAGGCCAGTGCTAAGAGCTTTGGGAGTGTGAGCTCTCACTGTCTGTTCCTCACACCGACCTGTGAGAAAGGCAACTATTAGCCCCGTTTTCAGGTGAGGAAACTGAGGCTCTGAGAGGTGAAAGAAGTCGCTCACCCAAGGGCACAGGGCCGTGGTTCAAGCCCATCGCCCCATCCGAACGCTGGGATGTAGCTTCCAATGGGGGCAGAATCGGGGGCGGCGGGCTTACCTGGGCCCGGCGGCCACGGTTTACATAGGTACACATGGGGTTGTAGGCGCCGGTCCCACACACGTACAGGTGTGTTCGGTTCCAGGGTTGGATGAGCCTGACGAAGTTCCCGCACTCACCCTGGGGCCAGAGGGAAAGCCAGGAGGTGCCCAGGTGCCTGCCTGGCTCCACTGCCTCCCCGGCGTCAGCTGCGTGCCACCCCTGTCCCGCCTGTGGACCCCACCGCACTCACGTTGCCATCCTTGCCTGAGAGCACGCACTCCTCGATGCGCTGTGGGGAGGCTGCCCAGTGGATCTGTCGGAGACAGGTGTCAGGGTGCACAGCCTGCTGGACGGGGCCCCCCGCCCTGTGGCCCCATGTCCCTCATGCCCCGCCCCACATCTGGGCTGGCCCTTACAATGAGGGGCTCACGGTTGATGTCATGCAGGTCCAGGGACAGCACGTAGTCCTTGCTGCCCACGTACATGCGGTCGTGGTCTTCGTCCTTGAGCAGAATTCGGTAGTCGGTTGTGTTGAGCAGGAAATTGAAGAAATGGGCAGTGCCTGTGGCCTTCAGCTCTGGGGACAGAGGGCAGGGCGGCAGTCAGGACCCTTGGAGACGGTCCAGTCACGCCTCCTTTGGCAGAGGGCGGTCCCCCTCCACTCAGCCATCTTAACCCCCAGCCTCCCCTCCAGGGAATACTTAACTCCCTCTCTAGTCCCTGACTTGCTGGGAGAAGTGGGACAGGGAGGGGCCACGCCCAAAGCTAAAGTCCTGATTCACAGGCAACCCCAGTCAGTCTCTGGGTCCCCATAAAAGCACAGTGAGCGGGCAGGGGCTGGGGAGTGTAATGGGATCAAAGAGTCCTTGCTCTGGCGTGGGTTGATGCTCCATGCTTAGGGTGGGGCGAGCATCCCACGGGGGCCTAAAAGGGTTCATGAGTAGGAGGTGGGGGCAGTGCATCCAGGACAGCCCGCAGACGCTGGCACAGAGCCAAGGTGCCCTGTCCTCACCCGCAGGCAGACGGTGATGCTGACATGCAGCAAGGTCCCCCGCCTTGCCTGAGCAGGTCAGCCAGGACATGGGCAGCCCTGCTGGAGCCGTACTGCCTAGCAGAGCGGGCTTCCCCCAGGCCCCACTGGGCTGCTAAGGAAAGACGGGGAATTCTCAGGCCACCTTGAAGCGGCCGGGAGGACCAGCCTTCTCTGCAGGAGCCCAGCAGCCTGGTCCTCCCACCTCCAGGTTGCTGGGGAGAGTCCTCCTCCCTGGGAACTTGGCAAGTGAGAAGTCAGTGACAGACACAGGTCTCTAGGAAACTTGGGAACCTTCTTCTGGGAGGGGGAGAGCCAAGGGGTTCCCCTGGCAAGCCCCTCCTCCACCCACCTCTAGCTATTTTTAGCTCAGCAAGAAAGGGAAGATTGTAATGGGAGTGACAAATATGCACCAGCACAGGAGACTTGAGATGGCAGCTCACAGCAGAGCACATGCATGTCTCCACGGGGCCCAGGTATGCACACATGCACACACGTGTCCTGAGTTAGATGAAGCATGCACCCACGGGATCGTACTTGATCCACCTCCCCGTCCCACAGCTGGTTACCCACCCCACAGCTGGGCACGCATCTCACAGGTGGTTACCCATCTCACAGGTGGTTACACGCCTCACAGCTGGGTGCCCACCCCACAGCTGGTTACCCACCTCACAGCTGGGTGCCCATCCTACAGGTGGTTACCCACCTCACAGCTGGGTACCCACCCCACAGCTGGTTACCCACCTCACAGCTGGGCGCCCATCCTACAGGTGGTTACCCATCGCACAGTTGGGGCAATCAAGGGGGAAGCCTGGAGAGGGAGAACAGCTGGGATCCAAGGCGCCAGAAGGCTGCCTGAGGTGGAACCAGCAGGTGGCCCCATCCCGTTGGTCAAGGTCACCCCCTACTCAGGCAGGTGTACTGGAATGGCCTGGCTGCCCCTGACCCCTGCTGTGTGCAGGGCAGCCTGGAGCAGAGCAGGAGGGGCTGTGCTGTGTGCAGCTTTGGACAGAGCTCCCGGATGTGCCCGCAGGGATGTGTGAGGTGGGCCGGCAGCCAGGGAACTCCCACAGCAGGGCCAGAACCCATGTCTGAGGGCTGGAGGGCAAGCAAAGGCCTTGCCCTGTCCAGCCCTGTCTGTGTGGCGACAAGAGAATACAGGTGATGACCTTGGCCAACCTCTGGGACGCAGGGACGCCGAGGGATCAAAGGGCCGATCCCTGCCTGGCTGCGGCCTCGCCCGCCTGTCCAGCGGCGCCTCTGAAGTCCTGGGCAGGGCAGCCTGGGCACCTGTCCTGCACCTGTTGTTGGGCCACTCGGAGTCCCCTGCCTGGCCACCCGGCCATAGCGACAACAGGAAAGTAAACATTCCCCCACCCCCAGGGCCAGGAAGTGGCCAGAGAGGAAGTCGGGCTGCCAGCAGAGCCCCCCCAGGCTGCGAGAGCCCGCCAGGGGTTATTTATACCCTGGCTGGGGGCATAGCTTGGTTGTGCCCTTACCCGTCCTGCTGGGACAGGGGGTGTTTGGGGGACAATGGAGGGGGAGGGAGGCAGAGACTCAGGTTGGCACCTTCAGACACAGGCCCTGGGAGTGGGGGAAGCTCCAGACATCGCACCCCAGGGACGCAGCAGCCATAGCCTCTCTCCACCTCTGCCCAGCCTTGGGCCTCTCCAATCCAGGCCCTCCCCTCTGCCCCTCAGCCATGCTGTGACTGCCCAAGCCTGAGCCCCAAGTCCAAGTCCCCCTCCTGGGCTCAAAGCCTCATCACTACGGGCTCCATCCATCTGTAAGTGAGGCAGGGGACAGACCACTCCTTCAGCAGATGAGACAGCTGAGACACACACGGGGAACAGGGGACTAGCCTTGGTCTGACCTCCGCACCCCTGTCCTTGCGTGGAAGTGGGGATAGAGGGAGCCTCTCATGTAGTCACCTCTGTGTGCAAAGCCCCGTGCTCATAACATCTGTTTTACAGGTGAGACTATCAGAGGACAGAGAGGGGAGGTGACGTGCCAGGTGGTGGGACTCCCACCGAGGTCCGCGGCCTTTCGGACTTGAGGAGGAGTGGCCTGGGGAAAGCTAGTCCAGCTGGTGGGAACTGCTCACTGGGACAGCCAGGGCCGGAAGGTGACTTTCCTCCCATCGACAGGGCACATGACTCAGGACCCTTGGTTTCCCTCCCAGTGGCCACGGGATATGGCGTCAGTGGCTCTGCTGTCACAGGACATGATACTTCAGTGTCTGAGGAAACTGTGACGGGGGCAGGGTGCCCCAGGAGGCGGGGACGGGGTGGGACAGAAGGTTAAGCATCTGGTGTGACGTGGGCTTCCTGACCCTGGCCAGGGCCCTATGGTTCCCTACCTAGACCATCTCTTGGGCTCTCCTAGTACTGACATCGCAAGTGACCCTGGGGTGGGGGAAATGCTAACTGAGCATCTTTGGGTCCACCCGCCCCACCCTTTATGGGCCATCTCTGCCTTGCGAGAGAGAGGAAGTTCTTTCCCCAGGGAAGCAGGCCTCCTGGGAGGCACCTACCTTCAGCTGCGTCCCTGCCTCCCCATTTCCTAGTGCCGGTGGGAAGTGGAGAGGGCATTGGCCAGGAAGGGGCTTCCTGTTGACTCAGCCCTAACCCCGCCCCCAACTCCAACCTGTCTCCACCCAACCCCATCCACAGGAGCAGGGCAAGACCCCAAATATCCATCTGAAGCCAGGCCACCAAAGGGAAGCAGGAGGGAGAGGGTGGGAGTTCCCCAGGGTCCCAGGGTGAATTGGGTGTGGGGCTCCGGCGTCACCACCCACACCTGGAGGGCTCAGCTCACTCATGCCAGACTGCGGGAAAGACTTCAGACAAGGGGCCCCATGCCAGCCCCCCAGCCGCAGGGCCAGGGTGAGGAGTAAAGTGGCATCCTGTCCCCCGTTCCCACCCGACCACAGGGCAAAGGAACTGGGGCCTTCCTTCCTCCAAGAAGCCAGGGCAGGGCAGGAGGCGGTGGAGGAGCCCACGGTCTGGCACCTGCAGCGGGGCAGCTTTGGCTCCTTCTGGCCCCCAGCCCCTCTAAGGAGCAAGGATTTGGGCCAAGGATCTGGGGGCCAAGGGGGCTTTGGAGTGTGTGTGGCTGACGTGGACCCAGCCTGGTCATGTCCTCAGGCCAGTCTCCACCTCTGCTCCCCTTATCCCAAGCCCCGCTCTGGGAGCAGGAGTGCCGCCCCTCCCCCACCCCCATGGCAATACTAAGGGAGGGGTCGGGGTGCAATCCAGGGTTGGGTGGGTGCTGGGACTCAAGTCTGGATAAGTTTTGACCTTGGGGAGGGAAGGTGGGTGATGTTCCTGGGTAATGCCTCCTGCGCAGGGCGCCCGACCCCCATACCCTCCCTCGAGCTGGGCACAGGTTGGGTGGGGCACCATCCGGGAAGGCTTTTCCCGTCACCGGGGAAGGAAGAGCCTTTTCTGGCATCAGACACCTCATTTCCGTAGCCGGTCCCAGCCCCTAGCCCTCCCCCACGGACCTTAGGCGCTCAAGGTCGCGGCCCAGAATGGCCTGGCGAAGGTCCTGAGGCGGGAATGTTCTCAGTGTGTAGGGGGGCTTAGTCCAGGGGTCTCCACTTCCTCCTCTCTGGAAGCAGCTGATGATGCCCTACTTTAGGGGAGGTGGTGGGCGGGTGAGGGCAGCACTGAGGGGCGTGACTGCAGCCCTCACCCACAGACCCCGGGCGGGGGGTCCCAACCCCTGTTGCCCGTCTCCAGGACACCAGGCCTGCTGCAGAAAGGGGGCTCTTGGAGCAGAGGTGGGCGCCCGCCCCCTTGGTTACAGCTCCACAAAGCAGCGGGCCCTGACTGACAGCGGCACATCCCTGGCTGTGCTTGGAGTTCCGGGGGGTGATAGACAGGTCCCTGCAGCCCAGCCCTGGCCTCTGACCTCGTGTGGGCCGGTGCAGCCCTAATCCCTGAGCTGAAGATAAATGAGGCTGGGGGCCAGGGGTGGGGGTGCTGGCCAGGGTCTCTGTCAGTCCTTTATCCCCCTGCCCTTCCGAGGAGGGAAACTGAGGGAGACAGGAAGATGGCAGCAGTGGCAACAGCATGAGTGGCAGAGTCCACAGTTCCCACTGGACACGCCCATGGGCTCTAGGGAAGGGTGGCCCCCAGCCCCTTTGTCACTCCCCCAAAGCTGCGAGGGGCCCCAGAGGAAGGCCCAGGGGCTGGGCTCACCCCCTGGCTCCCAGCCTAATCCCCTTTTAATGAGCGGCCAGCCGGAAGGCCTCGGGGCCTGGCCACAGCCCGGCAACCCTGGGAGCCCCAGCCAGGCTAAGCTGGAGGCAGGACAGCCCCAAAGCCCCTGCGCAGCACACCCACCTCACCCAGGCCCCGATGCCACCGCAGGGACCCCAGCATCAGCGGGGATACACCAGCGTGACACCTGCCTTGTGTTCCCACGGACCCTCTCTTGGGCAAGCCCCATGATCAGGTCCAGGTCGCACAAGGGGCTGGGCAGGAGAGGCTGTCACTGATGGTCCCGGGGGCTGGCTCTCCCAGTCCCTTGCACCCCCCAGGATGTTCCTGATGGAAACCCCTAGAAACCAAATCCAGGTTTTGCCTTGGGTCTGAGCTGCCTCCTCCTCAATATCTGTCCCCTCCAGTCACATCCCTGAGCCACGCTCTCCAGACTGGAGAGACCCACAAGGCTTCCCAGGAGCTATTGACACTCCCCCACCCCCACCCCCAGGCAGGTGAGCCAGGTCAGGGCCAACAAAACCAATTACAGCTGCTCTCACCCAATTAGCAACTAATTATGGCCTCTGGTCCATTCAACATAATTAACATGTAAATAACTCGGTGTGTTTATATTCAATAACTACACTGATTGAATTTAATTTAAATGTCTGAACTAGGGACCCAGTTACCGTATTTCACCACCTAGAGCTGCCACTTCCTGGGGCTATGGGCTCCTCTGGGGGAGAGGGACCCAGGCCGGAGTGGAGGGTGGAGGGGCAGGCGCCGCCACACTGGCCCAGCCCAGGCAAGGGTTGGGTGGGTGCAGCCTCTGCATCCTTGACATGCCTATCCCGGGGGCGTGGGGAGGCAGCGGGTCAGAAGAGTCCCCAATGGAATCCTCAAGATGGGAAACCCTCTGGAATGAGGGGCCCCTTCTTAAGGGTTACTGTAAACATCCCAGCTGTTCAGTAAACACCAAGCTGGACAGGGGCCTGAGTGGAGGAGCCACCCAGCTGGGCAAAAGCTCCACTGCAGGCTCCCCTCCCATTTGGGGGGCAGGGGGCTGGGGGTGGGGCTTGGGGCTGGGAGCTGACACTAGGGGATGACACTGGGGGCTGGGCACTGGGGGCTGACACTGGGGGCTGGGCTGGGGGCTGGAACTGGGGGCTCGGGCTGGGGCAAGGGGCTGGGGCTGGGGGCCCCAGGGCCAGGGCCTGCTGTTCCCACGCCCGTTCCGCCCCACCGCCCACCTGCTCCGCCCAGCAGAGGACAGGCTGGGGGCACAAGAGAAGCTTGGAGGCAAAGGGCAGCAGGGTCACTGCCTGGCACACAGGCCAGCCGGAACCGGTGGTTCTACCCTCCTCCCTGCAGGATGTGAGTGACTTCCAGCCATTTGGTCCCAGCAGGTAGGGGCTCTCCAGCCTGGGTGCCTCCACGGATCCCTGCTCACCCACCCAGCCCCAGGGTGCCTCCACGATTGTTCTAAGTCTGGGCTTGTGGCTCAGGCCAACAGGTCCTACATGGACCCTAACTGCACACAGCTGATTGTGATGGGTCCTCTGGGCATTGACCAGCCACTCCGAGTTCGGAGCTCCCGCCCAGCGGGGCAGGCACAGAGTGGAGCGAGCCGGCCCTGCGCAGGGCGTGGGCAGACGTGGGCTGGGTCAGGCAAGCGGCTCGCACAGAAATTGCCCCAAAAAGCATGCCGAGGGGGCGGCAAGAGGGGTTGGTAGTAGGGGCAGGGCCACACTGACCCATTTTTCAGGTGGGGACAGTGGAATTACTGCCCATGCCTCCAGTTCCACCGGCCTGGGGACCTACCCCTCCTCCCACATTCCAGACCTGGCCCGGAAACTCCTCACTCCTTCCTCAGCCACCTCCTCCTCCCCGAGACTGCAAAAGACAACAAACTCTCCATGGCTCATTTACTCCGATAAATCAACCAGACGGACAGGCCAGGAGGGGACAGCAGGCTCGGCCCCCATCTCTGCTGCCCTCCTCGGACTCCTGGGCTCCCGGCAGCCCCTTCACATCACCCACCCAGAGATTCCCAGGACGGCCCAGACAGCCTAAGCCCCCTGCCCAACATCTGGATGGGGAGAACGAAGCGCTGCACAGACAGATGTGTGCTCAGTCCGCCTGTGCTGGGACAGGAAGGTGTGGAACAAAATCCCAGTGAGGGCAGTCCTGGGTAGAGCTCCTCCCCCATCCCGGGAGGGCCACCCACTGGGCATCTACCTGCTGTTCTGTCAATGACAGTGTATGACCAGGAGGGACACAGATTCTGCTCTTGGGGGGAAATGAGGGCATCAGCACTGAGCCTGAGGCGGGAAGAACAAAAGCTCTTGGCTGGGTGCAGAGGCCTCAGAGGAAAGAGCATGTCCGGGTAGGAAGCCAAGGACGGGTCAGGGTGGTGATGGGGGAGGTGGTGGAGGCAAGCAGGGAGTGGGGAGGGAGGAAGAGTGGGGGATGGGAGTCTGGAGCTGGGGCCTCACGCTCCAAAGGCTTCCTGGTCCCGGAGGGGCTGATGCTTTGGGGCTGCCCCCCCCAGCAGTGCTGCCGACAGCTGCTACCTGCAGGGCGACCCCAGCGGGAATGCCCCACGTCAGCTAGCTGAGGCCTCCCTCCCCCACAGGCTGGCCTCCTGGCTCCTCAGAAGCCACCACCCAGGCCCATTCTCTGCTGGGTCAGGACCGGTGGTCAGGGTCTGGTGCCCAGGGGGCCTCTGCCCTCCGGGATGGGGGTGTGGGGGCGGCAGACCCGCCAGGCTAGGCACCCACATGAGCCAAGCCTGGGATTCAGGCTGAAGCATTCTGGCATCCAGGCCTCTGGCAAAGGCCCTCTTGCTATTTCTAAGAAAAATGCAGCAGGAATCTTCTGTTTCTCCAAAATGCCAAGGGCCGCCTTGAGGCAGAGCTCAGATTCCCAGGACAGCGCCAGGCCAGGCCACATCAGGCTAAAAACTCTGGGCCCAGCTGTGTAGAGGCCCAAGTGAGCAGCCCAGGTCCGTCCCCTCCAGCACAAGCTGCAAAGCTCACCCCCGGCAAGCCCCCTCCAAGGCATCCCCTCCCCCAGAGCATCTCTTGTCAGTGGGTTTCTCCCCACGACAGGGATATGTCACCTCTGCCGGGATTAAAAAGAGCTTAAAAATCACAAGGACAAAGTGCAAACTACATCTCAGCACCAAATGCAACACTCCAGCCAGCGCTTTGGCCTTTCCCCCGCGCTACAACACACACCCCTGCCTCTGCTCCTGCTCTTCCCTCTCCCCAAATCTCCCTTCCCCCGTTTGAGATGCAGCTTCCTCCACGAAGCCTGCCAGGATGCCCATGGTAGTCATTCTCCTCCTCCTCCTGACCCCACTCCACGCACAGGGCTCAGGGTCCCCCCTGCAGCCCCCAGCAATGGTTAGAAATCCGGAGGGAGGGGCGAGGCCATGTGGGACTCCTTGGGCACCCTCCAGGGTCAGCCCTCACCTGTCTGCCGCCCCCAGCGGGGCTCCTAGTTACTGAGACTTCCTTCACTGAGGCCGCAACCCAGAGTTAATCCTCCCGACTACACAACTGGTACCCCCATTTTACAGACAAAGTAGCAGGGACACAGAGGGATTTTGCCATTCGAGGTCCTCCCACAGGCAGGATGCGAGCAGGACAGCCTGAGCCTTCAGGGTGCTGGTTCTCCAGGGCCAGGGAGAGACCAGGGGTGGGAGAGGCTAAGCCGCTCGTCTGAGGTCGCCCAGCTGAGGAGGGCAGAATGGGGTTTTTCTGCCTTCAGGGCCAGTCCTCTAACCCCCCACCACCAGCACCTCTGCATGCTGTGGGGTTTCAGTGCCGGCTTCCTGCCCTGGGGCAGGCAGGGGTGGGGAGGGCTGGACGTCTCCCAGGACTCACGAGGCCAGGTACCCACAGCTCTGAGCCACCTGCTGGGCCCACATCACCGCTGGAGGGGCCGTGGGGTTGGGGTGCACACACACAGCTGCAGAGAGCCAGCAGCCCACGCTGAGGCCGCTGTCTCCAAAGCCACAGGATGAGAGATGCTTTTATGAGCCGGGATGGGATTTTTATCTTGGCAGTTCCTCTTTAAATTCTTTACGATTACAAAGCAGCGGGGGCTGCCAAGGAACATGATTTACTCCTGGAGCATCCACCAGCTCCTCGCTCAGTGCCAAGGGAAGCTGGAGCCAGGGAGGGAGGGGCGGGTGTCGTACCAGGAACCGGAGACAAGGCCGGGGCTGCTGAGGCCCAGCCGGTGGCCAGACCGGCAGGACCACAGCGGAAGGCCCCAGGCCCTGGCCCGGCTGACTCAGGCAGGGCCTCAGGCAGGTCCTCTGCAAGCCCAAGGACCTGTCCCCACTCTCCCCGAGGGCTGATTCTGGCCAGCTGAGGGGCAGGGAGCCCAACTCCCTAAAGTGGCCACTTCCAAGTTCCCTCTCAGGAGGGAGGCAGCTCCCATTTCCAGGAAAGCTGATCCCAAATGCAGGGATCTGGGCTCAAGTTCATGAGTTGGGTCTTCCTTCCTCCCTCTTTTCTGGCTCCTCCTGGAATACCCACCCATCCTGGTTTGCTAGCTCCAGATGCCCCTGTAGCCGCCCAAGCCACCTGACCCCTGCCCAGCTCCCCAGTACCACCCCTGCAATCTGAAGTTCCATGCCTATCTGGCTGACCGGGGCACCCCTGCGGGTAAGGGCGGGCCCCCTAACTCCCTAGCCCCACCCCCACCCCGTGCATCAGGCCTGGGGGTGTGGCAATGCGCCATCAAGGCTTGCACAACCCCCACCCACGGTGACCCCTTCTAACCCCGAGTCTCATCATCTCCTAACAAGGAAACCTGGAGACTCTGGCTCTCTGCTGCCACACGCAAATGATGTAAGTGGTGGCAGAGTTCTGGGCCAGCTGGGCCATCAGCCCACCAAGGCTCAGAGGCAGGGCTGACCAGCACCCACCCATTCCTCCTCCAGGACCTCGGGGACCTGGCTTTCCGTTTCTGAAGGGAGAGAGCTTCCTAGGGGCATGAGAAGCTGCCCAGTGTGCCCTGAGCCCTTCCCTTGGGAAATGAGGCTGGAAGACTAGAGCCGGCCCTGCAGGACCCTGGAACCTTGTCCCTAGCTCATGGGACAGGGCTGGGCCTGCATCCCCCACCCGCCCTCCACGCTCAGTCCTGGGACAGCCTCAGACATCAGGCAGAGCCCAGCTCCGTTGCGGTCCCGCTCCTGAGCGGCTTGGCAAGCCCATGCATCTCCCGCCTCACAGGAAACCCAGGGAGGCCCCGCAGGCCTCGGAGAGACGGCCACCTGGTTATTGTCACGGCCACCTACAGTCATTTCATTTACTGGCATCTTTCCCGATCTCCTTCGGCACGATGGCCTTCTGTTCCATCTCCCTGCCCCTGCCCCAGTTTCCCCAGTAGCCGGGTCACCTCGCGTGGCATCGCAAGACCTCCTTCCCCAACCAAACACCTCTTGGCCCCAAGTCCTGGCCAAAGCTGGCCCCGGCAGCAGTGGTGTGTTGGGGGGAGGCTTCCTGGCAAAAAGTAAACATTCCCCAAGCCGAACAAAGGACCTGGCAGGGCCCTGGCATCTCCCTGCTGCTGCCCAGGAGGTGCTCTCTCAGAGCAGGGGTAGGGGAACTTTTTCTCCCAGACTTGGTCAGCAGCTCTGGGGTTGAGGGGACTGCAGGCCCAGGCAAGGAGGGGCGAGGGACAGAGGGCCCCGCTGTCCAGGCGCTCTCGTCCCAAGCTCCGTGAACGCTCAGAGGCTACCTCGCCTGCTCCTGACCATCTTCCCCACTCGACCCCCAGCTCCTGCTTGACCTGCGCTGTGCCGCCGATGGCGACTCCGGAGCTGGGCCACAGGAGCCCCCAGCTCTGACCGGACCCTGGGTCCCCGCTCCCTCACACCCTTTTAGCTTTAGGCTTGGCTGGGGTGCCCGGGCGGATGGGCAGGCAGCACGCCCAAGTCTGGCCCAGTTCCTGCCTTTGTTCCTTTATCTGCCCTGGGTAGGATGGCCTCTCATGCCACTGCCTCCCAAGCGCAGCAGGACCCGGCAGGGGAGGGGACGAGCCTTGGCTGAGTCCCTGAGGCCTGCTATGCCAGCTGCTACACCCATCCAAGGCCCAGATGGGGGAAACTGAGGCCCAGAGCCAGGTGCCCACTGGTACTTCTGAAAGCAACCCTCTCTGGACCCACTTCTGTACCCAGGAGAAGCCCCCACTACCCAGCCCCTGGCCTGGCGTGGGCTTCTAGTTTCTGCAAGTGTTGGTCTCTGTTCTCTGCAAACCCTGGGTGAGGGTGGGCTCCTTGGTGGACATGACCTGGCTGAGACCATCCAGCACAGGGCCTGGTGCACAGTAGGTGCTCACGTCCGTGCTAAACTAAGCGACATTAACCATAAAACTAGGAACAGGAAGGAACACCAGGGCAGGGAAACCTACGCATGCAGAGGCTCCGAGGCCCGGGGATGCGGCGGCCCCAGGCGTCCCGCGGCCCTGCCCGGGCTGCCAGGCCGTCAGCGCCACCGTAGGCCGGCTGCCAGGAGCTGGCTGCCAGGAGCCGGGCTTTTAGTCACCGCGGGTGTTGGCTTCAGAGCTAATTGAGAGGGAATCGACCTGACTGATGTGGGCGTCAGGCGTCGACAAGCCCAGGACACCGGGGTTCTATTTCTGGCCTCGCTTCTGCCTCCTGCCTGACCTTGGCCTCGGCGTTGCCTGAGCCTAGGTTTCTCTCTCCGAAAAACCGGAACAAAAGCCTTTGCCCCTTGGCCCTTGGAGGTCCAAGAAGGGTTAAAACGTGCATACAGAGGGCCTCCCTATGTCCCACCCCTCCTGCTAGCTTTCATGGGTCTCCAGGGCGATGACAAAAATAACACCCAGAGTGGATGTCTGGGCCTCAGGGTCCCTGGGGTGTGGAAAGCAAGCCACCTCTCCCTTCTTGTGGGGTGAGGGGATGTTCCAACCCCCCTGCCTGCACGCTGGGCTGGGACGGGGGACAGAGCGGGAATCAGGCCGTTTCAAGATTTATTATCTGCTCTGAGGAATGCCACCAGGGAAGCATGGGGGTGTCAGCAGAATAAGTATCTCATCCCCCAAGCCCGGGTGAGGGGGGCTGCATCTATAAGCCAGACCGATCCACGCTTTGGCCCATTTCTCAGGCCCTCAGGGATTCCTTCCAGGCCCACCCTCAGAGTCAATTCCCAACTGTCCCCACCAAGTGGCAGGGGCGGGACGAGGTCTGGGGAAGGGCTCTGCTGGGGACACGGGGACATGATGAGGTGAGGGCTGGGCCTCAGCCAAGCCTGAGGAAGGAAAGAGGTCAGCCCAGCCTTTCACCCCAATATGTGTGCCCGGAAATCTGGCCAGCCAGGGCTGAGCCGGCCCCACCCAGGGCAGGCGGCTGGACAAAGTGACCTTGGGCCAGAGGAGGGCCAAGGCTGAGAACACAGGGGTGACCCTAGGTCCCCCAGGCCGAGCATACTCTTCTGCTCACACACACCTTCGGGGAAGTGACTAGTGAGGAAAAGCCATCCGTGCAGCTGGATGTGTGTGCCACACGCGGTCGCCTGCCCAGTGGCTCAGGTGCAAAGGGGACAGGGCGACGCAGGGCAGTGGCAAGGAAGGGCTTCTGCAAACACTAGTTTGAAAGGTGTGGCAGCTCCGACCCCCTAGCTGTCACACAGGAGATACTGCACGCCCGAGGCCACCTAGCCTGAGACCTCACCTCCTGACTCAAGAACCTTCTTCAAAATGTCTAAGTGGCCCAGTCTCCAGCCTCTCCCAGCAGGTCACCACCTCCCTGTCCCCACCGCACACACACCCAGGGTGACCCACATGGCTGCATATTTTGTCCTTGTTTGCCCCGACCTCCCCTCTCTCCTATGCACCAAGGAGGATGCTGGGGACAGCATGGTGGCCTCTTACCTTTGAATGAGAGCCGGACCCGAGGTGTGGCCGGGAGGTGGTCCTGGAAGGGGGTGGCTGGCCAGGCCCCAATCGCTAGGGAAGCCCAGAGGAGGAGACCAGCGACAGGCATTGTGGGAGGGGCCTAGGACCCAGGAAGCAGGCTCAGCTGTCTGGACACCTGGGGGGGGGAAACAAGAAAGGAATGTGTGAGGCAGAAAGGGGAGTCCCGCCCTGTCCACATTTCCCTGGTGTAATTCCGCCCAAGGACCTCAATTTCCCGATCTGAACAAATAGGGTTATGGGTGTCTCCTCGTTCACACCCTCATCCTGGAGCCAAGAATGCCCCAGTGTGCAAACCTCACAGACTTTCTTGTATCTGCTTTTGTGTGGGGAGGCATAACCAACAGACCTGAAGACCAAGCCAGCAGGTGCAGCCTGGGGTCAACAGAGCTAACAGGGGCCACTGGAGGCTCAACACAGCAACTTCCGGCCCCCACACCCTGAATGCCATTCATGGGGCGCAGCTCAAGCAGGTGATCCTGCAGCCCTCTGCATTCCCACCCCCAGCCACATGGGCCTCCCCATCCCTCTCCCACCTCAAGGACTGGGGGAAAGAGGTGGGTCCATGCCTGCCTGCTCCAGTGAAACCTCCCCTCCCAGTCCAGGAAAATCAGGACCCGATTACTGAGGTGGGGTACGTGGGGGAGGATGAAAGAGACATACGCAGACAGCCTGACATGGAAGAGACACAACAGCCAGAAAAGGAGAGGCAAAGAATAGCAGAGTCTACTTCTACTGAAATCACAGCAGGAGGGATCCAGGTCAGACCTACAGAAGGACTTCCTGTTAGGAAAAGTTCTAGTTCTGCCTCTAGAGGGTGAAGAAGGGGAGCTTGGATAGCTGGCTGACCTAGGCAGGCCTGCAGTCTCCCCTGGAGAACTCCCCCACCCCCAGCAAGTCCAAGTTTCAATACTATGTTTTTCAAATATTGTCTCCCTGGGTAGGCTTGCTGTTGGGTAAACGCAGCTCAGCACCAGTTGTCAGAACATATTGCTCCCTCCCGGCAAAAACCAGCGCCAACTCCCAACCCCACCCCCCCCAGATGCACTGGAGGTGTGGGCACCAAGAATGACAATGTAAGCCCCGTCCTCCAGATCTTCCCTGTCTGTTCCTTACTCCCATGGGAGCCAGGACCCCAGGACCCCAGGACCCCAGGACCCCAGGTACTGTGGCCTGTTCATCCCCTGCGCCGGCTGCCACATGCTGAAGCAAGGCCCAGGTGCCACATCTGACTCTCAGGCCCCACTAGACAGACCCTGGTGCCCTCCCCTGATGCCCCTCCCCCAGCTCGTGCCCCTCCTGTCAGGGCAAACCCCTCGTGGTTGCTCAGACAGGCAGTGTAGCCTCAGGCCCCCTGGCCCATTCCCCAGGTGGTACCCTCTGCGGGAACAGCCCCTCCGAGTGCCTGCTGCTGCCTCCAGGTGGAGGGGAGGTCGGAACCAGCCCCTCCCCGTGCCTGCTGGAGCACCGAACTGGTGCTGACTGAATGGCAGGCTCTGATGCGGAGCGGGGGGTGGAGGTGGGGGGCTGCGCGGCCACCTCACCCTCGGGGTACACCCAGGAGGTCCCCTGCTTACATCTGTGGATAAACGCACACACACATCCTCACTTGCATGCCTACACATGTCCTCACAAGCATGTATTTGCTCAAGAACTTGACCTGCCAGTGGGGTGGGGCCCAAGGAAGCTGGGAGACACTGTCCTGGCTTGGGGAGGTCAAGATGCAGTCCGGGTCCCTCAGAGAGCTTTGGTCCTATGTACCAGGGGGCTCAGGTTATGTCCTCTCCCCTCCGCCCCATGACCCCATTTGTCCTGCACCCATTTTCATGATGACCAGGTTAGGGTCCCCAAGGAGTGTTGGAGTACCCCAAGGTGTCCAGGAAGGTGGAGGGCTTTGTCCTACTGGGCCCCCACAGGGACCCCCACAATGCTCTGGCCCTTTAAAGGGGTGAACGTAGGATGTTCAAGTCTATTGGGGCCTCAGGCCCAAGTCCAAGCCCCCTCTTTGGCAGCCTGGGGGATATGGAGAAGGGAGGAGAGCGGAGGGGAGGAAGGAAAGGAGGAGGACAGAGGGAGGGTGGGGGGAGGCATTTCTGCAGGCCCTTCCCTTCTGCCAACTCCTAGAGGCATTCCACTCAGCCCCAGCCCCAGAGAAGCCCCCCGTCGGCTAGCCCAGGTGGGCGGACAGAGAAGGGACAGGCACCGCCACCTGGGAGCCCACCAGGAGGAGAGCGGAGAAGGAAGGAAGGAAAGAAGGCTGGTGGGAGGGAGCAAGGGAGGGAGGCAGGCGGGAGGGAGGAGGAGAGAGGGAGGAGAGAGGGAGGGACGGAGGAGAGACGCTCGAACAAAGAACCGAGGAGCTGGGGCTGGCGAGGGGTGCAGGAAAGGGGCGGTGGATCGAGGGGGTCTAGGGGCACCTGGGGTTGGGGCAGGGGGCTAGGTGGTAGAATTGGCTCATCGGCTCCAGACCGCCCAGGCTGAGGGTGGGGGTGGGGGTGGGGGTGGACAGCCTGCCTCAGGGAAGGGAGGCTGGCTCCTCAGAGCTGAGAACTGCCTGGCTGGAAGGCAGGCAGGAGCAGGGGCTGTGGGGGAACATGGGGAAGAAATTATTAACAGCATACCACCCTCTACCCAGCCCCTGGGTACTTGCCCTCCTGGTTCCTTGGCTTTCCCCCTCCCCCAACACCCCATGGACCAGGAAGCAGAACCACCCCAGCAGAGCTGAGACTGAAACACCCCCTTTCATGGTGGGACTGGTGCAAGGGGCGGGGGGTTCCCAATCAAGATCACCTGGGTTTGGCTCCATCCTCCCCCTAGCAGAGCAGTGGGGAGCTAAGGCTGGGCTGCTGGCCTTCTCTCCTGCCAGACACTTTCCAAATCTGGCTCCTTCAGAACTGAAGGGCAGCAGGAACCTGGCTGTGCCCAGTGCCCTCACCTTCCAGGTCGCCAACCGCACCAGTCCAGGCACACTCCTGTTGCAGCCTGGGACAAGGCTCCAGCTCCACCTAACCCCCTGGGCTGGGGTGAGCCTCCCACCCCCAGGGTGCAGTTTCCATATTCTGGGAGGCAACCTGGGTGAATTCAGGAGGACAGGAACCAGCTCCAGGGCAGACACACCAGTGCGGTAAGCTCACCCCCTCCCCCAGGTGTTCATGGGCTGGTGTTCACAAGACACTTATCTCAAGAATGAGAAGTTATTTATCCAGCCAGGTCCCCAGCTCTAGCTCCAGGCGACTCCCTCCTGCCATCCTTGCCTCTTACTCCTGGGCCATCTTAACACTTTCGGGTCCCACCTGCCCTAGGAGAGGTCATCAAGCTCCTGGTGTCCCCTGCCCACTTCACCAAATGGGCTGCAGGCTCTCCCAGTTAACCTAAGCCCCATGTACAGCTGGGTCCCTAATGGAGCAAGACTCCCTGCTGGAAAAGCAAACCCAAGCTCGCACCTCGGGTTAGGGGGTTGGCACAGCGCTGGGAGAAAAGCCTTGGAGCTGGCGGATAGTGCTGCCCTGCGGATCGGGGAGACCCTCCACGTGGGGGCAGCCAGGGTAGTTCTTCCTTTGAGCAGAAGACCATCAGATCGGGCCGCTTAGGCAGGGCGGGCGCACCTACCAGAGAACAGCGCTGCCTGAGGCGTTAGTGGAGGAGAGCTGAGCCAGGAGAAGGGGCACCCGGATTCCCGCTCCAGGAACGTGGGAGTGGGGCGCGGGGCTAAGGAAACACCCACCCACCCACCCAGAACCTTGTGGGAAAAAGTTGCTTTGCACACTGGTGACTCCGCAGGCCACATCACCCACACATCTCTCTGTCGCCCCAATGCAAAGCGCCCGGGCAGACAGAACAGGTACGGCGCCCGCGCTAGTCCGGCCGCCCCTGTGCCTGCGGTGAGCCCCCTGACCCTCCGATGCCCGCGCCTCGGACACTTCCGCAGAGTTGCAGTGCTGCGTGTCCCAGAGGGATCGCAGGGTGACCCGGCCGCCTGCCCACTCCCTCCCAGTTCCCGCTGCACTCACCTCTTCCGCGGCGGCGGGGCCTGGGCTCCCGGGCGGCGGTGGCGGCGGCGGCCGAGCCGCTCCCTGTTGGGCCGGCCCGCGCTAGCGGCCCCCCGGGGCCATGGCCCTGCCCGCGCCCTCTCCCCGCTGCGCCTGAACAGGAGTCGACGCCGCGGCCCCGGCTTAACGGGTTCTGAGGGCTTCAAGCGCGTCAGCAGCTGAGGCCCCGGGCCCCAGCCCGGGCCATGGGAAGGCTCAGGGGCGCTTGGGGCCGCCTCCCCCCGGGTGGGCTGCGGGCGCCCCCTGGCCGGCGCGCCAAGGGCGCATTCCCCCGCGCGGGACGCGGGGCTCGGGGAACGGCGCGCTCGGGCTCGGGGCGCTGCGCTCAGCTCGGCCCGATGGCGCTGTGCCTGCCTGGTGGCCGGGCTGGGGCCCCGCGGCGGCGCGGGGCTGCGCCGCTCCTCGCCGCACGCCCTGGCCCTTCGCGGCACTCGGGGCTCGCCGGACCGCGGCCGCTCGCTAGCTCGCTGGCTCTGGTCTCGCGGCCGCCGCCGGGACGGGGTGCTCCGAGCCGCGCGGGGAGCGCTGGCAATTGGCCGCCCGTGGACGACATTTGCATAGCACGGCCCCGCCCCGCCCGGCCCCACCCCCGGGGCGGGACCCGCCCGGCCGCCACCCCGCCCCCGCTCCACCTGTCCGCGGGCTAGGCTGGGGTCTCCCGGGCGGTGGGGCAGCCCGCGCCAAGGGAGGCTAATCTGCACCCCGCGCCCCCGCCCCGGCTTCGCGGGCGGCGCCCCCGCCCCGCCCTGGCTTTGTCTCTCGGTGGATACACCGCGTTCACCGCGCCTGGTGTTTACCCGGGCACTCAACTCCCTGGCGGGAAGGGCGGGCGCTCCGGGGAGCATCGAGCCTGCGCTCACCTGCGCACCCCCGGTCCTGTCGCTCCTGCCCACTCCCTGCCGGCCGGTCGCGCGCGCGTGCCCCGCAGCGCAGGACCCAGGACTGCCCCGGACGCTCAGCAGGTGGCGGTGCAGCCCCTGGGACTGCTGGCCGGCCCCGCTGGAAGCTGCCCACACCCTCCAGCCGAGGCCAGGTCGCGGCAGGCGAGCCTCACAGCTCTGTCCACCCACTCGAGGGCTCCCTGTGGTCCCTCCAACTTCCAGCCTTATTTCAAGCCAGGGCCCACCCATTCTAGTTCTATACCCCAGAGAAGCCAGATAGGCTGGGCCTTCCCTCGCGAAAGGGACATTTGCTTTCAAATGGCCTTGTGATGACCCCAGGGCCCTGCAACTCAAGGGGAAGGGACCCTCTACTCAACCCAGCCCCCAAGGTCATGGCCTCACTAGCCTGGACCGCAGTCTCAGCCCTGCCCCAGGCACTTTGCTAAGGTCCCAAGGGGCCCTCTTTGTCCTCACCCCTCCCTCTTCTGTTCCTTCCCCTTCCCACTTTCCCGTCTCCTCTTCCTCCTCCCCTCTCCTCCTCTTCCTTCCCTTCCTTTTCCTTTCCCTCCTGTCTTTTCTCCTTTTCTGCTCTCTTCTCCTTCTTCCCCTCCCCCTAGTTTTTCTTCCTTCTCTCCCTCCTCTTCCTCCCAACCCCTCTCCTCCTTTCTCTAGTCGCCCTCTCCAGGCTCCTCTCCCTTCCTCCGCCTTCTCCTCCTGGCTAACCAGATCCTCCGGAGAAGGCCTCTCTCCCTCCGACCCAGTGGCCAGTTGACTGCAAACTAGGATGGAGTGGGATGTTAAGGATCCTGCTGACCGGGCTTGGAGTGCTGGCCCACAGGCTTCAGGCAGGGGCTGCCCCTTTGCAGCGTGGAGTCATGTGGCTGCAGTGACAGTGCCTGCACCTCTCCTCTCTGCCATGTCTCATTTAACACACTGACAGTCACCTCTCCTCATCCCCACTGCTCTATACCAGGGTTACCCCTAAGGTTACCACCACTGAGCCACCATCACCAATGCAGCTTATGCCACCATTACTATGGTTTCCAACACCATCTCTTCCACCACCCCAGCCCCAGCTTCCCTTATAGTCTGGCCACCTCTGTCACCACCCCCAGAATGATCATCACCATGGTCACTAAAGCAGAACAGTAAGAACTTGCGAAAGACTCCAGGGTGCTGGGTGGGGAAGGAAAGAGACTCAGTGGATTTGTCCATGGACCTCCACTCATCCACACAATAGGCCCAGGGCGCGGACTTCTTGGGAGGAGCAGGGAGTGGACAGGGAGAGGGAAGAGAGCTAGAGCTGAGCCTGGCTATGCACGGTGGAATGCCAAGTCTCTTCTAAACTGTTTGAGAAGTGGGGAGGGGGATAATGGTGGAAAGAAGGGGAAGGAACTAGACAAAGAACACGTATGAATGACCCACAGACATGGACAACAGGGTGGGAATTAATTGTGGGCATGGGGGTGGGATGGATGGAGGAGGGCAAAGGGGGGGAAACTGGGTCAACTGTAATAGAATAGCAATAAAAATGATTTAAAGAAACAATTTGAGAAGGCTGAATGATCAATATAAATAAGAACAATTATGATGGCAGCATTGAATTTGCACTGCACCCTTTCCCTGTGTCTGTGCTGGCTGAGCATTTTGTATCGTTATATATATATATATATATATATATATATATATATATATATATATATATTTGTATCACATATATATATTTGTATCATATATATATATGATTGGAAGGAAATTCTAGAGCCTCCTGCGATTTTGCCTTCCATTTCAGGGGTCCAAACACCCCTTGAATCCAGCCTCGGTGCCAGGTTCATGGCTATTCAGTCCTGACATCCCCATTGTACAGATGAGCAAGAGGAGACTGGGGAGGGAAGGCCATGGTGTCCTGAGCAGGCTGTTTTTTAGAAGCTCTGGGAAGGTTCCAGGAGGGAAGGGCCGGGCCATGGGGCCCCGTGGAGCCAAGGGCCTGCAACCCAGACAGGTGCTCCGAGCTGGCAGGGAGCGCTGGAGCCCCACATGGCCCTAACGGAGGTCAGTAAGTCTTCACCGAATGAATAAGAGAGCAAATCTCTGCAGCACCCGATCTGAGAGGGGACCGGAGCCAAGAGCCAAGTGGCCAGGAGCCAGTTCCCCGCCCAACAACCCAACCCCTCTGGACTCGCTGGCCACACCCAACGCTCTCCTTGCCACCCAGAGTCCTTTTGTCTCCCCCTTCAAAGCCACTCGGCTGTGCTAACTTCACCTGAGAGCCGCCCAGGATGCCCTGTGGAGTGGCCCACTGGCCACCAGGCCCCCCTCCTCTCTCTGTTGGACAGTCAGATCCCAGACATCTCCTTCAGCCCCCCCACGGCCCACCCTGGGACCAGTCTGGACATACAAGGTGGTGGGGAGTACAGAGGTGGTTATGCCAGGTCTGGTTCCCCCACCGACCCAGCCTCTGGAGCTCCCCTGCAGGAGCTGCCCCCTCTTCCTCCCCAGGAGGGCTCTGAGTGCCAACAAGGTGGGCCCTCAGCCCAGACTGTGTGGCCTTGGACTTGTGGCTCAGCACCTCCGGGAGCTTCTGAGGCGCCCCACAGCCCCACAGTGGCTGTTGCCATTGGGAAGGAATTGTTCCCCTTCTTCTCAGCCCCCACCCTCTGAGACGGTACTGACAGCAGGCAGGAGAGCTTTGGAGGTCTTCTCCAGTCCCCGCAGCCCTTCAGCCTGGTCCAGACTTTGTGTCTGGCAGTGTTCTTGTCTGTTTCTTTTCGTTCTGGATTTTCAAGGCTGTGCTGTGGGGACTGAAGTGCAACCCCGGGCCTTTCGCAGCCTGACCGTCCTCTATCTGTCTACCCTGTGGCCTCCATCCTCAGGTGGTAGGGGGCAGCCTGCTCTACTGGAAACTTGAGAAAGACTGCCCTTCGGGCCTCTGCACCTGGAAGGCTGACGCGCAAGGCCTGGGCTGCCAGGGCCCTCCATGCGCCCTGGATGGAGGTGCGACTAAGCCCAGCCTCTGGGGAACCTGTTTCCCGGGCCTAGCAGGCTAAGCAAGCCCTGGCCCGCCCAGCCCTGGCGTTGCGGGCTCAGGTTTCCCCACTTTCTGGTTTTCTCATCTCCCCTGCCCCAAGCGCTGCCTGCACTCTGGCCCAGCCCCCACCCGCCCGCACCGCCGGAACTGGATCCCAGAGAGGGGGAGTATTGGAAAAGGGGCCAGGGAGGGGGTGCAGCGAGGCTGCTCAGGCAGCACCAGGAGGGGGCGGGCATCGAGGAGTCACCAGCAGCTCAGAGCTAGAGTGGGGGTCGGCTCCTCTTGCTCAGCCTTTTCCTGCCCAGCCTGCCCCAGGGGCTGGCTCTGAGCCGATCAAAAGCTGAAACCACCCTCCTCCCTGGCTGCGCCCCAAAGCTGCCTCCAGGTCTTTTCTGCCCTTGTCCCTCTACCAGGAATGTGCTTCCCAGACTTCAGTGCCAGTGTAAACCCTGTGTTTCCTCTAGACCAGAGCCTTTGGCTACTTCCTTCACCCACAAACACTGTCCCTTTCTGCACAAGGCCTCTCTTTTTAAGGCTGCCTCCTCCTGAGCCTCTCCAAGGAGCTCTTCTCTCTCGTCTCTGGGCCTTTGCACATGCTGCTCCCCTGTGCCTGGAATGCTTTTCCTGGTCCCTTCTAGGTCCTCAGTCCTCTGGGAAGACATTACCTCCCAGAAAGCTAATCCTAATGGCTGAGTCAGGAGCTTCCTTGGGCCTCTGCTGGTCCTGCTGCTCCATCCAGACCCTAAGAGATCCTGTCTGGGACCCAGGCCCCTTTGCATCCTCCCAGCTGGGCCCCACATGCTTCTCGTATGAGTTCCGAGTGAACAAGAGAGGGGGACACAGGGCTGGGATCCTCACATGTTACCCAACCCCCCCTCATCATGTGTGTGTATTTGTGTTTCAGGGGGGTGAGGGAGGTGAGGGGTTGGGTGGGCCCAAGCTTGGCTGGCTGCCAAGTGACCCATGACTGTCGGCCAGCCTAAGCATGTCCTGTTTAGACAAAGGCCAGACAGCCGTCCCTCACCCACTTGGGCCTGCCCAGCCCCTCCTGCGGAGCCCAGGTCTTGGGCCTACAGCTCAATCCTCACTGAGTTGGGATGGGGTTCTGGGTTTCCTCTGCATCATGACTGGGAGGCCTTGCCTCCCAGTACCAGGATCCTGGGTCGGTAATTGCCGGACAGCCGCAGCCTCTGGGGCTCAGGTGGAGCCCAGCTGAGGACACAGGGTCCACGAAGAAAAAACCTGGGATCTGGAGCCCAGCCTGGGAGCCCCAACCAGCAACCTGTTGGCCTTTCCCCACTGAGCTGGGGCAGCTCCAGCTTCCAGCTTCTCGGGCCAAAAAGCTTTAGCATCAGCCTGAACTTGCTCTTCCGCTCACCGCTGCATCCAGACCATCAGCAAATGCTTTGAACTTTACCTTCAAAATATACGAAATTTCAGGTGCCTACTTTCTGGCCAGCAGCTCTGCAGCCGCAGCCACGGCTCTCGTAGGCCACCTCGCCTCTCGCCTGACAAGGGCCGGAGCCTCCTCACTGGACTCCCTGCATCGGCTCTTGCAGTCCCTACAGTCTAGTCAACCAGGGTCATTCCATTAAAATGGAAGCCAGGTCATGTCTCTCTCCTGCCCAGAGTTCTCAGAGGCTCCTACCTCACTGAGAGTCAAAGCCAGGTCCTTACAGTAGCTGCCCCCCAGCCCCCTGGCCACCTCTGGACCCCAGTCCTCTGCTCTGGGCAACAGCCTCCCCTCTCTCCCCCCACCCCAGGCCCACTCCAGCCTCAGGGCTCCTGCTGGCTGGACGGGGGAGGGGCTCAGCCCAGCGCCCCTCCCTCCGGGATCAGGGTCTCGGGCTGCTTTCCACCCTCATCTCGGGATGGAGCAGGGTTGGCTGCCCATTTACTGTTATCTCTTCTACCTCAGAGCTCGGCTGACCAGAGAGTGTCTCAAGCTGCAGCAGCAGGGACTCAAGGCAGACTTGGCCTGGAGTTAAAAGGCAGTGACGCTCCAGCGGTGAGCTCCCCGGGGGCAGGCATGGCCCCTGAGGCAGAGGTGCACCTCAGAGCTGGGGGAGACCTGGGCAGAACTCTGCACAAGCTGACTGTGATGAGCTCTGGTCCTGTGGGGTTTCTGGCTGCCTCCCAGGCCCACATCTGCTGCACACACCCCTCCATGTGTCTGTGTGGCCATAGTCCTGGGGAGGGGGGCCCAAGGAAGGTCCTGCAGCCAGGCCTGCAAGCTAGGATCTGGACTTACTTAGTTCCAAATGACTGGGGAATGTCCGTTCCGTGACAGCCGTGGAGTGACTTCCGCTGGTCCCTCACTACACGCAGGGAAGTGGACTCAGATGAAGGCAGCCCCCTGGCAGGGGGTGGGGCTGGTGGGCAGACCCAGGCACCCTGCCATTCTGGTCTTCTCCCCGAAGTCTGGCTTCAAGTCCCCCCCAAGGAAGGGCTATAACAGGACGTCACTATCTATACCCTCGGACCAGAGATCTAAGGCCAGAGCCTCCCATCACGGTCACAGAGCCTCCCATCACGGTCACAGAGGCTCCTGACCAGCAAAGGGGCCCATTCTGGGCTGCGAGGATTCTGCACCACAGCGTCGCAGGGACTGGCGAGGAGTGCTCCTTGCAGAGAACCTCCCTGACAGCTCGTGGCCTCAGTGCCCTGGAGCAGGGTCGTGTAGCAGGGCTAATGCCAGGCGGCATGGAGCGGGGCCGGCCCTGGCTGACCCGGTGCCAGCCAAGCGCTTTATCTGGCTGAGGAGCCTCCTGCTCCCTGAGCTGCGGTTGGCAGGGCAGCAGAGCCAAGCCTGAGCTCCCTACGCTGGGACAGGGTGACTTCCTCTCCTATCCGGATTTGATTGCCAAACAGAACTGGACAGAGCTGACCCCCTTGGCCTTCCTGGGCCTCAGACCCTGCCCCCAGGAACGATGACCTCCACTATGTGCTATCTGCGGGGTCCTAGGAAGGAGCAGGCCCCTGGCTCGCCTTAGCTAGAACAGCACTGTGAGCCCAATTAACAGAAGGGAATGCCAAGGCCTTGAAGAGGTGTGGCCTGGGCAACCTTGTCTGCGGATACCAGACCAGGGCCCCCTTGAGTGTTGAGGTGCAGCTTCTGACTGAGAAAAGACTAGGACTGGCCCGAGAGGAATGAGGCACAGCGTAAGCTGATTTGAGATTTTTTTTAAAAGATTTTTATTTATTTATTTATTTTTAGAGAGAGGGGAAGAGAAGGAGAGAGGGAGACAAACATTACTGTGTGGTTCCCTCTCATGCACCCCCAACACGGGACCTGGCCGGCAACTTAGGCATGTGCCCTGACTGGGAATTGAACCAGTGACCCTCTGCTTCACAGGCCTGCCCTCAAACCACTGGAGCCATACCAGCCAGGGCTGATTCGAGATTTTAAAGGCTTCTCTGCCTCCTGGGGGGCCACAGAGGAAGCTACAGTCATTTGAGAGAGAGAGGACAGGCACTAGGCTGGATCACTGGGGGTACCGCTAGCGTCCTCAGAATCAGCCAGGGTCCCCTCATCTTTCCTCTGGAGCGCATCCGTTAGTGCTGACCTGGGACTTTAGGGTAGGGGCAGAGGTCCTGTCCCTGGCGCCTGCACACCCCCTACATGGCCTGGCTGGCTGGCCTCCCTGCCCCCTCTCCTGAGGCAGCGGTTTAAGCTTTAATCCAAGGACAAGTTTCTGCAAAGCTCATATTAGCTACAGGAAGGAGCAGGGACCAGCCTAGATGGAGGGATAAGGGAGAGGGAGAGGGAGGAGGGGGGAAAGACTGCAAAGGAGAGACCAGAAATCTACACGCCGCCCGCTGTCCTGTCTCCAGCACCCCCAAGCTACCTTGGGGACCTTGCTCTCGCCACCCTGAAGGATGCATGCATGCGTGCACAGCCTGCCTGAGCACCTACTCTGTGCCACGTTCCCTTTCAGTCACAGTCACACAAGTTGCCCCACTTGCTTTCCATCTGAGCCTACACCTGCGTCCCGCTGACTGCGTCTCAGGCCCCGCCCTCTGGCATCGTCCTGCCCCAACAGCAATCAGTGCCTCCTAGCCAAGGACATCTGTCCCAGCCTGAGAGGAACCTGAATTTCTCGGGGGCCCAAAGATGAGATCTTGGGCCTGGTTCCCTGGGAGGGGCCAGGCAGGACTGGCTGAGGCCTGTTCTCTGAACAACACTGGTGTTTCTTGCTGGGGTTAGTCACGACAGATGGGACCAGTCCTGGATCTTTGGCTTGCTCAGGGCCAGGTTCTGTAGACTTGGGCCTTGGCCTTCCATTGGGGACAGGGCCCTGGAGGAGTAGGTAAGGGCTGAGCTGCGGAGGGGCACAAGGCATGTGTCCCCACCAGCCAGAGTTTGAAAGGAATTCTGTGTTAAGCCAAGAACGCCACCCCTTCCCCCTCAGCTCCCGGGACCTGGTGTTTCTCATAACAGTGCTTTTGGTGGGGGTGCCAGTTCCTGCTCCCTCCATCACTTGATCAAGGATGGGACTGCATGCCCTGTGGGTCCCTAGGATGGGATCTTCCCACCTTCCCATGCCAGGGACCCCCCACCCTCTACTAGGCCAGACCATTTGGCAAATGGGGAAAACAGAGTGAGGGTCCTAAAAGCCTGAGTCAAAGCCAGCAAAACCCAGTCTGCTTGCCCAGGTAGTCACACAAAGGGGTCCTGCAGGAGCTCCCAGTGACAGGAGCCACATCCCCAGGGCCTGGCTGTGTGGTTCCTTGGGTCCCTGCAGGGTCCCTGCAGGGCCACAGCCTCATCACCCCACCAAGACATTGTTCTCAAGCCCCTGGCCAGGCCAGTCTCCTTCAGGAACATCTCCATCTCCCTGGCCACGCTCTCTGGGCCTTTCGGGCCCGGCTCAGACACTGTCTCCCCCAAAAGCCTCCCCGATTACCCAGCTAGTCTCTGTCCTCTGAGCTTGCGGGGGAAACCCCTCACTCCGGTTTGTGTCTCAGTCAAATGTCATTCATTCATTCTTTCATCATTCATTTTGCTGACATGTATATCTTTTTATTAAAAGATTTTATTTATTTGCTTTTAGAGAGAGGGGAAGGGAGAGAGAAAGAGAGGGAGAGAAACAGCGATGTGCAAAAGAAACATTGACCAGTTGCCTCTCACGCGCCTCCAACTGGGACCTGGTCCGCAACCCAGGCCTGTGCCCCAACTGGGAATCAAACCAGTGACCTTCTGATTCACAGGCCGGCGCTCAAGCCACTGAGCCACACCAGCCACACTCATTTTGCAGACATTGTATGTGCCCAACCCTGTGGCGAGCACTGGGCAGCAGAGGCTAACATCGCCACGTGTCTCACCCTTGTTCTGGACCATGAACTCCAGAGGGTCTGGTGGAGTCTCCCCTGGGCTAAGGGCGCACAGCTGGTTCTGGGAGGACGGGTGGCATGGGCCAGACTGCCACTGGGCTTCTGCTCCCTGGATGAGGAAGCCACCAAGTCCCCACCACCCACTGCTAATTTTCCACTCCAGTAAGGCCTGAAGTTTCAACAACATTGTCTCTAAGAAGTGGTAGGACCGGCTTAGAGGGCTGAGGGCTGGGGCCACCTCAAGAGACTGGGATGGCACAGGGTTGGGAGTTCAAGTCCTGACAGGGCCGAGGCCTCTCCTGGACCTGACACCTTGGGAGCAGGACCTAGGCAGGCAAGGGCATGGCGCCTATAGAAGCCTGAGGGGCACATGAGCGTGGAGACTGGCGTGGGCCTGGCTTCGGCAGAGCGCTGCCCCTCTGGCCTTGCCGACCAAGCAGCCGCAGGAGCTTCCGTTGGAGCTGGGATGCCGCCGGCGCAGGCAGGGCCTCGGAGCAATCCGACCTCACCGTGCTGCCCTCCACCCACCCACGCCTCAGGGGCAACGAGAGTGCAGGTGCTGTGCTCCTGCCCACACAGGTGAGGGCCCTGCTGGCCCCGCCACGTGCGTGCGTGGCCCGGTCTCCGGGCCCCGGTTTTCTCATCTGAAACGAGAGCGGGTCCCACCCTCCCAGGGCGTTGGGAGCAGGAAACAGGCCGAGAGCTGATTGCTCGGAGCGACACATAGGGTGCACCCTGCCTGTGTCACCGTAGTTGTGACTCATTGTCCCTCCCCAATGGATGACAGAAACACAGACATCATCACCAGGGACATGAGGGCTTGCCGGGATCGCTCTGCCAACTGCTGGGGCCCCGGAGGAAGAGGGTAGGCACGCACCTTCTTGTCCAGCAGAAGGGCCCCTCAGGGTGGGGCAGCCTTGACCCAATATCCTGCCGCTGCCCCTGCTTGTCAGGCACGCAGCACCCCCACGGCAGCAAAGCCTCTACCCGCAAAGGCGACCTCGCTGTTGCCCCAGTGGGCCCTCATGGGGGTTGTCATGGGAGCGTACTGCTAGCAAAGCAGGCCACCTGGGACTCCCAGGACACACACCTGCATCCCTCCGTGAGCAAGCCAACCAACCGCACGACAGCCCGGACCCCTCCATCCAGCCCATAACCCTCCGAGCATTTGTGGACCAGAGCGTGGGAGTTGGCCCAGGAGGGGATGCGGCTGCTCCCCGGCTGGAGCCCAAGTCAGCAGGGAGGTGTCCTGGCAGGTGCACACAGGGTACCCACAGGACTAGGACCGTGGCTCAGGGAAGGCTGCGTAGAGGAGGTGATGCCGCCGCTGGGCCTCAAAGAGCCAATTAGAGATGTTCCAGCTTGATGGATGCAGGAAGGACCTGAGCTAGAGCCCAGGGGCAGGACCTGTCAAGGTGTGCACTCATGGCCCCGTTGTGGAGCTGCCTCGAGCAGGACTCAGACAGTGAGGGCGTCAGAATCTGCTAGAGATGGACCCAGGGCAGTGACGGCGGGGAGAAGAGGAGCGCTAGCGCTCCACTCCATTTTGACTGATACTCAAGAGCTAGGAGGGGCAGGGCTGAGCTCAGCACAGAGGCAGATGTGGGCCCTGGAACAGCCTCGGGAGGCCCCGCCAGAGGAAGAAGCCAAGGGAGGGGGCAGCCACGGCCCTGGGCAGCTGGCAAGCTGGTCGGGCTGAGGGGGAGGGGCTCCTTGGCCACCCCTGAGCGCAGTCTGCTGGTGGCTTGTGAGCTGCCCAGCCCCGTCTGCAGAACATGCTGCCTTCCGGAGGGATGGGGAGCTGGGGGGCCTTGAGGTTGCAGGAGAGTACAAGGTCATGGGCCGTGTCCCTCTCAAACCTTCTCCAGTGCCCTCTATACATCTGGCGGCCATTCCAGCACACATACCGACGACGCCGGGGTCTGCGGCAGGGCCCACCCGCTTCTAGGAGGCATGGGCTACTTCTCAGAGACCCCGTCCTAGCACCCTTATTCACAAATGGGGAAACTGAGGTCCAGAGGAAGAGGGCCCAACGTGCCACAGGGCTGAGGGCTCCGGCCTCCCTGCCAGGGCCCATCCATGAGATTTCCTGGCAGAAAGAGCAGGCTCTGGCTGCAAGCTGGCTTCGCGGTGCCGCCAGGTGCCCCAGCCCTGCCTTCCAGAGCCCTCGGGCCCTCTCCAGCCTCCTGGCCCTGTCCTCTCCCCAGGGGCCTCGGCTCAGCAGAGCCTCCCTATCCAGGCTGCCCGCCTCTCCCAGGGAGGGCCTTCCATTCTGCCCCTTTCCCGGCTTCCTGCGCGCTGAAGGTGGTCCTGTGCGGCCCGGCCTGTGGACCCCGTCTCATGGGTTGGCCGAACCAGGCCGGGAAGAGATGGGGGCCGGTGAGCAGAGCGGCCAAATGGAGGACGCCCAGCCTGTCTCCCCCAGGGGTTGTCTGTGTTCTGGGTGTCAGGCAGGGCTCTTGGCTGCCCTGCCCCCACCAGGTGTTGGGGCTTCCGGCAGCTCAGAGGCCCCTTTGTCCCTTATCTTCGCTGCCTCCTCGGTGGCAGTATCCAGATAAGCATCCCATTGGGGCTGAAATTCCAGCCCAGCTGCCCATTCCCCCACCTGGGGGTCCCGGACCTGCCAGCTGCACACTTTCCCCAGAGCCCCCTCGGAGCCCCCCAGCTGCACCTTCCCCAGGACCCCCTGCCCCACCTGCACACTGGGACCTGCACTGCGCCACCCTGTGGTCACTCAGACGCCCCTGACCCTCCCCTCTTTTGTTGACAGTGGGCCACTTGGAGGCCCCTCCCCGCCCCACTCCGCATAGCTAGGGGCGGGGCAGGGGGCTTGCTGACAGCGCTGCCCTACCAGTGGGAGCCAGAAGCTGAAGGGCTGACCCCTGAGTGATCCCAGAGAGCCCCCCCAGGCCACCAGCAGACCCCGATCTCTGAGTTTCCCGGACCACCCCTCCCAGGGGCTTGTCTCCATCTCCCAGCCGCACTCAGTCTCTCTTCTTCCCTGGCTCCCCCCCTCCCCCCTCATTAAGCCTCCTAAACCCGCCAGCTCCCTGAAGCAGGAAATTGCATTCTGCCAAGATTAAATGGACTTGAACGCCCGGCCTCTGCCCGCCAGGGAGGGGAACTGACGGGAGCCAAGTTTGCCGGGGGTGGGGGCCGGGACACTGGATTGCAGGTTGAGGACCGGGACCGGGGTGGGGGGGGGGGTTATTTCAAGATGGGGTGGGGGCTTCCTGAAGGGCAGGGGGTGAAGACAGGGACTGCGGGGAGGCTGGAGCCCGCTGATAGCCTCCCTCCTCTGCGTGGGAAGGAGACCAGTGAGAGGAAGCCACTCTGTGGGGGTGGGCACAGTCTGATTAGGCAGGGGGCGGGGGGAGTGGGAACAGGGGCAGGGATGGGGGAAGGAATGGTGATTGGGAGGTGAGAGGGGATGCCTGTCAGGTTGCGACCCGACCAACAGGAAATGGGAAATGAACCTGGGGGGAGCACTCACCGCTTTCTGGAGAATCGGGGAGGGGCTGGCACACCTCCCCCCTCCCCCCGGCCCAGGTCTCTCAGCAAGGGTAGTCAGGCCTGGGGCCTTGGGGAGCCTCCTGCAGTCCTAAAGGTACCCAGGACCAGCCCCTAAGCAGCAGGCAAGGTGGGGGCCCCAGCCTCAAGGGCCCCAGGCAGCGAGGGCTCCGAGCCTGTGTCCCCAGCAGCCTCACAGCCCCACGTGGTTTGTGCTCCTTGCCTGTGGGACTGAGAGCTCTGAGGGGATGGACACCCCCTCTGTACTGGTCACACTGGGTCCCCAGGTCCTGGCGGCATGATGTCCCCATTTCTCAGCGGCTCCTCCTCCTCCCCCAGTCCTGGGGCTGTTCTGCAGGATGATGCCAAATGCCAGGGGAATAGGGGAATGGGGGTAGGTGAGCAGGGACAACTGGGCTGCGTGTGGGCCTCAGGCAGGCGGTTCACCCCCCCTCCCCAGCCCAGCCCTGCACTGAGTTGGCATTCCAGGGCCTGGTAAAGCCTCTGCGCTGGAGGAGCAGGAAGAACGGCTGGTCCGAATGGGCCCTGGGAGCGCTCAGCCCAGAGAGCCATGACTGCAGGCGACCGTGTGTATGAGTCCTGCTGAGGGCTGGCCTGGCCTCGGCTTTGGGGCAGAGGTGAGCACTGGCAAGGACTGCCCACTTGATCCGGGTGGTAGTGTGGAAGGCCCCACGAGGAGTCTTCCTGGAGGGAAGTAAGGCCATTCGTGTGCTGGGAGAAGACAGGTTGTCTGGGGAGGGTCTGAGGAGCATTCGCCTGGCTGGCCCCAGGTGGCAGTGATCAGCCATGCTGGGGGGGCGTTTGGAGGTCCATGTGGCCTGGTCGTTAGCAGTCCTGGGGCAAGGGACAGCTGGGGATCTCCTCTGAGCTTCAGAGCAGGGCTGGGGAGAATGCCACCCCACCCCCACCCCAGCCCTCCTGGCTCCAGGGCTGGTTTTTCAGATGCTGGTGCCCATGTCAGGCAACCTGAGCTGGGCAGATGGCTTCCCAGGAAGGAGGCTGGTAGAAAATGGGCTTCGCCTCTGTCCCTGGGAGGTGAGGCAGGTGTACCCCTGGCTGGTGCACTGGGGGAGACAAACCAGTCCCTGAGAGTGGGGTGCCTGCCAACAAGGACAGCTGTGCCGTGTCGGCTGGGAAGGGACACACCTGAGTCCAGATAAGGCCAAGGTGACAAGTAGCCGCCACAGTGTTCCTGGCCTGAACTCTTCCCTGGTCACTCCCTGGTTGGGTTCTCAGTCTCCAGGCAGATCAGTGGAGCCAGCGGCCCGTGAGATCTGAGCTGGCCTGTCCTTCAGGTCACTGACAAGCAGTGACCCAAGGCCCTGCCACTGCCTTGTCCTGGCTCCACATCCCCAGGCTATCCATTGTGGACAAGAGGTACCCCCGCCCGTGTTCCCTCTGACTTCCTCCCTCTGGCTAGGGATGGGTGTAGGCATCAGGAAGATATGGTTTCTGCCAGCACAGAGCTCAGAATCTCCCTGGAGGGCAGGCCAGGGAGTGAGGAACTAGGTGCCAGGCCCCTGGGCCCCAGACAAGCCGACGGAGACCTGAGATGGACGGGCCGTCAGAGCATCAGGAGACAGATGGGTTGTCCTGGTCAGGGGCCAGGGGCCAGGGGAGCTTCCTTCAGCCCCTGTCAGCAGGTGGGTGGGGTGGCAGGGCTTCCTAAGCTTCTAATGTCCATCTGCTCAGCCCGCAGCGGGGAGCACCTCAGTGACACCCCGTGCTCGCCATACTCTCGGCTCTGATCTGCCCCCTGCCCCTGTTGCTGGGTCACCTAAGCTGCTGACAAGGCAATTTATAGCCTCCGCTCCTTAGCAGCCACCCCTACGCCCACCCGTACACGTGGTCTGACAGCCTGGGCTTCACCCAGAGGGAACTGGGCTCTTCATTCCTCTGCCAGAGGCCTATTGGACCACCCTTTCTCCTTGACCAGAGCTGCCCACCTGGGCCAGGAGCCCTGCCCTGGGCATCTGAGTCATGTCCCCTCTCCGGGCCCCCCCCCACCATGTGGTGCCCTGGGTTAGGCATTGCCTCCACCCCCACCATCTGGCTCCCTGGGCTGTGGGGTTTCAGTTGGGTCTCCTGCTCTTCCTGGAACTTCGTGGCAGAAATGCCCACCCCTTGGTCAGCAGGTGGCCCGAGGGCACGCATCCTGGATTCACTCTGGCATGTCCTGCAGGCTGTGAACAGTTCCTGGCATTTCTTCAGTTTCCCTTTTAAATGGCCCCTGGGGAGGCAGCCTTCTGGATCCTGATTGCTGGTCCTGCAGTCCCACAGATCTCTCTCCACGGAGACAAAGCAATTTGGCGTTTCTTGGCGTCAGGGATCAAGCTGGTCCCAGGATCCCACCAGTGGGTGGGAAGCCTGCTCCCTGCAGGAGGTGCCCAGAGTCTAGGCCAGCAGGTGTCCCAGGGTGAGGGGGGCTCTAGTCCCATCCTGACCTTCATTCTCCCCAGAGGAAGGTCGGGATTAGCCCTGCCCTGCCGATCCCCTCTCCCCTGCACCCTCCTCTGACTCGGATGGGGGCTCCGGTGCTGTCCAAGCTGCCAGGGCCAGCAGACCTGCTCCGAGGCTCTGCCCAGCAGGACGTGCTCACTGACGCCAGGTGCCCATCAGCAGCTCACAGCGCGTAAGGCCCCAGGTGCCTGCTGCTCACAGGAGCAACCTCCAGCACACCCTGACCAGAGTGGCTGGTGTGGCCCACTGGGGCCTCGTCGCACGGAGGGGAAAGGTCTCCCGTTTAGATCCCCAGTCTGGGTTGTGAGTTCGGTCCCTGGTGCGTCAGGCCTATGAGAGGCAACCGATCCACGCTTCTCTCTCACATGGATGTTTCTCTTCCTCTCTTTCTTCCTCCCTTCTGGTCTCTCTACAAAATAAATAAACAAAATCTTTAATTAAAAATAAAAGAAGACAGCCCTGGCCAGTTATCTCAGTTGGTTAGAACATTGTCCCAATACACGAAGGTTCTGGGTTCGATCCCCGGTCAGGGCATATACAAGAATCAGCCAATGATGTATCAATAAGTGGAACAGCAAATTGATGTTTTTGCTCATTCTCTCTCTCTCTCCAGTCAATAAAATTAAATTAAAAATTTTTTTAAATTAAAAAATAACCCCCCTGCAGCCTAGGAGCCACAGATTGCTGGAGGAGAGTGGGGCGGGCCCTCCCTTGAGTCCCATAATTGCCAGAGATGGTGGCAGGCTGTACGGAAGAGGTGCTGGGGAGCTAAACAGAGATTCCCAGGTGCCTACCCGCCAAGCCTGGAGACGGGCTCAGGAACCAGGGTGTCCCCAGCTGGGACCCTCACTAGGGCTCACTGGGGGCTTCTCTGGTCTGGTAGGGTGGGAGAAGCAGGGGCAGGAAGGAGAGATGCAGTGAGTGGGTGGTGCCCACGGTCTCCTCCATCCTGTGTCCCCAGGCCCCGCCACCCTTTCCCCGAGGTCTCTGGTTTAACCCCTCCTCCCCCAGCTCTCCCACCAGCTGTAAGGCAAACGGAAAAGAGTTAACCATGCCTGCCATGAGAATCCTGGGGCTTTGTCTGGGCCCATGGAGCCTACAGGGCTGGTGGGAATAATAACTCATGAGACTGTCAAACACAGACTTTACTACGCTGCATGTGGGGGCCGCAGACCCGCTGCTCAGGCACTTGTAGGCCCTGACAGACTTGGACTGGGGCTGCTATTTATTTATTTGTTTACTATTTTTATTTTTCTATAACTTTTTCTTTTTTTTTAAATATTTTATTTATTTATTTTTAATGAGAGGGGAAGGGAGGGAGAAAGAGAGGGAGATAAGCATCACTGTGTGGTTGCCTCTTGTGCGTGCCCCCGACTGGGGACCTGGTCCACAACCCAGGCCTGTGCCCTGACTGGGAATTGAACTGGCGACCCTTTGGTTCACAGGCCGGTACTCAGTCCACTGAGCCACACCAGCCAGGGCTGGGGCTGCTGTTTAGTAGAGGAGACGGGAGGGCAGTGCTAACACAGATGATCCTTCTGGGCTCTGGGACTTCCCTGCCTTGAGTGAGGGAGAAGCAGGAGAGGGCAGGGCCTCAGACAGCCTGGACTCCCACTGGTCTCTGTAGCCCCTCATGGTTGGCCTGCCCACCTGGGTTCCCAGAAGGGCTTTTGCTGTATCTTGGCCCTTGATCTCAATGGACAGGGAAGCTGGGAGTGGCTTCCCTTTGCCCTTGGTGCCCACCTGAGGGCAAGTCTGCTCTGCTCAGGGAGGCGTCCACTTGTCTGTCCTGGGCTGTGTGTGTGCCCCTCTTTGCCCAGCCAGGACGGAGGTGGGGGCAGGGAGGGGATGCTGAGCCTCATGAATTTACAATGACCAGGCTAATGGAGCTGGTGCCTGTGAGGACCCTGGAGGCGGGAGGCGTCATCAGGTGCTGAGCCGTGTCTGCAGCGCCTTCTGTCCACCCTCTGACACCCTCTACCCACACCCTGCCAGCCCGGGGTTCCACCACGCTCGGCTCCTTAGCACCAGCATGCAGCATAAACAACATCTGCCCCCTACTGTCCTGGGGTCTGGGCCATGGTGCCTTGAGATCCTCAGATGAGCCCCGGGGACACGGTGGGGAGTTGGGGAGGTCGCGGTAGGCTCTCCTGCTCCTACGTAGGCATAGAGCCCCACAGGCTTGACCTGGCCAGGCTTCCCAGGTGCTAGCCTCCGCCTCTCAGCCATGCAGAGCCCTCCTCTTCTCACTGCAAACCTGGGCCCAGAGAGGGGATGGGACGAGGCTACCCTGCTCTCCAGGATCCAGTCTGGGTGAAGGAGTCAGGAAGGAACAGGGCCTGAGTCTGAGTCTTCCCACCAGCCCCTCTGACACTCCGCCTCTGGCTGGTGGCAGTGCCCCCCCACCCCCAGCCTCCTAAGATTCAGAGTAGAAAAGGGAAGAATGAGGTGTCTGAGGATGAGGATTGAGGGGTGGAAATTACCTCAACTGAATTTTAAAAACCCCTGGCTGGTTGCCATGGTAACAGAAAGGTGCATCCCATTGCCATGGCAACAGGCAAACACCGAGGTCTGCTGCTGGGATTGGGGATTTGGGATGTGGCCGGAGGAGGCTGGGCCTGGGCTGTAGCAGTTGTATGTGTGTGTGTATTGGGGGTGGGGGGTGGCTTCGAAGCCTAGAACCCCACCCCCACACACACCTTCCCAGGGCCAGAAGTCCAAGCTGGACCCCTCCACCCTGACAGTGGTATCAGGAGAAAGATTGTTGGGGGTCATCCCCTGGCCCCCGCCCCTTTCACAGGTTCCCAGCCTGGGAGCCCCGAGGGGATCCTGAGCCTGCTTAACTGGGCTCCTCACTGGGCAGAGCCTGTGGCTTGGAAACCATCCAAGTGGCTCCTGACCTTAGAGAGTGACAGCCTGGGAGTCACATCCATCACTGTCCCAAAGAAGGAAGGTACCTGGCCAGGAATCAGCTCGGAGGCCTGGAGGCAACCGTGTAATACCCTGATAGAAGCTGCACGCCAGGAGCGTGGCTGCACACACCTGGAGGGTGGCTCCTGAGGCGGCTGTCACCCCCTCCGAGACGCAGCCTCCAGGTCTGCAGACCTATCCCAGGACGCCGGTTTCGTGTGAGGGCCCAGGGAGGAGCAGAAAGGCTCCCGTTCTGTGACCAGCAGGCACACTCGCAGGAAGCCCAGGACAGCCTGGCAAGCCGGTTCTGGTGCAGCCTCGGGACTGACCCCGTCATGTGCTCCGGCTCCATGAACACAGGCTCACTGGCCTGTGGCCTGACATCCACGCTCAGAGTCAGCCTCCGGGGTTCCCAGTGACGCCATGAGATGCTCGTTAGACACACCTGGGAGCACTTTGGCTCCGGAGTCTCAGGCTTTTCCATTAATGCATTAGTGTAGCCAGGGTTCAGAGATTCCTGTATATGGGCTGCCGTGGCCTTGGAGACCTCGCTCTGTGTGTGTGCACGCACGTGTGTGCACGTGTGTGCGCACAGGACCGTCAGCAAAGGAGGTGGGAGTGTCCACCTCCCCAGCCTGCCAGCCTCAAGCAGGCTTGTTACCATGTGGACTCTCTGAGAGCGGGGTCTGGGTGCAGGGCTCCGAGGGAGGCTGGGTGACCCCAGGGCTACCTGGGGTGGGTACAGAGAGGAGGGTTGGTCTGGGGGAAAAGCACCCCGCGGGCACAGGGACTAAGATGCACCCAGACTGCAGAGTGAGGAAGAACCCAGGCACTCTGACGCCTCCTGCCCCCTTCAAACCGCCCCTCCGACAGGCTGTGGGCTAGCGGGTGAAGGGGGCATTCCTTCCGGGCTCCCCAGCCCAAGGGCACATCGGTCCCAGGTAGGAAAGCTGAGTCCAGGAGGGCTGGCCTGCCCTCGCCCCCCACTCCCAACCCTGAGAGGGCAGATCGGTGGGGCCCAGGGCTGCCCCCTCAGGGTTCCCCCACCGCACTGGCCCAGGTTGCCCCAAGCTAATGGATGAATTCCAGCGTCCGCATGGCTCTCAGCACTAGCAATTCTGCTAAACATAAAAAGCATCCTGTTGAGGGCCGGTGTGCCCCCCCTGCCGCCAGCATCCACCAGGGGAAAGCCAGCCCAAGGGAGGAAGCGCCTGATGGGGGGTCGGAGGAGGTATGTATCACCCAGCCTGCAAATCAGGCTGGAGTCAGGGCTTGTGGGAAGGGGGCACCAACCTGGACCCTGATTGGGGTGGGGGCCCAGGTGCACCCAGGCACGCCTCTCACTCACACCCCTGGGCACATGGGCGCGGGGCACACCCAGGGACCGCCAGCCTAGGTCAGCTCCACCACCAGGACTTGGGACTTCAGGCCTCAGCGCGCTTCCCCCAAAGTGGCCGACCCCTCTCCAGAGCTGCCTCCGTCGCCGCAGCCTCGGCCAGTATGTGCACCTGGGACTGCCCGCAAACAGCCCCGGGAGCCCTGGGAGGAGGACCCCAGCGCCAGCCGGTCCGCTCAGCCGCCACCTTGCAGCAGGGAGAGCCAGGCGGTCTTTCTCTCCGAGGGCTTGGCCTGGCAGCACCCGGGCTCCAGGGTCCAGGTGGCGGGAGCCAGCCCTGGAGGCTGCCCCCCGCCGCACCACCAGCCCTGGGCCGGCTTGGCGGAGCTGTGCCGCTCTGTGAGGATGGCACCCTGTGGGCAGGTTTAGAATCTGCGGGTGACCCTAAGGATCACCGCCCCCCTCCTGGAACACAGTGGTTGTCTACCCTGACCTTGGAGCAGGAATCAAATATGCCCCAAGTAGTGTGCAGCCATGTCTCCAATACAAGACCTGCCATGGAGGCAGTTTCCCCACTGGGCCCCCACTTCTGAGCCTCGGCTTTCCCAGCCCCTCACTAGTGCGGAGCCCACACGGGCCTGCCCTGATGGATCCAGGACCCGGAGACCCAGCTCTGCCCCAGAAACTCAAGTCCTCTGGTCTTGACCCTGAGTCTCCCGTCCGTCCATAGTCTCTCAGGACAAAGGTTTGGGTGGGACCTGGCAGATCCTGCTTATCTTGTCATTAATATTTATCAGGCTCCAGGGGCCAGAGCCTGCAGCTGGCTTGGGTTTGGGGGTGGGGACAGACGCTTCAGAAGGATCTCAAAGCCCTTCCCTAATGAGGGCGCTGTGACAGGAGAAGGCCACCTGGGCCTTGGGCTCCTGCGGGAGGCAGAGGACAGATGGACAGCGGGACAGTCAGGGAAGCCAGGGGAGACTTGGGCGTGCTCCAGCAACCAGGACTCGCTGCCATGCGCCCAGGAATGTGGGGGAGGAGGGGCCGGGGAAGCCCGCTCCCCGGACCGTGGACTGTCCTCTCAAAGAGGAGCCTCGAGAACTGGGCTCCGCACACGCGGGCCCCAGACTCTGTTCGAACTCTCAGAAGGCTCCTCCCTGCATGTCCCCCAAAGCCAAGCATCGTCCTCCCAGAGCTGTGCTCCTGGGTACACCGTCCACAAGGAGCTGTGCCCCCAGCCAGCCTCTCCCCACCACCCTCTGGAAGCGGGCTCCACGCGCCCCTTTCTCCTCGACCCACGCGGAACTGAGCTCCAGGCCCCCCTCCATCCTCCAGAGCCGTGCTCCGCAGGCACCCGGGCGCGCCCTTCACTCAGCATAAGACCCTCTCCCGGTCAGGGACCCCTGCCCTCAGGCGCTGGAGACCCTCAGCGAGCAGAGCGGACCCTTGTCAGGGAGGGGGTGCTGCCTGAGCATCTGCCTCGCTGGCCGGTGTGCCTGCCGCGCCCCTGACCCCCTCACCGGCGTGCTGGTGGGACCCACAGGTGGAATCAAAGCCCTTCGCTCAGAGCCGGGCTGCACAGCGGGAGCTGGGCGCCTTCATCTCCCCAGTGCTGGGCGGAGAGAGCTAGGGGCCAAGAGGGCACATTTTGGGGCCCAGAGCCTCCTCCTCACTGTCACGGGCAGTCAAAGCTGCAGAGAAGGGGGGCTGCCTGAGCCAGTGAGCACCCCCAGCAGATAATGAGGGACCGTGGGGGAAGGGACAGCCTCCGGCACAGCCTGGGGGGGAAGGCTGCCTCCCAAAGCCCAGAGCCTCATTAGTGGAAGCCTGGGAGGGATGCAGCTAAGTGGGTCAGCCCCCTCCCCCAGCCTGCCTGACAGGTGTGGGTGGGAGGGAGGGCTGCCAGCCTATTGTCCCCCCTTGAAGTCAGTCCCACTTTGAGTCCCCTCTCCCTCCAGCCCCCCTCTGGAGCCCCCTGCCCCTCACAGAGCCTCTGCCTTCTCCAGGGGCTCTCCCCCTCGGAGCCCCCTTTCCCTCTCTGAGACCCCCTCTGTGGCCCCCTTCCTCTTCCTGAGCCCCACCCCCTCCCTGCATTGCCCCTCCCCCTCCCTGCATTGCCCCCACCCCCCAGGTGCTGGCCCCTCAACCAGCCTCCCCAAGGCATCCGCCAGACGGAGCCACACCTGGGAGAAATTGAAATCTTAGACTCTCCCTGCCCCCGCCGGCGGAGCAGACATCCCTGTCCTGGCCGCGGAAGGCAGTAAAACACCGCTCCGCTGGGGCCCACGAGGCCGTGCCAGAACAAGCAGCCAGATTTGGGGAGAGAGCCAGGCAGGGGCGCTGTGGGCTCCAGGCCAGGGCTCCTCTGCCCCCCACCCCCACAGCCAAGCGTCTCTGGGTGGCTGCTCTGGGGTCCCCAGCTCCCCTCTTTGCTCATAGTTAGGAAGCTGATTGTCCTGGCAGATCTCTGTCTCAGGCAGAAGGTGGGCGGAGGAGAGAGGGGGTTGCATCCCGGAGGCGGGGTCTTCTCTGCACGGTGGAGAGGTTCACAGAGAATCTGCTGCCTGGATCCCCCTCCCAGCTCAGCATCCAGCCAGAGGAGGGCGTAACGGATTCCCCGACTGTCAGCTACCCTTCCCCAGCCCCCTTGCCCCTCCAGCTTGTGGCTGAGCCCCTCCCTGATCAAGAACCTTCCAGGGCTCCCCATTTCCTGTCAAGGCCACTTTCCTCAGGTCTGAGAAACCTCTGGACCTGCCAGCTGGTCCCCAGGGCTGAGGATACTATGCAGACGATGCTCTGCCACCCTTGATGTCATTGTCCTTGAGGTCCTCCCAGGACACAGTTCTGGGAGGTGCTGGGTGACTGACCTGGTTTACCAACCTCCACGCCAGCCTGAGGCCCGCTGGTTGCTGGCTGCACAAGAGTTAATTCCAGGGTGAACCCCCCCCCCAACCACGTGTGCGCAGTCAAATTCCAGGAACGATTTCCATTAAGGACGCTTGGAGCAGATTTCATTTACATTAATAAGAACCAGAAAAAGTGGGGGTGGGGGTGTACGACCGCTCAGGGTTTGCGTGCGTCTGGGGGCGGCTGAGCAGCTCCGCCAGGGAGCCTGGTCTCAGGGAGGCCCAGCCCAGCCGTTGCTGGTGCCTGGTCTGAGGGAGGCGGCAGAGCCCAAGCGATTTCGGGGGAATTCTAGCCTCAGCGGGGAGACAGGACACTGACCCAGGGAAATGACGAGGGCAGAGGCACGCACCCCGGGTATGCATGAGCTTCGCTGAGCTCTGTCAGCTGGGGTTTGCTGCTGCCCATCTCTGAGCCTCAGTTTACCAGTCTGTTTGAGAGGCTGCTCCTTCTCTCCCCACTAAGTGTGGCTGCAGGTGCTAGGAGGCAGGTTCTGAGCCTTGAGCCCCCCTTCCTGAGCCTTCCCTCTCCCTTCAGCTCTGCCTTTGGACCCTAGAGCTGAACAGTGGACCCCGGCGGTGCCGGGGCTCTGCCAGGGCGTGCCCTGCAGCCCTTTCCCTTCCCAGCTCACAGCTGGCTTCCTTCCTTCTCGGGCAGTAGGAGCCCGGAGCAGGCGCAAGTGTGCACAGGGCGGGCCTTCGTGACCAGGCCCGACCTGCCCGTGAGCAGGTGATCGGCTGCGGAGCAGTATGCCTGAGCTTGCACGTTTCATGTATGAGGACAGGGTGCGGGGAGGCTGGGGTCCCACCCCAACACACGTCTCGGGTGCTGGGAAGACGCGCCTGCTGCCGCGGCGTGACTTGCCGGGCCTGTGCGTGCATGTGTATGCTTGTGCCGCTCAGCCCAACCAGGAGTTGGGGAGGAAGAAGAAGGGGAGGAACGCCCCTCCTGATGCGCCCCCAGGATTGGAGCCTAGCCCTGCCTATTCCAGGCCCCACACATCTGGACAGGGCATTGCAACCTTTGCAGAGTAGGCTGGGCTCCCACATCTGCACCACCCCCAGGGCCCAAGCAAGGGGGTACAGGGGGGCACTTAATTACATCCATGAATCATTCTCAAGTGGCTTTGTCCAGCCACACTCGGGGTGGTAGTACCTGCCTGGAGCTGGGAGCCCAGCCTGAGTGCACCAGGCTCTGGGGGCCTCAGTCTGGCAGGAAAACTGGCAGGGGTCCTGGCCAGGCTTCCTGGCCCCTCCTCTTTCTCCACGCCCCCCCCCCCCCCCCCCCCCGCCTGCTGCGGCCTCACCTCCCCCATCAGCGTGCAGAATTCACCCGCTGCTGCTTGGCTGTCTTAGGCTGTGTTATCTGAAGGCAGCCAGCGGGAGGAGCACACCCGACTCCCCCAGACCCGGACGCCCCCACCCTGCGTTATCTTGTCCCCGCAGCCTCCTCCCACCCCCAGCAGCCTCAGACCTTTCTGCTCCTCTTCCCAGCATCCTCTTGGCCTTGCTTTGTCTGCAGTTGTCTTTTTTTTCCTGCCTCTCCTTGTCTGTCTTCTCTCTCTCCCCAGGGCAATGGGGGTGGGGTGGGGTGGGGATCCCAAGGCTGAGCTCACTCCACCCTCAACATATCAGCTGGAGCATGTCTTGCCCAAAGCTGGAGCCTGACCTTGTGCCTGCAGCTAGGGACCCATCTTCACCAAGTGAATCACTTTGGCGAGTGGCCAGCTGGACAGGGGCAGAACCCAGGCTCAGCACTTCCCAGCCTCATAGCCTCCAGCAACTGTCTGCCCTGAGCCTCAGTTTCCTTTTTAAACAAGATGAAAATGGTCCAGGGACTAAGTGGGATAAGAGGGCTCTGCCCCTGGCTTGTGCCTCCTGCAGTGGGTCTCCCTCCGAGTGCCCTGGGCCAGCTCAGCCGCAGCTCCGTGGGCTGTAGAGAGGCTGTGGATCAGGAGTGGGCTCTGCCAGAGGAGCATTTCTGTGAGAGTCAATAATCAGGCAGAAGGGTGAAGGGAGTGTGAGGCAGAAATGCATTTTATCGACTGCAGACATTATTTCCCTGGGTCAGAGAGAATTGTTAAGGGACTGAGCTCTTAATGCTGGCCTGGCCCTTGTTCCATAGCTCAGCAACAACTATCGCTTCTAGCCAGCGGGGTCCCTGAGGGTGGGACTCCTGTCAGGAGCATGCAAGGCCAGCACTGCACAGAGCTTCAAGGCCTGAGTTCTGGCCAGGTTTCCTTGAACCTCAAAGAGATCTGGAGGAGACCGTGGGACCCTGGAACGCCCCAGGGCTTGGTGAGACAGTCCTTCCACCGCCACCACCTTAAACGGCATTGCCCGATAGATGATGGAGTGCTGCCACCTGGTGGTCATTAACGGGGTAGTCCCCGACACACACACCGACACACACACACACACACACACACACACACACACACACACACACACACACACACACACACACACACTCTCTCACACACAGACACACACACACACACGTCTCTGAGGGCACTCATCCCTCGGGAATCAGGGTGGCGGGTGGCTGGGCTCCGGGTGCCCTTGAGACCCCCCAGCCAGACTGCATGCCTGGGGAGCTTAGCTCAGGCCTGGGCTTTGAAACTCGTTTGATGCGTGGCCACGGCAGCTGCCCCTGGACAGCCCTCAAAGCCCTGCACTGCGCAGCAGCTGTTCCAGCCAAGGGCAGGCTGGACTTGGAATCCCTGGAGATTCCCTCTAGTTCAGTGAGAGATTCGGAATTTGGGTTTCCCTGATTGGGAAGCTGGCACTGCTCTTGCCTCACCCCCAGATCAGGCATGGCTAGGCGGGCCAGCGGCCCTGTGGGCAGGGCAGGGCAGGGCATGGCAGGACACAGCCTATGCACCCCTGGGCTTGGGGTGGGTGCAGCCCCTGATGGGCCGGTGAGGCGACGGCTGGGCCCTTAGGGCTTCAGCCTTAGATCCTCAGGGGGTGAGCCATTTGGTACCAGCAGGATCTCCCGAATAGGGTCTCACACGAGAGATCTGGGCCAATGTGCAGCCTCAAGAAATGGGGCCATTGGTTCAGATGCAGGGCACCTGGCTGGGTACATTGGGGGCAGGTGTGGCTGTGGAGCAGGCGGAAGCAGGAGAGGGGACCTTGAGCTTCTCTGAGAGACAGACACTAACTTCACGCTCGTAGGAAAGCCCAGGCCGGTGCCCACCGCAGATGCTGTGGTTCAGAACACTCTTCACAGGAGCTTTGACCATCTGAGAAAAGTGACTGTCAGCAGCAGATAGTGTGGGGCTGACTCGAGCGCCCTTCCTGGTGTGGAAAAGTCATCGAGGGGCAATGGCTGATGGAGGCCTGGGCCCCTGCCAGGGCTCAGCTGCGGCTCCCCCGGGGAAGAGGCTTCCACTCAGCCTTTGACAAGCTGGGTGCATGTAATTAACGGCTTCCCAGATCCCATCCGTGTGTGCGCTCACCTGGAAGAGCTGTGTCTAATGAGGTTGCGTGTGGCTCCTACTCAGGTGGGGCGGGCCTGGGAAGATGGAGCTCTGTATGTGGGATGGACCTCGTTTGTGGGGTTCCCAAGCCTTACTGCACAGGAGGCAGGCTTGAGGTTTCTGCACTTGCCTCCACACCCGCCTAGTAAAAGCTGGGCTCAATCGCCCCAAGACAACCCCTGGGAGGCTGGGGTGAGGGCAGGTGCTGAGGAAGGCCCTCCTGGGCACATTTTTTCAAATTTTGTAAGGACCAGGCCTGCCTGAACATAGGAAAATGTGAGCACCCATAAAGTTGTGGAGCGGTAGCTTTAAGACAAGCCCTGCCCCTCTGACTGTTGAAACTTGGAGCCCTAGCACTGAGTTCCGCCAGACCGGCGGCAGGGGGCCCCATCACCCTCCCCACCTCTGCTGGTCCCCAGAGCAGATTCAGCCCCAGGAGCTCTTCTTGCCCTTGTCAAGCACTGTCTTGCTGGCCCAGATGACAAGGATGAGATGCCATCACTTACAATGGAAATGCTGAGATGTCCCTGCACACCCCCTCAGCAGTTGTGGGGACAGAAGTGGAGGGCGTGCAGGGGGGACATGGCCTCCCCGGCACCTCTGCCGCAGAAGGCGGGCCAGGTGTCACCCGTGTCGTGAGCTGCAGGCAGTGACGTCCCCACCCCCTGCACGCCTGGATCTAGTGGGAAAACTGCAGGAGCACAAGCGCTGCCTCCCCGTGGCCTTCAGGGACCGAAGAGGAAAAGCTGCCTCGGTTACGGCTGCATCCCCACGAAGAGGGTCACGCGCGTTCACCGACTCTTGGACTCAGCAGCTGGACACGGCACGCTCTGACACCACGACTGCCCGACCCCTCACTGCACACCTGAGACCAGGACAGTGCAAAGTAACACCGGGTGGGAACTGTAACCGAAAAACCCTGAACTCCGAGTAACTGGGGCGTGGGAACTAACGGCACACACCTGTTTCATCCCCAGGTGTGGAGATGTGCGTGACCCCTCGTCACCCAGAAATAAAGAGACACAGACACTCATTTTTCAAGGTATTTCTTTTGTAAAGAAGCCAGATTTGGCAACTAGACTGAAAATCTTCCAAAATCCTGTACAAATGTTTAATATACAAATATACACAAGGCTTTTGCCAAGAAAAGACACCACGACAACAAAGAACAGAGGCGGCTCTGGCGTCCAGACAGCCCTGGAGACGCGGGGGCCGAGGGCCGTGGTGCGGGCCGTCCGTGGGCACACACACTGAACATCACGTATGTACACCGCAGTATAAAAGAGCCGGTCCCCGTGGGCAGCTCACAAGTCCTCTAGCTGGCAGGAAGGCCGTTCACCCGACCACCTTTGAGGCCTCCCTCAGGTGGGAGGACCCTGCAGAATGACATGGCTCGCCCTGGGGAACTACTGACAGTACAAGGCTGGCCCTCAGAGACAGGTGGCGAGAGTGACTCAGGCGACAGAGCGCCCCTCGCGCCCTTTGGAACTCCTCCTTCTCTCTCCCTCTTCCTCTGAGTCTCACTCCATCTCAGTAAACCGGGCGAACATGGCCTTCCGGACAGCATCTTTGTAGGAGTCGGCACCCGACAGTCCGTAGGCGCTGCCCTTGGCTCCCAGGCCAGCTCCTTTCAGCCGGACTTGAGCCTGGGGGCACAAAACTGCAGTCAGCAGCCGGCAGGCAGGCTACGGATCGCGCCCACCCACCCAGTCAGCCTACTCCCTACTGCGGATTGCCCACTAGAAGACAGAGAGGAAGTTTTATCTGAAGACAAAAATTCTGCCCTGGAGACCTGGGGCAGGTGTACAGACGGAAGGAACAGAACACAGAACGGGCCAAGGCAGACAGGTAGGCAGAGGCACGCTCCCCGCCCCCACCACCCAGTGCCTGCTGAGCAAGCTTCCGTGCCCGGAAACTGGGGCCCCGAACATGCCACTGAAGCCCGGGGAAGGCCTGGCAGTTACAGGCACAGATCACAGGACAGCCTCAGTCAGCACAACTCCCTGCAGACGCGGTCTGGAAGAGGCTGACGAAGCGCTGCCACCGGGTCGAGGTGGGAGCAGCGCCTGGCGGGGTCTTGTCTAGAGGGCCGGGGCTGGGGAGAGGACAGCCTCTGGCACCTCAACCTGGGCTCCGAAAAACTAAAGGGTTTCTTATCACGGACAAAAACCCTACTGAGTTATACTCCGCTTTATACATAATCGAGGTCCCTTAGGAAGACAGTGAAGCACAATACCTTTAAAAAGTCCAAGGGAGGCTACACGGGTCTGAGCGGGTGTTAATTAAGGGTTTGTTTATAAATAAGGACATAGAAACATACGGTCCGCAGGAGAAAAATAGGTTATACCCGAAGATACCAGAAAACCACAAAGTCAAGCACCCCCTCCCAAGCGCCACCTTGAAGGAGGCTGAAGTCCAGGAAGCCGTCCCTGGGCCCCGAGGCCCGACGCCGGGCTCACCTCAATGGGGGCCGTGATGCCTTGACACTTCCTCCCCAGACCCGAGCCTTCCCGCCAGCCCATGGCCTGCAGCATCTTGTTGCCGATGTTGCTGTGGTCAATGCCATCTTTGGTGGGCTGCTCGTAATTCCTGCCAGCGGCAAACACAGAGTTACTGGAAAGAGCTCGGGCCCCAGCCAAGGAGGTGGCAAAGGCTCACCACACATACACAGTGCCCGCATCCAGCTGCTTCTTGCGCTTGGGCTCTGGAGGCTCTGGGATGCCGTACTTCTCCCGTCTCTCAGCGGCTCGGTCCCGGTACTTCATCTACGCGGGAAAAAGACAGGGCTGAGACCCTCACACGTCAGTCGGGGCGCCGATGCAGCTCCGCTCCAGGACCACGAGCGTTGTCTTAACCTAGAGCCTGGCCTTCAGGAGGTGTCTGAGATACAAACGCCCCGGTTTCCCTCCCTTCATGGGGCCGTGTCTGAAATGGCAGGTTGGCAGATAAACTGCGTGGGGGATCTGCACCGAACTAGGTCTCCGACAAGCAGTTTTATTAATTAGCCACGACCAGTCACGCTCTTTGAACAGCCTGCCAAGGTCCCAGAGGAGGAGGAGGAGGGCAGAGCTGTCACTTCCCTCAGCATGTGGACAGGCCCACCTCCAGGGACAGACAGCGCCCAGGAGGCTCCCAGAGACCTGTTCAGTAGTCCTTGGGGAGCTGGTACCACCAACCGTGGGAAAGAACCAGGAAGAAAAAACCACCCAGCTACTACGACCAGCATTACCTGGGAGAGGAACTTCACGCGGCCTGCCCACTGGTTCAGTTCTAACCCACAGGCTTCTGTTGTACGGCCCCCCACCCTGCCTCATTAGCACCAAAGCCCTGCCCATTCCTGGCCTCAGGCTGCTCCTGCCTCTATCCCGAGCCCAGCCCAGCCCACTGCTTCCTCCCACATCACCTGCAGTCACCTTAGTCCCTGCTATCCCCTGAGCCTAATATGAAGCCTCTCGCACTGCCCAGGAAGGCTTCTCTGGCCAGGCCGAAAAAGATGCCCCTGTGAAAGCCAATGTCCTTCACCAGCAAGTGTTGGGCATTCAGGACTTGTGAGCAGTCCTCAGGTGTCTTGTCTCTGTGCGCCCTCACAAAGGGACAGTGCAGGGCTCACATGGCCCACAGCTTGGGCCTAGTCTGCTTGAGCCACAGTGGCTGGGTGTTAAGTGTGTGATGTAGCCTATCCTGCCCCTGGGACCCGAAACTAAGTGCTACCAATAAAAGCTAAAGGCAGAGCCCTGGCTGCTGTGGCTCAGTGGACTGAGCACCAGCCTGTGAACCAAAGGGTCGCCGGTCTGATTCCCAGTCAGGGCACAGGCCTGGGCTGCGGACCAGGTTCCCGGTTTGAGGTCTGTGAGAGGCAACTGATCTCCCACACAACAATGTTTCCTTCCCTCTCTGTCTCCCTCCCCTCCTCCCTCTAAAAATAAATAAAATCTTTAAAAATAAATCCATAAACAAAAGCTAAAGGCAGAGACCCCAAGATGCTCCTCCTAGAGGCACCTGGCCCCCCATTCACCTCTCTCTCCCTCAGCTCCAAGGCTTCCAGCTCCTGCTCGCTCAGCCGAGACCGCCGGTAGATGTCCATGTTTTGCTACAGAAGAGGTCAAACAGACGCCATAAGAATTCAGACCACCCTCAACTGAAACAGCGCAACGTGATCAGCGCCTGCCGGGTGCTGGGAGCCAAAGCCCAGCCTGCCGACCCGCAGCGCGAAGCCCAGGGCCCGCGTGTGCGGAGCCGCCCGCCCCTCCCGCTCTGCAACAGGCTCCGGCGGCCTCGTTCAAGCGTGCGTCAGGCGTTCTGTGCGAACGGAAGGCAAGACCCCCGCCAGCGGGACGACTGCACTGCGCTGGTCTGGGACGGGCCCCGCGACGTGCCCGTGTCGGAAGCGTCCTTCTAAAGGTAGTCGCTGGCTGCTGAGCTCTGGCTACTGTCCGCGCACCCCCGCGCCTCCCTGCCCCGGACCGGCGCGGAGCGGCAGGGCCACCTTGTGTAGGTCCGAGAGCTGCTGGTGCCTGACCAGGGCGTCTTTGTTCGGGAACTGGCGCCTGCAAAGCAGGCAGGCCATCTTCTTCCAGTCGGCCAGCTTCTCCTCCTCGCTCTCCAGTCTCTCCACCAGCTCCTCTTCATTGTCACTGTCACCACTGTAAGCAGCAACCAGGCCCCTCTGGGGACAAAAGGAGGCGGGTCACTGGAAACGTGCAAGACAGCTACAGCGATGTGTCTGGTCCAGTACCGCCCGCCCCCTTCACACTGAGCCGCCCCGAGGAGCACCCAGCTGCTGAGGGTGGGGCCCGGCAGCCTTCCCGGCACCGACCCTTTGGGTCCCAGGAAGAGATCCTGGGCGGCTGTTTCTGAACCACCGATGGTACAGGAAAAGCCCAAACACAGCAGAGCAGAGAGGCGCTCCGCACAGTCGGCTTCTACCGAGTAAACCACATTTCTCCTTGCCCTACTGTTCTCTTCCCGCTGTTAAGACTATTTCCAAACACAATAAGCCTCAACGGGCCGCGCCTAGGGATTCAGGCCTCATTCCCCGCTCCGTCTCCCGTGCCCCCACGGGAAACACGAAGGCCCGAGCCCGAGGCCATGTGCGGGAGCCGGGCCACGTACACCGGCGCCGAGCGGGGCCCGTCTGAGGCAGAAGCTGTGGCAGCCAACACGCAGCTGAGGCTCCGGGGCAGACACAAGCCACACACACAGTCTTGGGGACACAGGCGGCCCTTCCTTACTTTCAGGGGATTCTCCTCATCTCCATTTCGCACCAGTTCCGGGAGGAGCTGCTGCCGTTCCGCGAGGGCTCCCTGGGAAACAGAGCAAGTTGTGAGCCCCGCACCGGGCCGGGGCCCCCATTGCCGCGCCTGGCCATGCCCGCCTCCGTTACCTTCTTCTCGAAGAGCGCGAAGCCGGCATCCGCCGCGGCAGACTCCCGCCTTTCTTCTTCTCTCAAGGAGCTGACAGGCTGAAAGCTGTTCTTAAAGTTTTCTTTCTGCTTGTTTAAGCTCTTAGCCCAGCGTTCCATGTCTTTGGCGATCTAATGTCAAGACAACCAGCACGCAACAACGTTTACGTGGAGACACCCGGGACCCGCTTGTCCCCTGTGCCAGGGCAACCTCGGCCACACGCTCTGAAACAAAACCCGGTGGCCCGCCTTCTAACGGCAAACGCCTGCCCAGTCGCTGACGACTGCCGCTCAGCCTCCCGAGTCCCCCAGGTGGCCCGGCAAAACGACAGCGTGCAGCGACACTAAGAACTGCCGAGTGCCCTGTGGACGTCATGTAACGAAGATGTGTGGCCCAGCTTTTAAGAACCCAAATAAAGCTGCCAGAAATGCTATAACCAAAACACAAAAGAAAACAAAAACTGAGGCCCAATAGCGCAGACACAGCTGCGGGTCCCCTGGCTGGTCGCGCCCTCACCTGCTGGGCCGTTTTGCTCTTGGGCTTCTCCTTCTTTTCCTTCCCCTCTTTCGCAGGAGGCAGGCCCGCCTGCTGGTGGGAGCCGGACTCTGCGGCCGGCACGTAGGTCTCCTTCTCTCCGTCCCAGTACAGGTATTGCTGAGTTAAGGAATTGTAGTAGTACTAGAAAAAAGACAATTGATGCAGACTTTCTTCTCTGTTGGACCATTACCTTAGAAGAATATTTTGTCAAAAAGGTGCCCCAGAGTGGTTCTGTCAAAAAAGTGAAACATGCAGACATAAAACACACTGCGGATGGGTAACACGTCCTGCGCCCAAGGGAGCGGTGCGCCTCGGAGTGGGTGGGGACGATGAACCAGACAGCGAAGGCGGGACACCTCTTGGGCAAAGGTAACGCACAGTTTCTTTTCAAGGGTCTAGTTCCCCACAGAACAGCCATGGGGGTGTAAGTACAGCACAGGAAATGGAGCAGCCAAAGAACCTGTGCATGACCCATAGACATGAACAATGGTGGGGGGGACTGCCTGAGGGAGTGGGGGGTGCTGGGTGGAGGGGGGCAATGGAGAAAAAGTCAGGACAACTGTAATAGCATCATCAATAAACTACAATTAAAATCTTTTAAAAATTGAGGGGAAAAAAAAAAAGTCTAACCCTCATTAATTTAACCCCTGGGCCTAGAGGGGGCCTGGCCAGGAACGTGCCTGACCCCTTTCCGTGGACGGACCACTTACACTAAGCAGGCGGCCAGGGCACGGACCCCACGACAAACATATACAACCACATACAACACTGGACGCTGAGGCCATTGAACACAGGGCCGTAGGACACTAACTAGCCTGGGTGCCTGGAGGGGGTGGCACATGAAGGAACTGGGTCTGAGGCCCGCAGGGAGTCGCCCCCGGGGACAGGGCACCTCTCTCCTCTTCGTCCCCAGTCCATCACTCCACCTGCTCAACAGGGACCTAGGGGAGATTGTCTGCTATGCCTCTTCTGGGGAAGGTGGGGTGGGTCAGACACGGGAGCCACAACCTCCATGTCCAGCGAGGAGAACTTGCGGGGAAAGGCCAGACCTCAGCAAGGAGAGCAAGGAAGCCTGTGGACTTGGCCCGCTCAGGCAGGCCCAAGCTTCCCTCCTCTCTCTCTCAGACACCACATGCTCTCAATGCCAAGCTCCTGTTAAAAGCACTCGTTTTATTTTTCTATATATACTGCTCCTGATCATAAGTAGTTTGTTTACGGAGTGTTGAAGTTGCTTTCCCTCTTTAAAAATTACACACATGGCAGTTAAAAAAAAAATAAGAAAATAAAATAAAATAAAAATTACACACACCACCCCAAAGAAAACATCATTCCATGTTATCTGCTCATTTCTACCTTTGAGAATACACATGGATGCTACATAAAGAAGCTGGACAGAAGCCCAGGCTGGTGTGGCTCAGGGGACTGAGCACCAGCCTGTGAACCAAAGAGTCGCTGGTTCGATTCCCAGTCAGGGCACAGGCCTGGGTTGCGGGCCAGGTCCCCAGTTGGGGCCATGCAAGGGGCAACTGATCGATGTTTCTCTCCTTCTTTCTCCCTCCCTTCTCCTCTCTCGAAAAATAAAGTCTTAAAAAAAAAAAAAAAAAAGTTTTTCTAATCCATAAATTAAAAACTTAAATCCTAAAAAATAAAAATTACATCTTAATGGTTTTGAAGAAGTTAAAACTACTCTGGGCCACCTGCTTCTCTGCAGAGGCTGTTTCGTCCCGTGCCTCATGAACGCACTAAGGGAAACGAAGGTATTTCTAGGGGAGTCAGGAACACATGGTTACCTGCGAGTTGGGGTCATAGTACAGCCCTGTTGTGGGGTCATAGTAATACCCCGAAGACTCATCGTACTGGTAGGTGGACGTGTCGGGCACCGCTGCAAAAGCAAAACCCAGCAGTCAGCGGGTGGGGAACGGCCTTCTCCTCTCACACCCTAAGTGTCCCTCTGCACCCACAACAGAGAGGACCCCTGAGTTCAACAAAGGCAACAACTGGCCCCTCCCACCTGCCCGCAGCCCCGGCACGCGGTCGGCTTACCGTATTTGGTACCAGGAACTACACCGGTGGGGGGAGCGGCGGGGGCCTGGCTGCTGGCGCTAGTGCTAGGCTGCGCTTCCTCAGTCTGAAAGAACAGTGGCTTCGTTGTAGTCCCCACCGCGCAGCCCCTCACGAGACTAACCCACTGCGACGGTCCCCGAGGAAGGGCGCCCGGGCCGCAGCACGCAGAAGGCACAGCTGTGCCTCGCTGGGAACCCTGCGTCTCACACACGCGCGCAAAGTACTGTGCCACCTAATGCACCTAATGCTATCGGCCGGAGAGAAGCGAGGCTGGAGCGCGTGTGTTATTCAACCCTGGCTCACAGAGCAGGAGACGGTGTTTGTTTAGCAGAACAAAGCCCCCCCGCCCCCCCAATGGTCACAAGTTCTGTCTAGGACACGGGACAGCAAGATTACCGGAGAGCTGGGCGGGTTGGAGGTCTGGCTGTACAGCTGGGGGCTCTGGGACACCACAGCGGCTGAGGTGGCGGTCACCGCGGCGCCTGAGGACACAGACACAGGGCTGAGGAGAGCTGAGCACGTTTGCCTGCAATGCCCAGCCTGGCCCTGCGTCCCGGTTACGTCAGTGCTCCGGACGCTCATCCCCACTATACACCCTGGCCCTACGGCATCTTCATCTTTGTCATCGTACTAGGAGGTGACGCAGTGAAACGTTCTGTATGACAGCTAAAAACAAAGGAGAATCCACACCTACTCTGGAGTCGGGAAAAGGTTTAGCGCCAAGGCTTTTATAATGCTGGAAGAACAATTTAAGCAAAGGCATCTCACAGTGGCCCTTCTGACTGAGGTCTGAGCACAGACTTGAGGGACACCAACCCCACGTGGACACCCAGCAGTCCTAAAGACAGAGAGCGCAGAAACAAGGTGAATTCCGAGACTGGACATGAGCACTTCTCGTTGTCCCCAGCCCCTGAGGCGCAGGGGCAGCCCTGAAGGTGACCCCGGTCCCGCAGGGAAACGCATTTGTAGCTCTGGGTCTCACTAGAAAACCTAGGTGCAGTTCCTCAACTGCAGCTGCTTAAACAGAAGAGAGGAGGGAGCCGAGGCTGCTACCTGCCGCAGACGACGCATCGGACTCCTGCCCTCCGGCCTGCTGCGGATAGAACTGCTGGTAGTCCTGTGAGTACTGGGGAACAGAGGCCGCCGTCAGCGCCGCCGTTCCCAGACACACGCAGGAGACCAGAAGGCGCAGGCTGGGCAGATCTACCTACCTGAGCGTACTGGGCATAGCCGTCCTGGCCTGGCTGCAGGTAACTGTAGTCAACACCGCCTCCTTCGCCGCTCTGAGGCTGCAAAGTGCCAGAGAGGAGACAGACAAACTTAGTGGACACCAAGAAAACTAGGAAGTATTCCCTAAAAATGCCCCAGAGAGCCTCAAAGGCAAGCACCAGGGGAGAGGTCATGTCTGTGAATGTGGGTGACACCCCCACACGACTTGGAGCAAAAAGGTCCCCTGTCTTACCTGGGTGGATGACCACTGAGCAGCAGCAATAGCCGTACTGGCCACGGAGAAGGCGCTGACCCGGTTGCCGTCTGGGAGGACCAGGTCTCTGAAACCACAAAGATCCAGTCACGTGACTCCACCCCAGTGACCCCACATGGCCACGGAAATAGCTGTTCACTGCAGCCTTTGCTGGGAGGTCTCAAGGGCTAGCGAGGCCACCCTTCCAGAGCAAGGAGGCATCTCCATGGGCAAAGTCCCCAGCGGGCAACTGTCCCTGTCATATCACTGTTCTACTTGGTACCCTGCCATCAAATAAGGTGTCTGCTGGATGAGCAAGGACACTGGGAACGAGACACCCACACTGCCAGGCCGAAGCCCTGTGCACGTGAGCCATCAGCACGCTGTTCAGAAAGAAGGGTCACCTCTAGGCAGGCTCGCGCTACCCTGACGCTGTCTGAGCAGCACATGTCCTCACCTTACCTGCACGCCCGCCTCTGTCCTGTGCTGGCGCTTTCTGGCAGCTGGTTATGGAGGACAGGCAGGGACTAAACGACCGTCTCAGTGCGGAGTACGGGCTTAGGGCGCAGTGAGCAGAGCCGCCCTGGACAAGGGCACGCGCAGCAGTTTGGAACAAGGACAATGAAGCCACTCACTTTCTAGCACTTTTTGCGAAGTCAACCCCAATAGTTTTGCCATCAATTTTCAAGGGAGGATGGAGACTCTGTAATATCTGAAGCAGTTGGGAAGCATCCTGAAGGAGAATGAGAAGAAAAACCATTTTGTCATGTGATTAAAAATCTGACCCTACCACCCACCCCAAACAAATAGCTTTCTCTTTAAAAAGAACAGCAATTCATTACTGTTTGTGGACGTGAAACCTTGAGGGAAAAACCCTTTCCCCAGGCCACGCAGACACCCGCATTAGGGAAGGAGCAATGCTTAGTCAACCTACAGCGGAGCCTGGAGGCCCGACTGCGGCTCCAGCGTCAGCCCCCCCAGTGACCTGCACGTCTGCGTGTCGTGTTCACCACGTGCGAAGGAGCCGGCCTGTACATCAGCTCTGCCACAACGGTCACTACGGAGCCTCAAACTTTGGGCTCACAGTTTAGTCCCCCAACTGGATGAGCCACATTTGTTTCTTAAAGCTGTTTCTTTTCGAACAGAAGAGGCAACGAGCCCCTCACCATCGCAGAAGACAGCTGCACAAACGCGAAGCCTCTGTTCTGCTGGGTCTGCCGGTCTTTGATGAGGCGAATGTTATTGACAGCTAAGGACGCGTAGGGTGACAGCGCTGTCATGATGGAATCCACCACAGTGTGTGGAGCGATGTTCCGAAGAATGATGGCTGGGGAGGGAGGGGAACGAGACAAATGACAAATGTATGTGTTCCTGCCGCCAGTGTATTCCAAGGCAGGCTCGAGCACAAACAAATCCGCTTGGGGAGATTCCTAGTATACCTTTCGCTTTGACTTGGAGAAGATTCTAAAAACCAGTCTTTTATAGGGCAACCTGAAGCTGCTGCTGCTCATAAAAAAGGGGTAAGAGAACAAAAACCTTCAACTTCTAGTATAAAGGCCGAAGATGATACTTGAACTTACTATCACAGTAGTAATCCACAGACTGGACTGACTCTGTGGTCCCAGAGGGCACTTCCTGTTCAGAGTCTATAGAAGAGAAGAGGAGGGGAGACTCAGTAACTGAAGACAAGACACACACACAATAAATACGATGAAACCCCAAAGTCTTAATTTTAAGTGAATGAAGTGATTTTCTTTTTTAACCGTTGGTGGCCACAGTAAAGCCTCATGAATTCTGACACGATGAAGGTGAGACGCTAACACCGGGGAAGGGGACTAAAGAAAAGCAGGTGCAGAATGCAAACCAGGTGAGCTCTTGCTTCTGGGACAGAAAAGAAACCTCTGCAGCGGCATCTACCAAACCTACGCTCAGAGCGTTTAAGGAAAATATCCAAGTTACTTGTTTAAATGCCCTACTCTTCCTCACATTTACAGACAACCCAATTAGGTTAAAAAAAAAACAAAAAAACCTCACCCAAGGATATGTTTACTGATTTTAGAGAGAGAGAGAGAGAGAGAGAGAGACATCAATCGGCTGCCTCCCGTAAGTGCCCAGACTGGGGATCAAACCCGCGACCTAGGCGTGAGCCCTGACCGAGAACTGAATCTGTGACCGTTCAGTGTACGGGATGATGCTCCCATCAACTGACCCACCCAGCCAGGGCCCCATTAATCAGGTTTTAATACATATTCCAAATAGCTGAATCTGGGCTTACCAAACTTGTCCGCTCCGCATCGGAAGCATTTTAGTCTTTTCCTGAAATTGTTAAGGCAGCACTGAAAAAAAAAGTTTAACCTGTAATTCTTTATCACAACAGGTCAGGCTAAGAACCACATGGGTTGGAGCAACAGGCCACGGGCAAGTCCCAGTGGGCAGAAAGTGCTACCGTGTATCCAAGACAAAGAGGCATTAACTTAAAACGTTTAGAATGCTGTGCTATGTGAACTCTTACAAGAAAAACAAATCTTGACATGTTCTGAGGTAGAGTACCATTTTTATCAGGTCAGGGGAAAGTTTCAGCTCAGCCCACACCTCCAGCAAGTCACTGCAGAGCGCCTCCGTGTGTCAGAAAAGCAGGTGCGCAAACAGTGCAAACAGAATGCTGGGCACCAGACATGGCAGGACAGAGTCTGAGCCCTCTCAAAATGCCAGCAGCAACAGCCAAGTTCAAAATGGTACACTTGACCATGACAGACCCTACGTAACTTGGCAGGGTCACAGGATTTTTGTTAATGTAATTAAGAGATTGCCAAAAGTTGAGAGCTTCGGAATTCAAGGAACTGTAAAGTGAAACCAACCTAAAATCTGTATTAAAACACTGGGCTTAGAAGTTGAATCTTTATAATAAAGAAAATCTCTACAGTGTTCTAGGGATTCTGTCCTCTAACAGGTACACAGGAGGACCCAAAGAAAGTCACAAAGCACAAAAATCACCCTATGATGAAAACTGGTGATTGTCATACACACACACAGAAAACCATGGAGCTCTGCCCTGAGGGCGGACCACAGCCGTACCTTGTTACAAAGCCAATCTTCAAACTTCGGTCTGGGATTGCTATAATGCATTGCAATGTGCTTTCCTTGAATCACCAACTTTTTCTGTAAAAAAAAAAGCCATTAGTTATTCCCATTGTGGGGAATGTGTGTCCATTTTCCCAGGGCAGAGCACACTTCGGAAAAATCAGTGCTCTGGAGTTAAATGGACAACATACGGGGAGGACCGACCACTGCCACCTATACTCTGCCCGTCCAATCCTTCAGACAGGCAGCGAGAGAGCGGGGCGCGGGGTAAAGGCAAGCAGAGTCGGGGCGCTGAGAGAGCGGCCGGACACTGAGCGCCGACAGGCACCAGGCCGCGTCTCCGGCAGGCGGAAGCCCTAACGTTCGGCATGGACAGGCTGCCTGGAGTGGCAGTCTAGTTCAAAAGCAGAAACCACAACGCTCCCAATTCTGAGGTTGCCTCCTACTTAAGCCCTGAGCACGGTGTCCTTGGGCTTTGCTTCTCTTTTCCCCCAGTCCCCATCCTTACGCAAAGTGAAAGCCTTCACATGTCCCCTTCCCCCAAATTCCTGCTTCAGGATGTGTCCTCTGGGGGACAAGGGGAGGGAAATTCATTTTTAAAGGGAGTCTGGTTACATTTCTTTCTCAGGAGGGACTATTCTGAATGCCATCGACTCTAAATGAGATTTCTTTCTGCCAACAGCAGCCATGTCATGTCCTAGGTGACAGATGCATTTTTCACGGAAATAGATGGTACTCTCTTCCAAATGAGTAACCAGGAGGCCAATGAAGTTTCTTCAGGGGGGCAGGAAAAATTCGTAAGTGCGTGTACACCAGCTCGTCCTTCAAGTCAACTATGTGACTAAAGGGAACTTAATTTTAAAAGTTCAATACTCCCAGCTCAATCAGTCTAGCCAAGAGCACACTCAGCACCTGCCCCCAAAGAGTCTTCATTTAACAGGAGCACCTTTTCTTTATCCTTTTTGCAGGGAGGTGGGGAAGGGAGTGGGGCGTTCTGACACTATTAGCACAGATTTAAGGAGGAGGTTAGAGGTCCAGGTTTTTAAAAGGAGTCTAACCCCTCTAAACATACATACTGTTGAGCAATTTGGTTCTTGCAAATCCTGGAAGAGTTAAGACATGCTGTGAATGTTGTCTCTGCAATATCTAAAGGGAAGACTGCGTGTCTGGCCAAGAGGGAAAGAGCTGAAGGGTCATCCACTCCTGGTGTTGTAGAAGCAAATGCAGCTGGGAGGTGTGTCAACAGACCGTCCCACTGGGAGGGACGTGTGCTGGGGGAGACTCCAAACTACCTCTGTGTCCCTAATCCTATTGGTCTTTTATTTCTGGAGTGAATTTGAACTGTAATAAAGTATTACACATTAACACAGCTTTGTATACATTAAAGTTGTGGAGATAGTTAAATGTCCTACGGGCTTTAACTTCTGAGGAGTTTGAACTCCCAGGCAAGCACTTCTGATAAAGCCACTGCATCCAACGATCTGCCATGTCAAGCAGACAGACTCACACCAAGCTTGTGCACGGTCTAAATTTAGTAGGGTGGTGTCCATGGTATGAAATTACTAAAGCTCTGCTTTTGTAAGATCAGGCTGTCACCTCTGGGTTAAGGAAATGAGGCTTAAAAATCTAACACGTCAATCAAAATTAGTGAGTCTTGTTATAAATGGCAGTATCGTCACAAAGGATGTAGGTCTTATTCATGGGCGACAAATCATAAAATGCTGCAGAAAAGCAACGTAATGAGTTAAGAGAACTTCCCAGAATGCACTTGGTTAAGGCATTCAATACTGTGCTTTGGAGTTCTAGTAAAAATGTTATTTAAGTGCCAAGCACTGAACATTATCTTGATACTTCGGTTAATGCCACATCAAAGAACCACCAATGATTGATTTGCTTTGAACAGACTATCACAGGCATTCTCAGGGAGATTAGAACGTTAATGCCACTCTGACTGGATTAGACAGCAGCAGGACACCAGCTCCCAGGCTAATCTCATCAGACTTATTGTTCATACATTCCACTAGGGCCTTAAATAGTCCTTGAAGACCCAGAGGGGCAGTAACGCCTCCTAGAGGTTTGTGGTCTCCAAATGAAAGAAGCAATTACTTATAAATTGTCTGCAGCAGACTTCTATTATATTCTCTTCACTGTCAAAACCGAGAGTTGGGTATTCTAAGATTGCTCCCAATGAACATATGAATAGGAACATCATCAGGGAAACGGGAGCACCAAGATGTTCTGGAATTACCAGACAGGGGCTCAGCGGTTAACAAAGCCCTGCCAGGCAGGCAAGTCTGAGGTGGAGCAAACTCTGCAGTGCAGCCCTTGTGCTGCATTTCTTCGGGTCACATCAACTTTAATATATACAAAGCTTTTCATTTTTTAAAGTCACTCCTTTGGAACAAACCACTCCTTCAACCTTTTTCTTTTTTTAAATTGTACAGACTTGTTCCATTTTCATGAATATCTAGACTTGGTGAGTGAAGCAACCTGATTGGCTTCCATCCAGCTGGTAGCATCTTGCAAGTGATAAAACTCCACGAAGGCGAAACCGCGGCTTACACCTAGAGACAGCATTCAGATATAGACGGGATACTCGTGTTAGTCAGTTCCTTTACAACAGGCGCATCTCTCTCCCACTGCTTCAACACTGCGTGACAAAGCCAATTGGGAAGCAGCTTTATAAATGTGACTTGACTTGGGGATCTTCTTGATACTTTGCCATGGCAAGGAACCAAGCCGCCTGAGCTAAATGCCACTCGATCTGATTCCACGCTTAAAAAGTAACCATGCAACCGACTACAGACAAGGAGTTTATACATCGCTACTTACCAAAGAAGGGAAAAGTCCCTAACAGCAAAGTTTCTAACAAGGTCCTCAGATGCTCGCTAACATCGTTTTCAAAGAGTCACATTCCTTAGCCATGGCAAACCTTTCATTCTGAATGCATGTGCTTGAAGGCTGGGGGTATCAGGACGGTCTTTAGGGACTGAGGTGGGAACGGGGAAGAGACCAGAACAGCGGAACTAAGCAAGCGCTCACCTGTTTTCCTTTTCATCAGCCTCACGTCTGCAGGCTGAGGGCCTTCAAAGGACTCCATCATTTCCCGGATCTGCACAGGGTTTTACACATTCACAGTTAAAGCTCCAGCCACGAACCGTTCCACACCAAAGGAAGTTCAAACACTGGGGGCTACAGCGACTGCTTAATTAGCCCAGTTCTGAACTTCTATTACCCAAACGCAATTATTCTAAAATAGGAATAAAAGAAAGAATGCTGTATTACTGCATCCTTAAAGACATTCTTTACACGCTGCCTGGGAATATCCCTCAGGCACAATCATTTACGTATGACGCACACGGTGCGTGTCCTCAGGCCTCCCTACTTCAGTGTGGTCTCAGTGTCCCTTGTTCTAAGGGACTAGGAAAAAAAAAGAGATTAAAAATACTTTTTTCTTTACTAAATTTCAGAGAGAGAGCAATGGTTCAGTCTTTGCAGTGATTACACAGACCAGCAGTCCCCAATCTTCTTGGCACCAAGGACCAGTTTTGCAGAAGACAGTTTTCCCACGGCCAGGGGTGGGGGCGAGGCACAGGAAGAGCTCTGCGCACTGGCTGCCGCTCAGCTCCTGCTGTGCCGCCCATTTCTAACAGGCCATAGAAGGTTCTGGTCCAAGGCCCGGGCAGGGGTGAGTGGGCGGGGATTCGGAAACCCCTGGTATAGACGGCAACTACCACAATTAAGGAAAATCAACTGTGTATCGTCACAAAGTAGGAGAGGCGCTACACTGAGCCGGGAGCAACCGAGAGCTCAGGTCATGCTCACCGACACGTAAGTAACGGCAGTGACTCTAAAAGTAGCAATGATGTAACATGTGGCAACATAGTGACTAAAGACAGTCACTCTAAGAATTCACATGTCCGTGGAAGACGAACTAAAAAGGTAAACAGTAATGTAAGTGACGAACTGAAGCGCAGAGGATTAAATCCTGTACTTTCAGAACGTTTTAGCCCTGGCTGGTGTGGCTCAGTGGATTGAGCGCCGGCCTGCAAACCACACGGTCGCCTCCTCGGCCTCCAGTCAGGGCACCTGCCTGGGTGGTGGGCCAGGTCCCCAGGTGGGGGTGCGCGAGAGGAAACCAACCACACATTGATGTTTCTCTCCCTCTCTCGCCCTCTAAAAATAAAATCTTTAAAAAAATAAAATGTTTTAAAGATTCCAACCAGCAAATGTCCTAAGACTATTGTAAACATTTGGAAACCTCAGTAATTCTGCTCTGAAAACCAGCTTTCAACGGGAGAGACTTCTATTTCCCCGAAGAAGCCTAGAACACACAAGCATGACACGCCCGTTTCATCGCCAGCGGGGCGGCCCCAGTGTCCTCAAGGGCGTCGCTCTCCACCTGCTACCCACTTCCTCTGTGGGCTCCCAGGGCCACAGGCCCAACGGACTCCTCAAGGGGACAATCGGACAAACATGCTACCTTGCCCAACTTGGCTCCTGCAGGACTTCTCACGCCATTCGCCACGTGCTTGCCGCGGCCACTGCTGCCACTACCTGGGCCCGGCTCGGCCTTTGCTGTCTGCCCAGAGGCACGCTTCCCTGACAGCATTCTGACCTGTGCTGCTTCTGCTACCTGGCAAAACCCTCAGGAAGTTTCCTTTCTACTTAGCTGGGCTTTCAAAGGCTCCACATCTGGCGCCAATAGCCCCTTCCCAGCCACCTCTCTCCTACCAAAGCCCTGGACTCCAGTCAAATCAAAACGCATTCATTTCACCAACAACATTGGCTGAGCAGTTTCCTGCATCAAGTGCTGGGTACAGATAATGAAGGAACACGACCTGATCCTTCTAGTTAAGGAATTTCTGAAAATTCTACACTGAGTTTCAAAGTCTAAATATAAATGGTAATTTATATGAATAAATGAACCAAATTGAAGTCTTCTGTAAAGACTTCTTTTTGGGGAGACCACCCCCAAAAAACTCCAGTTATATTCTGGGGGGTGGGCCCCTTGTAGTACAGGCTTTCCCCGCTAGGTGAGTGTTCTAGGAGCCCACCTGGATGCGTGCACCAGCTGGCTCTGTTGTGAGAGGCTGCGTTCAGCTTCAGTGAATTTTTTTGGAAGACTCTTCCAACGCGTTTGCCTATTTCATGATGGGTGATTTACGAGGGCACCTGCCCACACTGTGCTGGGTGTACAGCAGTTTTTGACCAAAAACGGCATGACTCCATGCGCCACCCTCCTTATTCACCTGATCTCACCCCAGTAACTTTTTCTTTTGTTTCCCTGGATGACAAAAGTCCTCAGAAGAAAACATTTCGGCAATGTGGAAGAGGTGAAACAAAATGGCAGAAGCACTAATAGACATCAAAATCAACAACTTCAAAAACTGTTTTGAGCTGTGGGAAAAACGTCTCAGTAAGTGTGTTGCATCAAATGCAGAGTACTTGGAAGGTGACTGAAGTTTAAACATGTAAGAATAAATACACAATTTTTTATAAATAAATTCCGGGATTTTTTTGCCCCCAACCCCGCCCCATATTTCACTAGTTGAGACATTAGCTTGAGATAAAATAGTAGCACAAGGTAATGGTAGAGGTTCAGAGTTCATCGTGCCCACGCAGCCACGTGTTAGAACTGCTGTTTCCCTTACGTCGCTCTCGGTGATGGTGATGGGAAGGCCGCGCAGCATGATGGTCTTGCTCTCCCGCTCATCGCTGATGTCATGCCTGTAGTCATGCTCGCCATAGTCTCCATCTGAATGGTAGCCATCTTCAGATCGATCACTGTTCCTTCTTTCGCGTTCTCTCTGACGTACGATAAACAAAATCACAATTAAGGTCACACTAGGTTTCTGCCCTTTGATCCAGGACCTGTACTCCTAGGAATTAATCTTTGGGAACAACAGAGATGATACAAGAATTCCACGACGACGCTCCCTGCAGTGCTTCCTGACACAGCGAACTAAGCGCAACAAAGCCGTGGAGCCTGCCGCTCACCTCTGGGCTGTCGTAGTCCCGGTAGTCATCGTAGCGATCAGCTCTCCGGTCGTCACTGGCTCTCTTGTAGTCGGAGTCCCTCCGCCTGCTTCTGGATTCACGCTCGTCACGGTCATCCCTGTCTATGATGGAACCGTACCTTCCACTACGTTCTGTTCTGCTCACTCTGCCAGGGAAAATGATGTTCGTTTACTCTGAAGTCAGTCACATTTTGTACCTTTAGAAAACATGGCTGAACACAAACCCCGCAGCTCAGCTGATAAGATATGCATATAGTTGTATGCAGCCCTTAAAATGTATCACTAAATTCTAGTTCACAGAGACAACCACCGGGAAAGGATGCACATCCCTAAATGCAAAGGTTATTTTAGGACTTCATGCCAAATCTGAAAACAGTCGTCAAATGTTTGGGTTTATTTAATATTACAAAGAAAGGGTCATTTGTTCAAATTTATCCCGCATTTCCCCAAGCCTGTGGTCTGCACATCACCCCACTCTTCCCTGATGTTGATCTTAGTGCTCAAAGGTAGGAAGAAAAAAAATTATTAGCATTTCACCCAGTTTCAAAGGACAGTACACCCTGACTCATCCACTCTCAAGGGCGTTGCAACGTGGGTGAGCTAAACAAACCTTTTTTTTAGCAGGCAGTTAACCAAAGAAGTTCATTTGTTAGCCGTAACTGCCACTGTCAGAAAGCATTATTTCCTATAGCATCTGGCTTTTTTTGGTTACTGGGCAGCACTGGGAAATCTAAACAGATACCCATAGTTCTTTCATAAACTGTTTACCAGGTTCACAAAACTACTGTTTAAGGACAAGACAAAGGACAGGTTTTCAAGGGCCTCATCTAGAATATGCAAACTTCAAAATAAAACCAGCAAAAATAACAAGTCCAGGGCTATTTCATGACTGTGAAGTATGGGGATGAGAAGCCCTAGAAAGGTACATGTAAATTTAATAAGTTATCTGGAACCTCAGACTAACACAGAATTAAAATGATGACACCACGTGACATGCCCACTTCCAGATTCCCCCTGGGCCGTCCGTCAGTGGGACCAGTCACCGGGACCGGCCTCCACGCGGAGGCAGGAGGCTGAGGAAGTGAAGGCTGTGTGCTGAGCCCCAGTGGCGTGAGTGGGAGAAGCTGCGGATGACCGGCCCCCACACGCTCTCACCTTAACTCCCACCGCTCCTTCAGCAGTCTCTCTACAGGTAACCCACAAGCCAAAACTTTTCAGCTCTCTAAAGCCGGTCCCCTTGCTGTGCAGGGGACAACACCAAGCCCTGGCACTCACTGCCTGCTTCCTCCCGCACCCAGGTACTGTGCTAGGCGCCCACAGGTGTGGCCCCCCGGCTTCTGCACAGCCTGTTATCCACAGTGGGGCACTCCGGTGACTCACTCGGCCCCGCATGCCTCTGCCTAACCCTTACGTACCCTGCAGGCCTCCTCTTCGAGAACCCTTTCTCCAGGAAGTTTCCCGACCGTTGCCTGTACCAGCACCCCCACTCCCACAGCGCTGTAGCCCTCACTACACCGCATGCTCGCGGGAGCCAGGGTCACGGAAGCGCTCACAGCAATGCCTGGCAGTCAGACACTCAAGTGTCTGATAGGCAAACAGTTAAAAACACCGTCCAGTTCCCACTGAAAGGCTGAGATCAAAGGCGTGCAGAGGGTTTCCTTACCGTTTGTCTGAACCCATAGTCCACGGAGGCTCTAGCACACTGCTCCACACGGTTCGGGGTTCGTGTTTTCCTAGGAGAGCAGAGAGATGGATTGCTGCAAATCTAAGAGACCCTGAAGCCCATTCTTCTGTGCGCTGGGGCACCACTGAGGTTCAATTTCATCGAGACCACAGAAGGGGGCTGTCGGTCAGCAGTGACATCCGGCCACGTTCCGCTCCCAGTGTGGGGAGCCGGAGAATGAAGCCTACTTTCAAATGCGGGTTCGAAATCCAATCGCAGGCCCCTAGGAGGACGCGCGCGGAACACCCTTCCCCGTCCCCGCTTTAAGATTACAAAGCAAAAAGGTCGCGCGGCAGCAGCGCCCTGGCCCTGCATCAGAGACGCTCCCACGGGGCGATGACCCTTAGAACCCTCCTCACAAGGAGAAACGCGACGTTCAGGGATTTCTGATGAAAAACTTAAACCCTTTCGGAAGCTGGGCGGCTGCGCTCATTAAAATCTACCCCACTCCTAACACACCAGCTGATCCCATCGGACGAGCGCGAACCTGGACCTGATTGCGGGCAACAGTAACCACCCCGCCCCGGGCCTGCCCTGACCCCATCACTCGCGACCGGATCGCGCCCGATGCCTGCGAGGGACCGAGAGACTGTTCTAGAGCCGGCACCCAACGGACATTTGCTCAATTAACAGAGAATCGCCCGGGAGAAACGAGGCCTCGGGCAGGGCCGCGGAGGCCGCCCGTCGGCTGCGCCGAGTCCCACCTCCGTGGGGTGTCGCGGCCGAGATGGCGGCGCCAACGGCGCGGTCGACCGGGGCGTCCGACTTTCCCGAACTCCCTGCACACGCCCCGCGAGCCCCCAAGGGGTTCCCAGCCCGCAGAGGAGACCTGACGGAACAGCCTTCCGGCGAGGGCTCGTTAGGTGCAGCCGTAGGGCCAGGGCGGCCAGAGGCTGCCGGGGTTGCCGAGGCGCGCCCGAGGGCTGGGGAGTCGGAAGCCCGTCCCGGCAGGGACTCACTCGGAGGCCAGGGCTGGGCGGAGGGATGCACTCGGAAAGCTGACAGTGCCTGCAGCGACGAGCGCCGCGGGCCTCCAACGCCTCGGGTAGTTAGTGTAGCCCCGCGAGGGAGCCTCCTGGGTCGGCAGCCGCCCGCCCATGCCCCAAAGGGAGGCTCCACAAGGCTCGCCCCAACAGCAAGAATGGCCGGTCGTTTCGGCCGGCCGCCACACTTACCTTCAGGAAAGGTCCAAGTCGCAGAAGTAGCGGTTCTGTGCCCCAGGACCTCCAACAGCGTACCGCCGCTCCACAAAATGGCGCCTCCGTCGACCGCCGTCTCCTACCCACAGTGCCTCGCGCCCGACCCCACCCCTCTCACGCCCCCCCCCCCCCCGGGGAAGACGTCCAATCCACGAAAGCGCCTGCCTGCGCGAGGGCTGCTGGGAAGTGTGGTCGCTAGGGCATCCTGTCAATTACTTAATGCCCAGTGTTAATTTCCTGTATATTTCCTCTTCTTTAAAACGGTGGCCGTTGCCAAGCTGTGTTTTGCAGACCCGGGTTAGAGCTTTTACTTTTATTAGGTGTAGTAATTTTTTGCCTTTGTTACAGATGCGTTTAATCTGGCTTTAGGATTAAATGCTAGTTGATCCTATGTTGCATTTCATGGACGCTAAGATCATTGGGCTAGATACTTTACAAATATCTATTTTCATCTTCATAACCTGTGTAATGGTGATTAAATACAATTTGCAGGTGAGGAAATTGAGGTTTATGGAAATCAGGAGAATTCTTGAAAGCAGGTCTTCAAAGTATTGGGTTGGCCAAAAAGTCCGTTTAGCTTTTTCCATAAAATAAAAGACACATTTTTCATTTTCACCAGTAACTTTACTCATTTGGATATTTTGAGTATGTCAGCTATCTCCTGCTATTGGCTTCTAGTGGGTAGAGGCCAGGGGTGCTGCTAAACATCTTCCAATGCATAAGGCAGCTCCACAGCAAAGAATTATTTGGCCAAAATGTCAATAGTACCAAGAAACTTTGCAAACCACTTTTGACATGTTCCATCAGTTACAGCACCTTCTTTATATACTGCACAAGTCTTTTTGTGCGGGTGTTTCAGTTGCGTTTTTACCTTTCTTGAAATAATAAAGGATAATATGCTGAAAATGTTGCGTATTTTCTTCCATCTTCGTTATTAAAATGGCTGCACAAAAATCCACCAATTTTGGTAAGTATTTTATTTATTTATTTATTTATTTATTTATTTATTTATTTTCTCCCTCCGCCCCTCTCCTGTATTTTTTTAATGCACGCTGATATGTCAGCTGTCACAACACATTCTAACAAAATTGTTTGGAATGAAGTTAAAGACAACTAAACACTACTAGAGCCATCGTACGGGAAAAAAGACGAAACCTTTTTTTTTTTTTTTAAGATTTGTCGACACTACTTTTTTTTAAAAATTTTATTTATTTATTTTTAGAGAGAGGGGAAGGGAGGCAGAAAGAGAGGGAGAGAAACAGCAATGTGTGGCTGCCTCTTGCGCACCCCCAACTGGGGACTTGGCTCGCGACCCAGGTATGTGTCCTGACTTGGAATCGAACCAGTGACTCTTTGGTTTGCAGGTCGGCATTCAATCCACTGAGCTACACCAGCCAGGGCTAAATGAACTTTTTGGCCAACCCAATATCATCCATTGATATTCTCTAGTCTAAGGAAAGGGCTCAGGAAAGTCATTTTCAAGGTTAATTTAACAGTTAGAACTTGATGTCTAGTAGTAAGTATCTCAAAGTTAACACAGCCAAAACCCAATCTTGTCTCCACGACCTGCTGCAGTTCATAAATGGAAGTTCCCAGCTTCCAGTTAGGACAAAAACCTTGGAGTAATTAATGACTTTTTTCTCACACTCAACCTGTCAGCAAATCCTTCTGATTTTACCTTGAAAATATTTCTAGGATCTGACCACTTCTAGTGGCAACTGCTGCCCACCTAGTCAAAGCCTTCATTTTACAGAGACAGTAGGTCACAGAGAGCTAATAGTGGTGGAACTGGGATAGGAACTAGGAAGTTTGATGTCAAGAGTCCATGCCCTCGACCACTAGAATGTAAACTCCAAAACGGCTGGGACTTCAGTCTGTTTAGTTCATTACTTGTCACGAGTGTATGTTCATGATAGTCTTTCCTATTAAGTCAACTGGGCAACTGCTTGGCTAGCTGCTTGCTGAGTAGCCCAGCACCAAGGAATAGACAAGAGTCACACACAGTAACTATGCTATTCACTCAGCTTTTGTGGGATGCAGGTTCACTCAAAGTAGAACATCAACATACATTAATATCCTGCTAACATTCTAACATTCTAAGAGAATTATAACACACACACACAGCAATCAGCGGGGGATGACGAAACTGAGTCCCAGAGTCTCAGTCTGCAGGCCCGGGAGACAGCACAGAGGGTGGAGTTGATGTCAGCGTCTTGCAAGGAATGATATCTGGAGCCAGGTGGGCAGCAGGGCAGAGCCTCCCGCAGCCGATGCCAAGGGCGATCAGCATGGTGTGGAGCAGCATGCTGGTGTGTGGAGCTCCACTCTCTCAGCAGTGGCCTGGAGCCTGCCTCAGTTATACCTGGAAAATGGCATACGCCACCCTTCTGGGTCTTTTGATAAATATCTTGGCACTCCTGATGGCAAGTGTAGAATTTCCCCAGGAGCCTATGGGTGGTCCTGCTCTGCAGACACAGCTGCTCTGACCATGTGTGCAGATATCTTAGGTGTGTCTCTTTGCCAGGTGTGTGTGCTCTTAGTTTCCCTCCTGAAGCAGTGTCATGGCTGACAGCCATTTCAGTTGACATGAGTGACTCCACTTTGTTTTATATACTTTATGCTATCTTGATTGGACCAATGCCATTTTATTGGTTCTCCTCTCCACACTACTATATCCTCAGTTCTTCCACCAGTGTCTGGCACATGGTATGCACATAGTAAACATCTGCTGAACAGCAAATGAATCTACTACCTAAGCTAAAAGTCTAACGTTTGTGGCAGAAAGCAGTAGGGATCCTTGGGTGATCACAGAAATGTTTTGGACTCTGGCCAGTGAAGTGGTGGTTATTTCTGTGCATCCAGTTACAACTTGCTCCCTGGCATTATGGATAAAGGTATTTTTAGTGGAACTCAGTTTTCAGGTCACATACACAAATTTAAAATTAGACCATGACAAGGCAGAGGAAGGTATCAGTTCCGTTACGGACAACGGCACCATACCACTCACTCTCTTGTGGAGAAGAAATCTTTCAAAAATAAGCGGAAGGATGTCAGGGAGATTCTAAACCAGAACCTTCAAATACACTAAAAAATATTATCCCCGGGAAAAGGAGGTTCTTACTAAGGCTTCTCCTTCTACATCAAGGACATTAAGTGACAGTGAAAATCTTTTGGGTAATTTAAACATGACAATAGGGAAAGGTAGAAATATCTGGATTTTGGAATGAGTAACTAACTGCTGTTCTCTCTCCCCCTGTCCTCTCCCCATGTGCGTACGTAGGTACATATGCATGTATGATTGTATGAAGTCCATTCGGGCTACAATGAGATACCACAGACTTGGTAGCTTATAAACAAGAAAGATTTCTTTCTCAGTTTTGGAGGCAGGAAGTCCAACATCAAGGTGCCAGCATGGTTTGGTGAGGGGCCACTTGCCAACTGCAGATTTCTAATTGTACCCTCAAACGGTGGAAGGGTCTATGGAACTCTGTGGGAATCTCTTTTAATAAAAAAAGAGCACTAATCCTATTTATGACAACTCCATCCTCATGAACTAATCACTTCCCAAAGGCCTCACCTACTAATACCATCACCTTCGGGGGTAGGACTTCAATATATAAATTTGGGGGGGGGTGGACATACAAACATTTAGACTGTAGCACTATCTACATACATACATTTCTACCTTTTTATATGTATGTGTGATATATATGAGTGTATATTTCAACTCATGGGGGAAGTACATATATGAGTATATGTCAAACTTTTATCATCAGAAAAGGTAAGTGTATGTGATCCACAGAAGACACATTTTATTTACTTTTAGAGAGAGGGGAAGGAGAGAAAGAGAGGGAGAGAAACAGATCAATGTGCGAGAGACACATCCATTGCACGCCCCCAACTGGAGACCTGGCCTGCAACCCCAGCCTGTGCCCGACCCGGAATCGAACCAGTGACCTTCGGTTGCAGGCTGGTGCTCAATCCACTGAGCCACACCAGCCAGGGACACACTAATATTTGTTTAGTGGAACTTAACAGTTAAATATAGATGCGGTCATTGCTACGCTGCAATGGATGATAAAGAAGCCAAGGATCCAGAACCTGCATGACTTACAGGCCACTAGCAGTTGACTGCCTTGTTCCCAAAGCTGTTCAACAAGCATTTCTAAGCACCTCTGAGGTGTTGCTGGGCTGGGCTCCTTACCAGCCATAAAAGCTATATGGCTGTTCGCAAATGGTACAAAATCATTCTGAAACTTGAAGAAGCGGCCTAGAAAAAAAGATGGAGTCCACCAGAGGGAAGTGCCATCTTCCATATTCTCTGGTTGCTGACCTCTTCTGTGGACATTGTCTTGCTGAGTTCCAAGCTGTGCCCCCAAAGACCTGTCTGGCAGCTGATGTGGGCCTAGAAAAATTTAAATTCCCAACTAAGGAAAACAATGACAACAGAGTGAGTTGTGTTCAATACAGAATTAAGGATAGTCCCTAAGGTCACCTTTCCTACTCTTTTGATGTAAAAAAACAAGTTCTCTTAATGAAATCATAATCTTAGCCTCCCCCACTCCCCTTAATGTTCCACTTGGCAAAAGAAAAAACTAGTTCATGTGTTTGTGTCCCAGGCTGCAACTATGGCTCTAGAATATCAAGTAAAAAAGGATTTTTATGAGAACACTGACTTATACCAAGAAACTAAAATAATTTCTTTTGTCAAGATGGGCTTTGATGAACTGAAAGTTGTCATTAACATTGAACTCAACCAGTATTTCTCACAGACCTACGAGCTCACATTATTCCCTCCTCTGCTGAGTGCCTGCTGTGTCAGGACCTGGACCCAGGGTCCCTGCCCCCGTGCAGCTGGCGTTCCGATCAAGGCCTCAGGGAACTTCCCAGGGACACCACAGGGGGACACATTTTTCACTCCCATTCCTACTTTCGTCAGTACGCAAAGTATTGCTTTTAAAATGTATTACTTTAGACCTTATTTCCAACAGCAAAATCTCCATTAAAGTAGCAAAATAAAACTAGGCCATGGCCCAAACTAGGCTCCGAGGACCCAGGTCTTCCGGGGAGGTGACCCTCGAGTCCAGGTCAGACCGTCTGACAGCAGCCTGCTGTGCTTCTGCCTCCGGCTCTTATCACGTGGGTCATTGCTCTGTGTTCATCCCTTCCCCAGTTGCCTGAGTTCCCTAGCCAGCCAACACTGGTCTTGCTATAGGAGCCCAGTGACAAGCAAGATAGGCTCTCCAAACCTTCATAGAATGGCCACATTGAATAACTTGGTGCTTCTGCTGGGCAGCCAGTAACGTGGGTTAACTAAGCAGCCTCCAGAGGTCTTCAACAGGGAAGCATTCGAGGGGTTGGTTCTACAGCTCACTCTAGGCCCAGCAGGATGACAGAGTTAGAAGGAAAACCTGGTCTGGTCAGCTCAGGACAAACCTGGACCAGCTTCCAAAGTGTTTTGAGACCTACTCAGTGAAGGTCAGACAGGAAGTACTGAGATGCGCCACAGATGGAGCTGCAGGCTACACGCTAGACCAGATGGGCTCTGGAGCGCATCTGTCTGGGGCTGCAAGGCTTGAATGGGCCATCTTCTGGAATGCTGGCATCAGTGGTAGTGAGGCCCCGATCCTGAGGCTCCCAGTCCCTAAGGCAACATGCCCCTGGGGTTTTTTTCCCTTCTGGAGGGGCAAAACACTTACGGAAGAGTGGAAGAAAAGGGTTCTACCTGGACAGCTGCTGGAAACGTTTCCTCCTTGGTGTGCGCCCACTTCTCCTTCCCCTTCCACCTCTCACTCCTCACTGCCCACCCCCTCCAAAATGCCCGTCCCCACCTTCTCTTCACAGAGCCCTTCTTGGTACTGCTTTATGCTGGTTCTGCCCTTAGATGGCAGGTAGGCAAACCACAAACCTATGGGCCACTTTTCGCATGCAACCCGTTTTTATAAATAAAGTTTTATTGGAACACAGCCATAGTCATTTTGTTTGTGCGTTATTGCCTGGGGCTGCTTCTCATTACAACAGGGCTGAGCCTAAATACTGGCTCTCTGCCTCGTGGCAGAAAAGCTCACTGACTCCTGCCTCATGGCATCCAGATGTTCTGCTAAACCTGCAGTTCTCCTCCTAAGGAATATTCTTCTCTGTGACATCTGAACAGTGCAGTTCTTACCACTACAGCAGGCTATCTTAAGGGATTACCTTTAAGTTTAAATTAGGTTCACAGGACACAGTCTCTCAACTGCAAAACATTGAAAAGAAATGGTATGAGAGCTATGGTGGGGAAATTAGGAAAGATTTGAAAGGGGAGACACCTCTCCGGAGAGTGTTAGCCGTGTAGGGCAGAAAAAAGGCTGGGCACTGGCTGCAGGAGTGTAATTCTTACCCTGCGGACCTGTGGTGGTCACAACGTGTGAAGCCCTGAGCTGTCACAACCGCCCACTGGCCCAACAATGGGGACGTGGGAAGAGGGCTTTCAGAGGTCATTAATTAGAGTAGTAAACCGAACACGGAAGTAGTTTAGCTTAGGCAGTTAGCAAAGGAGAAACAATGATGACATGCTATTCCTCAATTCGATCAGGAAAATAATTTTCAAAGTGTAACAGTATTCACACAGGCTGAAGGGCACGGTCACGCGCACTGACAGCAGGCGGCGCTTCGGGGCTCAGTACAGCTCTCTCCGTTCCACGCCACCTCAAACGGGCCCACCTCAAGGCTCTCTCCTGTCCGGCATTAGCCCCGTTCCGCCATCTACAGAGGAGAAAAACTCAACTCCAAAGGATCACATTGAAAAAAAGTTTATTTAAAAAAGTTCTAGCAGCAAGAACAGTAACAAAACAAAAGGAGAGACAGACAGACAAGACAAGGAGGAGGCGTGTCCTAGTCAAGCTCCTTGTACCGCGCGAACATGACTCGGCGCACAGCGTCTCGGTAAGTCTCGTTGGACTGTCTCTTGCTGGTTCTTCCTGGACCCCCCGCACCGGACCCCCTCATCCGGCCTTCAGTCTGTAAAAGAAGGGCAAACACCGGGCTCGTCTTTGACTACAAGCATCCCTGAACCGGCAAGGAGCTGGACGGAGGAAACTTTTTTAGCTGTTTATAGGAAACAAACCCCAAGACGAGCAAGGAGGCGGCGCCGTGAGTGCAGGCGGAGAGCCCGACACCGGCGGCAGGAGAAGCCAGGCTACGGTGGGCGATTCCAGGGGGGGACTAAGTCAACACAAACAGGCCTGTTTCCTCGGAGCGCCTTCTTTCCCTTTTCCTGAAATCTAAGGGGCAAAGCGCCTCCTGGGAACCTGGACTAACTGCATGCTCCATCAGATTTTTAGCCAAATTTTAGGCATTTCTGAGACAATCCCTCTCGGAGATGCCTTTGTACCTTTTATTGCTAGTTCCCTGGATCTTTTCACCAGATGATTCTTCGGTCTTGGCTGCCTAATCCCCACAACGCCTCACCTCTGACCCCGTGTAAGAATAAGATGAACCCCATTCCGACTGCTCTCCCCCTGCCCACCGCCCACCAGACTGCAAAGGGCGAGCACGCCTAGCTACAACCCAGTAATCAAGACCGAGGGGCTGCTCAGCTCCCACACCCCTCGCCAGCAGTGGCAAAGGCCCAGTTAAACGGCAGAGAGACCCAGGTCTGGGCCACAGAGTGGGAGGAAGTTAAGGACATCCCAGGTTCATGCCAGCCCAACGAGATGGAAACCATCTCACCTCCTCTGACGAAGCCAGTCCAGGATGACTGTACCCAAGGCCTGCCCCCTTCCGCCAGCCCGCAGCCTGCTGGACGCAGCCTCCTCTGCTGCTGCTGTCAACGCCTTCCTTACCAACAGGCTTCTGATCGCTGTGAAAGAAGCAGACAGACTTAGACAGCATCACTTTCCAAGTGACCTGCTTGTGAACCTAATGAAAACTTGTCCTCATGACTCAGATTTGCCTCCTCTTAGGTGTGTGAAGTGGTATCTGAGTGTCTGTTGTCCATGCAACGGGCTGCATCCTGGGGACACAGAGGTGTCCAAGGCCTGACCCAGTTCACAGGGGAGGCCGTGAGAAGGACGTTCTGCCAACAGATGCCTACAGCGCACCGAGGGGCTCAGGCGCTGGCAGGGCGGCAGCAGCCCCTGCGGCTGAAACACAGACAGCGCAGGGAGCACAAACTGCAGAGGGCATCACTGAAAATGACAGGGGTTCCGGCAAGAGGGTGCGGCTGGATCGGGCCTGACACGTGAGGACCCTGGGAGCCAGGAAAGACAGGGCGGGCAGGAGGGAGGGCACAGCAAGCAGCAGTGAGCGCGCAGTCGCTCCCGCAGAGGGGCGGTCGGAACTCCCAATGGCTGCCTGGGCCAGACCAAAGATACCTGAACATCACGCTAAATCACGACTCTGGGCTTCATCCTTCAGGCAAAGAAACTCCCTGAGACCCAGGCCTCCCTCTAGGCAAGGTCTGCCTCCACAAAAAGAAGAATTTTAGGAGGTTCTGTGTACAAAGGTCATTTTGGTGGCAGGGTAGAGAATGGACTGAAGACTGAAGAGCAGAGGCTGAGATCAAGGAGTCTGGTTTGGAGGTGAGCAAGAAAGGGGGCCCGGCTTAATCAGGGAAGCGGCCACTAACGACAGGGGAGATCGAGGGGAAGACCCGTCAGATTAGGCAGGCCACGCGGCAGCGACGCTGTCCCTCTGGAACGGGGCTGCAGCAGGGTCAGCAGGGCCGCACTGAGTAGGACGTAGGATGGAATGCAGTGCTGAGTCATTGTTCAGCGCGAGGGGCCTGAGAGTGTCCAGGAGGACGCTCCCAGGAGGTACATGGAAGTAGGGGTTTGGAGCTCAGAGAACAGAAATGATTTAGGACGGCGCCGCAGGCCCGGCTAGTCCGTTGGGGCTGGCCAAGGCTTTGGCTACGTGGGACAGTGCAGGCCAAGAGGGTGAGGCACCGGGAGCAGAGTCCTGGAGGAAACCTGGAACCACCCAGGACAGGGATGAGCAGGAAGGAAGACGGAGGAGGAGGAGAGCCAGCAGAACGTGGTGTGAGAGGCACGGGGAGTGCAGGAGCGTCTCCTCCACACCAAGAGCAACTGACTTAGGGTGAAGGTGTCCTTCCTCCTCCTGGCTGACCCCTGCACCTCTGTCCTTGTCCGATGTCGTTCTGTTACAGAAACAGGGGAGTCCAAAAACAAACCCCAGAGTTTGCGGCCGGGAGATAGGGAGCAGGAAGCAGCTTTCAGGATACCCTTGCAGGCCTGGAGCTAGTGGCTGGATACATTGTTGCAAAGATCCGCTTCACTTCCAAGGCTCAGGTTTGGGAGGGGTCTTGGACTGTGGGCGGGTACGGAAGAAGCAGACAGAGCCTACGGAGGGTTCTGTGAATGGTCAGAACTGTTTGCAACACCCACTGCGTGAGAGGACGCAGGGGGAGAGAGGAGGCAATGAGGGAGAGAGAGGAGCTGCGGACATTTTGGGCTGGCTCTGGCTCTAGGAGGCTCTCTCTCAGGCTCTCTCTCTCTGGCCCTCACGCCCTCACTCTCTGGCTCTCACTCTGGTGGGCTCCCTCCATGTGGTGTGGAGAAGGGGTCTCCAGGCGGCTTTAAGAAGAGGCTCTTGCCAGGCTGCTTTGAGAAGGAGAGGAGATCCATGCGGTTTGCAGGAAGAAGGCAGTTTACAAGGAGGCTGAGAATCCAGGCGGTCCTGCATTGAGAGCTGGAGGGCACCACAGCACAGAAAGGACCTCCCCAATCAGAACTGAGTGATTGGCAGCTACTGGTAAAGCTGAACTGTGCCTGGGAAGTAGGGAAACGGTGTTTCTGACTTTCCTAAGACTGGCCAGGTCTGGGAGGGGGAGGCAGGACTATGTGTAAATAAACAATTCTTTTTCTTTTCACCAAACTCTGGTATTGAGAGTTATAATTCTGGCGGCGGGCAATCAGGCTCCTAACTAAACAGCCCATGGGTTCTGTTTCAATCGGAGCAGCCCAGGGGTTCTGCTACAGTTTCAATTGCAGAGGGTGACCCAACGGGATGCTACACTGATTAAGTGATCCCTCCTTAACGCTTCTTAAAATGCAAATAGAATAGACTAGAATAAAATATCAGTTTATTTATTACACACAATAAAGTATTTTTCATGAAGATTTCTTTTTCAGTTACACACACACACACACACAGTTACTAAATCATGATCCAAAAATAACCCCGTATTTGTGGGCTGTGAGCAAGAGAGGTGAGATGCCAGAGCCCAGCCCTACCGGCCTCCTCAGGGCCTGTCTCCACATCACCTCCCTCGTCCCCGCAGGCGTTATACTGGCTACCCTGGCTTCCCTCTCTTTCACTTACTAACACGGAGGTCTGTCCAAGTCTAACTAGACCAACACCTAGTTTACAATCATTTTACAACCCCATGCTGCCCTAAGACAGTCTTAGCATGGCGTTCAAGGGGCATGAACTTCTTAAAAGTGGCCTTGTCCGCTGGGCCAGTCTCGTATCCTGTCACTCAACCACATGTCTCTAGAATGCAGCGCCATCGAGCTTAGAACTCCCTGAAGGCACCCAACCCCTCTCTCTTTCATCCATGGTGTACGCAGGTCCCTCCAACTGAGGTGCCCTCCGCGTCCCCACTGCATTCCTGTCTGTCCCAAGGCACAGCCTCACCGGAGCCTTCTTTGCTCTGCGCTCAAGACAGCTGAGAATCCTATCTGTCCTGTCCGCCTGAGCATTCCCTGCACTTAGCACAGCATCTGCACACAGTGGGTTATCCACGAATTCTGTATTAACTCTGGGCTCATGACCTGGAGACTATCGACCCGGAAACCAGCACAGGCAGCTAGAGATCTTGTGTATCTATCAGCAGCCAACCACTTACTCAGCCTCTCTGTGTAACGGCGAAGGTTCCCCAGTGTGACAACGCTTACTAGGCCCATGACTGGTTAGGAGAGAGAGGGCCCCTGACCATGGCCACCACAGCAACGGCTTTGAGCAGCTAGGCAGCCAGCCAGTCTTCCATGCAAGCACACGCACGCCCTGTGTACAGAGAGGTGGTCGAGAGGGTGGGGTAACCCTCATGCTCAAGGAGTTTAGACAGAACCTACTCCCGAAGGCTGACCTCCCTGAGACAGAAAAGAGCAGCAGACTCAGGGAAGGAGTTTCACCATTAGGTCCTGAGGCCTAGGCTGAGCTAAGAGTTCCTGGCTTACCTGTCAGTTTCCCTGGAGTATTTCATCCGTTTTCTTTCCGGAGAGTCCAAAGACTGAAGCTTTTCTCTGCGGTCGTTCCCTCTTTCTTTAAACTTTCCCTGTTGGTAAGCAGAAGAACAGACCTGAAGTTTTCATCTGAGGGGACAGAGGAGTGGGGAAGCTTTGCTTTATTCCTGATATTTCTTCTAATATGAAGGGAGTTTCACTGGTAACTCCTGGAATCTCTCATTCCTTCACGCACTCTTCTCGTGAAAGCAGTGGCTTCTGGATGGGTCAGTTTGGGAACAGGAAGCCGGTGTGCTTGGATCGGCCACCGTCCCCTCTTCTGAGGGAGAGGGGCTCTCCAATAGGCCTGCACAGGTGGGCTCCAACCACCGCCGCAGACCCGGCCCGGGCCCGGCGGCTGGGGACTGTGCCGCTGGGCCGGCTCCCTGGGAGGTCTCGATGGCAGGTGCGCTCGGCTCTCACGGGCAGCAGCTACCTCTGCCGGCAGCTTCAGCAGCAGCAGGCGTGAGTTTGGCGGCCCAATCCACACGCCTTCATTGATTTTAAATGTTGGGCAGGAAAGATAAGTGCTGCTCACTTGATCTACCTCAGAGACCCTTAGCAGCACCTTTTATAAAATCATCAACTTTATTAAGGTATTATTTATAAATAATAAAATGCACCCCTTTAGTGTATGTAGCCTGATGAGTTTTGAGAAATGTATACAGCAGCTTGCAGGGCCTCCCTGTTTTCTGTCTTCAGCTCTGCCTGGAAATGCGACCCTGTAAAGCAGAGGCCGAGAGGTAAGAGTCACCAAAGCTCACCTGCCGCTCTTTCCTCTCCAGGTAGGCGAGCTCCTGCTCCGACTGCTTTATCTTCCGATGGATTTCCAGGTTTTGCTGCGAAGAGAAGGAGTTTTGAGTACAGGGCCAGAACAGGTGCTCCAAGAAATGCCTTTAGGCCTTTCCCGCAGCAGCGCCTTTCACTGAGACTCTCCTGTGTGATCACTATGCCTCATGGGGCGACAGTCGCTAACTGGTCTTACTTCAGGCTCAGTGATGGGAACCCAGGTTGCAAGGCTGCCTTGTCACACAGAGTAGTCACGTGGTGTGGCACAAGAGGGAACTTCACTCTACTCCTGTCTAAAATGTAAAAGACACAAATCTGGTTTATATCTCTGCCTAAGAGAAAAGCTATGGGAGTGGGGAATCAAATCAAATGCCCACGTGCCTACCGCCACCCCACAATCCTCAGACACTGTTCACTTTCCAGCCCCCAGAAAAACATTAAGAGGAACGCCAAGGGCCCAAAAGAACAAAAAGGCTGCCCTGAGAGCCCCCTACTCCTTGAGGGCCCCACACTGAAGCAGGCTCCGCCACACAACGCCCTCAGGCACACAGGGTAAGGAACTGTGCCCAAAGGGGATTCTCTGCACCAGATAGCTGCAAGGGAAGGAAAACTGCTACATCTACTTCCCATTGCCCCGGGAGCAGTTCCATGTGTGGGGTTACCAGACAGCTAGCTCCTCTTTCCTGACTTTATTCCATTAGCCATTTATTAGCATTTTCATCAGAAAGCTGAAGTTTAAATGTTAGTCTGATGATTCAGGGTTTGAAAAGATCGAAGGTAGTTTGTTGCAGGGACTGTCAGAAGAAGTGTCCCCGAATCTTAGAAGCTTTGCAGCACCTCCAGAGGCAGCTGGGAGAAGAGGTGTGCCTGTTACCAAGATCAGAGCTTCTCAGCGTCCAGCCACATAAGACTGGGTTCTGTACTGAAAGCAGGTCTCAATCCAGTCCCCTCAGCTGTCCTTGTAGCACCTGCTCCAGCAGGGGCCTGAAATAGATCACCTGACAACAGGCCCACCTACGGAGCTTTATCTGTCCAGAATTTGGCTCCCTGGTCAGGACACATAAATGGAAAGACTGCAGGGGAGTACCGATGTGTGTCCATCTGACACCCTGAGAAGAGCGGCTGTGCCATGGCATACAGCAGTGACTCAACCACACAAAGAGACAGCAGGACGTGACCCACCAGGGAGCAATTGCACCCTGTCAGAGCCAGACGTTTGAAACCAGGGGATGCCTCCAAGTACCAAAGGAGAGAGAAGAGGTCCAACCATCAGGTTAATGACAGAGCTAAGATGAGGACCCAGCAAGTGAGCCTCCTGCTCCACAAGCCCTCTGTCCCCCATCTCCAGCACAGGCCCCACATGCGGGGTCCCAGCCTCAGCCGCGCCTGCCTTGGGTCTGAAGTTTTTGGACGGTGGGCACAGCTTTAGTATAAAGCAACTCATGAACAAAAGGGGGGAGGTGGAGGAACAACTTATTCTTCAAGGGTGGACTGACTGAATTATTGGAACTGGGATGATCCAGGCTGGGGAAGGACAGCATAAGCTTCGCAATCCGTGAAGTGCTCGTCACTGTCTGAAGGTTTGAAAGGCCAGGGCCCTCTCCCTTGATACCTTGTGCAGGTCCGAGAGCTGCTGGTGTTTGATGAGAACTTCTTTATTGGGAAACTGCCTCCTGCAGAGCAGACAGGCCAGCTTGTTCCAGTCAGTGAGCTTGTCCTCGTCGCTCTCCCTCTTGATCAGCTCCTCCCGCTGCTGCGGCTGCGCTGGGCGGGGCTGTGGAGGCGGCGGCTGCTGCTCCTCCTCCTCGTCCTCCTCATAGTCACTGTCTCCTCCGTATTCACCCAGGAGGCCGATCAGTGGGTTTACCACCTTGGGCTGGAAGGAAAAGGCCAGGGATTAACACCAAACTCAGCCTCGTTCTGGGGCCTGTTTTCTAGATATTCTGATATGGGCATCTCATTTCTTCTTTTAGCCTGAAGAGTGCGCTGGACTCAGTACAGGCCCACAGACCACACTGCTCATTTCCCAGATGGAGGTGACATGGTTGGAGCCTGACTTTCGTCCTCGCCCACTGAGCTGCAAGCCAGAGAAGGTCCCTGGGATATGAGTGTAGCAACAAGACGGTGACGAGAAGAGGAAGGGGAGCTGAAGCAGAACATAGAAGAAGAGCCACAAGCTACAAGTCACAAAGAGGAAGAGACAGAACCATCTCCGAGTCCCTGGAACCATGCAGAAAAGGAGAGAGAAACTTTATTAAGGCTGTAGTGACCTCGAGGAACTCATGTAGGCAGATGCGGCTCCTCCTGGGCAAGGGAAGGCAGAGGTGGGTTGGCTCAGGTGTGTTACAATGAACTGAGTTAACAATGTCGAGGAGGCAAAGAGTATTTATCAGTAGCTTACAGGAAACTGTTAAGTAATGATGCACGGTCACTGTCCTATGGTCGATGAGAAGAAAAAAAGAAGGCAGATTACTATTGTTATATATTTATATTTGACCTGAATCATGTGATTAAATTGAGACTATCACTTTAAGGAATCTAAAAAAATGGGTTCCAACAAGAATAAATTCAAAATGGATTGACTACTTAAATGTTAAGATTCAAAACCATACAAATCCTAGATGAAAACATAGGCAGTAAAATCTCAGACATTTCTTACAGCAATATATATATTTTTATGTATCTGCTCAAACAAGGGAAACAAATGAAAAAATAAATGGGACTATATCAAACTAAAAAGCTTTCGCACAGAAAAAAAAACCATCAACAAAATGAAAAGACAAATGACTGAATGGGAGAACACATTTGCTGATACCTCTGGTAAGGGGTTAATATCCAAAATTTATAAAGAATTTATCAAACTCAACACCCCCCAAATAAATAACTAATTTAAAAATGGGCAAAGGACCCGAATAGACACTTCTCTAGAAAGGACATACAGATGGCCACCAGACCTATGAAAAGATGCTCCAGTCACTAATCCTCAGAGCAACGCAAATTAAAACCACAATGAGGTATCACCTCACACCTGTCAGAATGGCTACCATTAATAAATGAACAAACAAGTGCTGGCGAGGATGTAGACAAAGGGAACGCTTCTGCACTGTTGGTGGGAATGCAGGTTGGTGCAGCCACTGCGGAAAGCAGTATGGAGACACCTCAAAAAATTCACAACGGATCTGCCTTATGACGCAGCGATCCCACTTCTGGGAATTTATCCGAAGAAACCCGAAACACTCATTTGAAAGAACGCACATCTGTGTTCCCTGCAGCATTACGTACAGTAGCCAAGCATCCCCTCCACATCTAAGAGATTCTTACGGAGCTCCAAAAGACAGGAAACAACAGGGCCAGAAAAAAACGGGTTTCCTTGGTCATTTCAGAGACTTAACAAGACCACGATTATATATCGTTAAGAATCAGGCATTCCCTGGTCTGGCGTGAGTGGAGTGGGTGGAGGGAAAGAGGACAGAAAACTGGCTCCGATCCTCCAGTTTTGTTCCATGAAAGTGAGGCATCAGCCTTTGAACTTCCTCTCCCATTGGGAACAGCCTCGGCCCAGGACTTCAGCCTTACCGGTGGAGGACTCTCTTCCTTCTTCATAGTGGGAGGCAGGGGCTTCTTAAAGACATCCTCTGGGGGGGATGTCCCCTCACTGGCATCTTCCTGAAACTGATAAAACCCAAGGTAATTCTCATATGATACTTGTAAAAGTTCAGTTAAGAGTTGTTGCTATGATTTCAAACTTAGTATATATTAAATGATTACTCTATGTCAGCAAGACAAAATACATACATGATCTTCAGCCTTTACTACAATCCTCCTAGATAGGCATTAATATCCTCATTCTTTTCTTTTTTTTTTTTTTTTTTTAAGACTGACTTTATTTTTAGAGAGAGGGGACGGGAGGGTGAAAGAGAGGGAGAGAAGCATCAATGTGTGGTTGCCTCTCTCACGCTGCCAACCGGGGACCTGGCCTGCAACCCAGGCCTGTGCCCTGACTGGGAATCGAACTGGCAACCCTTTGGTTCGCAGGCTGGTGCTCAACCCGCTAAGCCACTCCAGAGAGGGGAATACCCTCATTCTTTAAATGATTGAGAATATGGTTAGAAAAAGTAAGTAGCAAAAGCAGAAACCAAATTTTAAGCCACGGTGAGTCTAAATTCTCAGATATACACATTCTCTCTCTAGGTAAACTAAGCAGTATTAAAAGGAAAAAAGAAGACAAGTTATAAATTGAACGGCAACATTCATCCATCTTCACTAACGTGTCGGGATACATGAAATAAAGTTCTTTGGAAAATGATCTGACTTTACGCCAGGAGAAATAAAAATGTTCATCAGCTTTAATTTTGAAAGTTTATCCTAAGGAAATATTTAAAAGGAAAAGCAAAGCACCAAGTCCTGTGTATGATGACAGCGTAAGATTAGAAAGAAGAGCAAACAATGCCGAGATGAGGAAGAAAACAAGGGTAGTTTTACTGTGAGTTTTTACCAGACAGGCGTTAAAACAGTAATTTAGAAATACCACAGAAACCAGGATCAAATGTAAAGTGAACGCAGAGTACGGAACGGCACCCCCGCTGCAATCGCACCTCCAGCACTGTGCGCAGTCAAACCCGAAAGGGGACGGTGGGAGGGACACTGGGGAGGGGTTTGGGCTGAGTCACTCTGTTCCGCCACCGGCGGTTTCTGCACTTGGGAAAGAGAGGGTGAACCCCCACTTTAAGAGGCAAGGGGCCTGCCTGCCTTTTTAGCCATTTTACACCTCCAGCCCAGATGGCAGACCCCCAAGTGCTCTCACCCTGGTCACTCCGCGGTCTTTCTTCTCCTTGCCATCTCTTTTAGATGTCTCTTTCTTGCTGCTTGACTTCTGACTGCTTGGCTTCTTCTCCTTGCTCTCCTCTTCCTCGGGTGACCCGGGCTCCTGGGGCACGTAGACCTCTTGCTACAATACAGTTGGGGACAGTCAAGCCTGCAGAATAATTCACTCCCCCAGCAGTCCCAGGTCCCAGGAGCGCAGCTCCTTTCTGGGGAGAAGAATAGTTCTCTCAGTCCCAAATCTAAGACGAGACCACACCAAACAATCTAAAAACCCCCTCCAGGGGCCAGGACACATCCGGGCAGCTCGCTGTCCTTTTCCCAAGAGCAGCACTTCTTACCTGTAAGGCCACAAAGCACTGATTTTCCACATAGGCAACAGTTAATGTAAAGGTCATCATCTCCATTTTTTAAAAAAATATTTTTTAAATTTATGTTTAAAGAGAGGGGAAGGGAGGGAGAAAGCGAGGGAGAGAGACATCAATGTGTGGTTACCTCTCCCATGTGCCCCCAACTGGGGACCTGGCCTGCAACCCAGGCCTGTGCCCTGACTGGGAATCCAACCGGCGACCCTTTGGTTCACAGGCTGGTGCTCAATCCACTGAGCCACACCAGCCAGGGCCAAAGGTCATCATCTTTAAAATCCACCTGAATAAATACAACTCAACAGAAGATCTGGACTTCTTAAAACCCCAGATTAGACAGCAGGCACAGAGAGGCAAAGCAGCTATCTGGATCGGAGAAACACTCAAGTTCCCACAGACTTCGGCTTCTCCAACTTTTCACGTAATGAGCAACCACAGAATCCAGGGGACGAAATCTTCAAAATAACAAATTATAGGTACTCTTCTCAAAAGAATCACTGACAAAGCAAACGAACTTACCTGGGTATTGGGGTCATAATACGTTTCCGCCAAGGGGTCATAATAGTAGCCGGTAGCAGAGTCATATATGTAGCAGTCGGATGACGCTAGAGAGGACCAACCAGAGGCAACGTTAGTTCCTGCCTAGGAAGCCCTTGCTGGGACTCACCAAGAACAGCCCGAGAACAAGGCTGGCCAACCTCAACAGGAGCAGAACCTACAGGTGGTGCTCCCCCTGAATGAGCACCCCCCTTGCCAACTTTGTGGCCATAGAAATTTCAGTAATTGAGTATTCAAGCCCAAAAAACACAATAAAAATAAAACAAAGGTCACTCACACTGTTGTCCTTGTCGATTTGAATCTGAAGACCAGTCTGAATTTCTGCCACCTCCCCTCCTATCTCGGAAATATTTTTTACCCTATCACAGAAAGGCAAGTTAAAATAACGGACTTTCCAAGAACCATTAACCGTAAGGGCACCCATTGGAGAGAATTCATAATTGCTCTTTCGGTCGCCTGAGGATTTTAACACAGCATTCATTCCCCACTGCTGAAGCCTACCTGATAGTAGTGCATGTGGTCAGAATGGTCCCCAGAATCATTTCTGCAACAAATAACACATGTCATGTGCCTGCTACCGAAAGTCACTTGAGAAGTGCCTAACCCTACAGACTGGCCGAGAAACTCTCTTTGCTTCATTTTGCAGGGAAAGGAACCAGCCCGCACAGCAAGCAGTTCTGCTGGGGCAGACTCGTAAGGGGAGGAGCCGCGGGGTGTCCGTGGAGCCCTCTGATGGAGAAGATGACCGGGCCGAGGGTGCAAAGGGCCAGACCAGCCCCATCCCCGTGGCCCGGCCTCTCGGATGCAGCCATGTCCCAGTTACCACTCCTGGGCTGAGGTAAGTCAAGGAGTGAAGAGGAATTAGGCTTCCCAGTGCTACGGGGGTATGGACGAGGTCAGGACAGCATTTTCTTAGAATTCTAAGGGGCAAGGCTGCATTAAGATTTTTCTGCCCACCCAAGTGTACCATCATTTGGGACCCAAAAGACACCAGGCGGTCAAGAAGGAAAGGACTCAAGTATCTAGTGCTACTGTTTAAAGAAAAAATAAATCTAGAGGCAGAACAAGGTAAGCTTCCGAAAAAGAGAACGTAAAGCAGCCCACAAAAGGAAGGTGTCAGGTCTTACTATCTTCGTCTCTCCAGCCAGGAACAGACGTTTCCTCCCAACATCTCGAGTGCAGGCAGCACAAGGACACCACCCCTCTGCCTTACCTGCGCTTTCCAGTGGCCAGGTTTACAGCTACCATCTTCCCATCGATGCTAAATGGTGGATCAAGGTTCTGCAAGATCTTCACTACACGAAGGGCTTCCTGGGGAACCAGAGACACGTGTGAACCCAAGGAGAGAACAGGCCGTGTCCTCTGAAAGAGATCTGAACAAGGATCTTACTTCTCAAAAGAAAAAAATCACGGAACGTTATGTTCGAGTCGGCACATGGGCTGAAATGGGCACCGCCAACGAAGGGCTGGTCGGAGAGGGCAGAGAAGCGTCCCGTTTTAATTGGAAAACATTTATTCAATTTCTTTTCTTTTTGCCTGCAACTGTCCCCACTCAGATACAGTTTACAAACTCCTTTGTGGTTTCTGAGCACGAAATTTAAGTACCAATGACTTTTATTCCCATCTTCATGTTACCTCCATAGAAAAGGGTCCCACAGCTAAAAATTGAAGCCACTAGAATCCATAAAAGCAACACGGAGGAAAAAGAGGTGTCCTATTACCATCAAACATAAAACCATCTGTGGTTGGGCAAAATGAGTTTGAGAAATCAAGAATATTCACTAAACTCTCGACAGGCTCAGTACTCAGATGCTTCCCAAGTGGCTAAGCTCTGTTTTAAATGGAAATTTTAAATGCCGTAAGACAGAAGTGGGTCTGGAAAACCACTCAAGAAGTCTAAGTTTGAGGGCAGGTACTTCACCTGGATGAACATCAGACCCAAAGGAAAGAACAAGAGGGGTCATGAGAATTCCACGGGTAAGGAAGTCCTTCAGACCTTCTTGAGGTTTCTATAGCTTGCTGTCCCCTGGCCACTCCAAGGAGGGGGAACTCACTGCATGTGAGTCGAGGTCGATGAAGCCGTAGGTGTGGCCCATGGGGCCGGTTCTGTTCTTGATGATCCGGACGTTGGCCGTAGTCAGGTGGACGTAGGGCTCCAGCACGTCCACGATCACCTCAGGTGGCGTGGACCGATAGATGCGTTTGAGCATGATCGCTGACAAACCATGCACAAATGGTAGAGAAGCGAGGAAAGGGGAAGGTCAATTTCTGAAGTCCCCAGAGCCCGACTGTCCCTTTATTCTTTTCTTTCTTTCTTTTTCTTTTCCCTGTAGATGATTGCAGATGCTACTCGGTCTAGCAAGGCTGCTTCTGTAGCAAAATGCTAGTCAAATACCTGCTTCATACTTTTCTTCACCAATACTTAGAAATGCAAAACTAAGCCTCGCTGCATTTGAAGAGCAACTTGCTACTTGGAGGATGGGGATTCCTTCAACTAGCACAGCAAGGCCCGCAGAGCGCAGTTACATGGGGGCGTGGGAAGTGGCAGTCCCCAGCCACAACACAGGCCACCCACGTGCCACCCACAGCGGCCACAGTGCGGTGCATGCCTGACAAGCCACTTACTTTTACTCTCCCGGTCCTGGCGCGTCTCCCCAGACCACGGCTCCTTCTCTCGGTCTCTTTGGAAGCTGAGCCCATCCCTTCGAGGAGGCAGATACCTTTCTGCTTCTCTCTTCTGATGTCCCAAGCGTGGTTCTTGTCCTTCTTCCCTCTTTTTGGGTTCGGGTTCCTTATCCGTGAACTTTGGGGGCTGGCCGGGGTGTTTTTCTGATGGTGGTGGGATGGGTGTTTTCTGAGGCTGAGGGTAAGCTACTAAATCTTGCCTGGCCTCTGCCACTAGGACGAACAGAAAGACAATCTCTAGCAGGTTTTGTCCAAAAAACACTCCTCATCTGCCATCAAATACTGACCCTGGGATGCTTTTACTGGTCTCAGAAACACCTAAACAGGGAAGTTCCCTGACAGACTACATGCAAAGTTAACGAGACAGCACATGAAATAGTTCACAGAACGAACTATCCAAGCATTTACAAAGTTTGATATTATGAGTACTCTATCACATCCCGAACACTGAAATATAGGAAAGCCCTCACGGACACAGATGACAGTGTGGTGACTGAAGGGGGACGGAGGAGACGGAGGTGGAAGAGGGGCTGGCGGGATAAACAATAATGGAGAAGATACAATATGAAAATTAAAAAAAAATTAAAAATATAAGAAATCCCTCATGAGAACCTGGACCTGGCTATTATAACCAATGATAAGAACAGATTTGGGGATGAAACTACCAAAAATAGACCCTTGACAGAAGTTTGGTATAATCAGGTATCCCGAACCCGCGTCTGGGAGCCTTGCTTCCTCCAGGGCTGTGACGCAAGGCCAGCCATCTCAAATTCCTCAGGACCGCTGGCCCCTCTCCTCTGGCGAAGCTAGGAACAGACCTGCCTGCATACAGCTCCTTTATACACAAATACTTACAATGGGCAAATACCCTTCAAAATATGAATGACCCACTACAAATCTCTTTCTATAGGAGAATAATCTACCCAGTTAATTAGGGACATATTTCCACAATTAATTCATTCTTAGAGGGTTCACAGGAAGCCAAGTGGCTGGAAAGGAGACAGTCCATGGAAGCAACACAGAGGTGAGTGGCAGTGACTGTCACCGGGGGAGCACTTGCTTCATGCTTACAGGTTAGAGCTGTCTCAGCCACCTCATGGTGCGGTGCCCGAGGGCTTTTATACACCTTTTATTCATTTGTGAGAAAAGACTGAGAAAGAAGTCTTTCTTGAGAGAAAAAGCACAACCTTGCCTAATGTGAAGTCATATGACAAGCTAAAAAGCTCAGCCATTTATTCACCGTCCCAGATGTTGGTCTGGTCGCCAGGGCATGCCCTCCCCCAGACTCGCACAACCCCTGCTCCACAGCCTCCCACGGGAACGAGAATCCACACCGCGGGCCGCCAGCCGGCTGCCTGGGCCCTGCACGGAGCTGCGTTCTGTGGCCACGCCGGGCTTTCCCCAGGGATCAAGTCAGAAACACACGCGTGGCAGCTGCCGCTACAGGGCTGCTGCCACGGGGGCCTCCGGCAGTCTCTTTAAGGCTGTCTACCTAAGGCACTCTGGAATACTTCACTTCAATGTCAAGTGACTGAGAAGCTGACAGGTTTATTACTCTATGAAAATAACATGCACTCTCAATCCTGATTATTTTCTCGTTTATATTTTTACTTCAACAAATGCTTTCCTATTGACAATCCTAAAATGTTTACGTCGAGTATAAATGAGAAAATAATGACGGCAAACGATTCCAAACAACCTCAAAGAAGCGCGCGCACGTGTGTGTGTATTACCCAGACTAAGGTCACGCAGACTCTATTCCAACCTAACATCTTTAAATGTACCCTAAGCCACAATACTGCTGACCTCTGCTCAGCTGCCCATTCAGCCGCCTCGGTGCGAGGAGACCACAACCTGTCTCTCCCTGGTGGGACTCTGTGACCCTAAGCCATTCACTAACAGGTCACGTGAGGTTAAATAGCACGCTGCATTTTTAAGAACTTCATAGATAACTCAGACGTAGGGACAGCTACTCTAAAGCCGAGGCAAGTGCGGAATGTGTTCTGCATGGTGCACAGGATGAAAGCCACTCACCTTCCCGCGGGCACTTGCAGACCGAGCATGAAGATCGGTGGCCACCAGTACTGGCCTTGCACTGCAAGAGAAAGAGAAAGAACTCAATTGCGCTAAAAGTATGTTTTGAAACCTATGTCTACCCAGCAGAGTACCGCCTGCCAGAAAGGAAAGAAATGCGCCGGCTCTCAGATCCCCTCTGCCTGAGGCGGAGGAGGCGGACAGACCCGGTAAGTGCTGGCTGCGAGCTGCCTTCTGACAGGGAGTCTGGGCTCCGGAGCAACCCCAGGTGCCTCTGCCCTGGACGAGGATTTCTACAGGAAATAAACGTAACCTAGCAACCAGACTGGTCACTGGTTTATAGGACACTACTGCCCCAGAGTGACTGCCACTCACGGCGCGCACCCAAGCTTAGTGCTGAGCGGGTTATGGCAGCCCCACTCGGGCTTGGCTGGAACTGAGAATTCAATTATCAAGTCCCTTCTCAAACACTGACTTGGAAAGCGGCAAGGGAGGAGGAGGAAGACAGATCCGCCTTGCTTTGGCAGCCATTCTGAGGATGCTGAAGCCTGGAACAATGGAAGAGACACACTGCAATGGGAATGTAATTCCTCTGGTCGGAGCCTGTGGGCAGGCACACTGCCCAACCTCAAAGCCCCCGAAGTTTGGCCACTGAGCTTCCGAGTGTGATGAGGGCAGGGAGCTGCCTGGCAGGAGACCAAAGAGCAGGGCCCGTGAAGAGGATGCCATCTGAGCAGGGCCTCCCTCGCAGGGTGAGCAGGGGGACGCCAGACGGAGGAAGGGCGAGGACACGGAGAGCAGCACGGGGCGCGCTCCAGGCCTCCACGCCATCACTTATCACACCAGACAACTCTCTCCGTTTCGTAGATGCTGAAAGCAAGGCCTGCAGAGGTTAAGTGACCTGAGTGGGGTCATTACAGGCGGTTTCTTCATGGCTCCCTTCTCTGCAAGCGGGTCACACACAGCCTGACTACCCACAGGGTGGGTGCGTTCCCCTTCTCCATCGCCCGCCGTGGCCATGTGTCCTGCTTTGTTTGGCCAGTGGAGCGTGAGTGAACGTGACCTGTGAACGTCACCTACAAAGGTCTGGCAGAGGCTTTAAGAGCCACTGCTGTGGAATGAGCCTCTTGTTTTTCCCCTTAGCCAGGAGAACACCAGTCCCATACCAGCACTGCTCCTTCCCTCTGGGTCCCAGGACGAAAGGCCATGGAGCAGGACTGTCAGCCATGACTCATAGCCCCCAACATGGACAAGGAGTGAAGGATGTGTTTGTCACTTTAAGTCTCTAGGATTTGGGGGATATCTGTTATTACAGCAGAGCTAGTAAGGGGAGGAGCCAGAATCCAAACCTCAATAGGTACACTTTAAATACCGTAAAATCCACCTGTTTGAGCATCTGATTCAGTGACTTCCGGTATGTGTCTAGTGCAGCCATCACCACACGTTAACTTTGACCAGGTCAGTCATCCAAAACCAAGCCCAGCAGAGCCAGTAGTTCCCGTCCTCACCCCCACTCCCGTGAAACTGTGTGACGCATGACCTTTGTGCCTGGCATAGTTTTTTCGAAGTTCACCCGTGCTGTAGTGTGTATCAGCACTTCACTTCTTTTACTGCCGAACAGCACTGCATGGCTACACCACGCGGTGTTTACCCAGTTATCAGACGAACATCTGGGTGTTCCCACTTTTTGGCTATTGTCAATACCACTACTCTAAGTATTTTTTAAAAGTCAGTGCGTTCCACATCAGGCCCAAGGTCACATAGGCAGAACTGGCACTGTAACCTTTTCTAAAAACAGGTAAAAATTAAAACTACCCCTGAGACAGCCAAGCAAGTGGCCTGTCATTAAAAGGGGACAATGTAACCAAGGCTTTCTGTTCTTTCAAGCAACAGCCTTGGCAACAGCGGTATAACCCTGACATCAGATATCAACCTCTCTTTCTCCCTCCCTTCCTCTCTCTCTAAACATAAATACAATCTTTAAAAACAAAACCGTTTTCCTAAACTGGCACCTTAAGGTGCTGTATGCATGAAACATGAGTGCTTTGGTTAATGACAACCACAGTTATATCCAAACTGTATTGAGATTAATAAACGTCGAGCTCATATTAAGTCCTAGAGTACTTTTAATGCAACATGGTTCAGAAACTTTGTAATTTTTTCATAATTATGTTTGAAACTAAGTAGCAGCAATGAAAAATGATATATGTTCATGTCCGACTGCAACCAAACCGGACTTCTAATAGGAGCGCTGCCTACAGCCTTTTCATACGCCACTCCACAAGAACGTGGGGTTGAACAGAGGCAAGACGCCATGGGATCTGAAGTTCTGTATCCTTGGAAACCCCTGAGTATTCCCAAAATGTACACCTTGTACAGAACCAGCCTCTCTAAATCCACCTTTGCAAACACTAACTGTCCCATATTCACCCCCATGAAGGGTAACTGGGAGAGTTTAAAAGTCAAGGGACTGTTATTCCAAAAAGTGTTTCCAATTGCAGCCCCAGAACCCTCTATGGCCACGGGGTCTATGGGTGACCTTGCCCTGACCTCCAGCTCATCTGAAATGAACCATGGAAGAGCTCTGCCCTTGGCAATGCCCTTTACAGGCAGCATTCTTAAAGACACGGAGAAGCCGTGGTGCCAGGGCCTTACTTCTAAAGGAAGGGACTCTTGGCACTTACCTGTTTGCAGTACCAAAAATCCGGACTTGGTACGTACTCGAGGGTAACCTCCTTGTCATGGATCGTCAGAGTTCCCTGTGAAGGCAAAGACAGAAGCCATCAACATCCACCCTCAGAAATGGAGAGACAGGAAGGCACAGACAGCCTCTCCAGTCCCCACGCTGAAACATTTTACAGGGGGCGAGCTTATTCATCAACAGAAGTAAACGGCCGTGATAAGCCACAGGCCCGGGCAGCGTGGCAGAGCAAGCGCAAGCTCGGGAACGGGGCGGGAGAAGGTGGTATCAGTCTTCGGTCTTGCCTCCTGCGGCCGGGGGGTGGGGTGGGGGGGTGCTGTCCTCGGGCAGGTGAGGCCCAGCCTGCGCCCCCAGAGCTCAGGCAGTGCACCACCATATGAGGCCCCGCAAGCCCCCCACCGGGCTCAGGAGCTGGCCCCCCACTCAGAAGCAAACTCTCCCTTCTGCAGCACAGGGCCCAGGAGCCCCCTCGTGATCTTCTTTTCCAGGCTAACTCAGGACTCCTGGGAAAGGGAGCAAGGGCTCGAGCTCTGGGGCCTGAGAACTTTCTTTGGGACGCTGGCTACGTGGCAAGAGCCCCAGGAGGAAGGGGTACAACATGGAAGACACGAAGAAAGGAGGAAGGTGGAAGCTTCGCGGCAGGTCACGTCCTTACATCAGGAAACCGAATGGCTGGTGGCGATGGCGGTGGCAGTGGCCGCAGCATCACCCTGGCCTGGAGCCTACGGAGTGAGCCGCCATGAGATCTGAGGATCGACCACTGGCAAATAAGCTCTGTGGGGAAGCCGGGCACAGGAACAGGTAGGGGGAGGGGCTTGGCAAGCTGGTAGTTACAGAGCTCCTCTGCCCCTGCGCTTTGGACAAGTCACGCAAGCTACTTCACATCAAGAAAAGTAAGGTTTGTTTAATGAACACCAGCCAGCAGACAGGTGTTAAAGCTGAGGAAAAACCACCGCTGCCTACTGACAGGGACCCCCCACACGCGGAGGCGACTAACCGAGGCTGCGACTCTGGAACTAGCCCCTGCGCTGCTCAGGGTCCGCCCTCTAGGGTCCTCTGTGTGTCCTCAGACAGTGCTGAGTTATACAAGGCTTTTCTTTGCAATTGGACCTCAGTTTCTTGCTTGAATCCATACATCTGTCAAATAATGCTTTACCTCTCTGCTTTTCACACCAAAAGAGTCAAGAAAAATACATAGAATAAAATTATTGTCTTGTTGAAACCAAAGGAAAACTGCCTGCCTACCCGGGTCCTAGAAGCTGGTCTCTGAGAAACTGTTTCCTGGCTTATTCTCAAGGCTGGGGGACAATGATAATAAATATTTGCTAACATTTATTAGATGCTTACTCAGAGCCAGACACTGTTAAGTATACGAATATTATTGTATTTAATCCCCTAAGTGATCCCATGAAGTAACATCATCTCCACTTTATAGATGGGGAACACATCAGGGAGACATGATCACGCAGCTCGTGAAAGGCAGAACCAGGTCCCATCTGGGGCCGTAGAGAAGGGACCTCCTGACGCGGTCACCCAGTTCTGCTCAGTATTAGGGGGAGGAGCCAGCCCAGGAGGGGAAAAGCTCTGCAGGAAGGCAGGCAGGGTCAGGGCGATGACGACACCCTGCCAAGCTCTACTCTCAAAATGGTTCCCGTCCACCCAGAGGCAGTATATCACATCATTTAAGAACAGGGACCCTGGCCCTGGCTGGGTGGCTCGGCTGGTTGGAGCGTTGTCCCACACACCTGAAAGGCTGCAGGTTCGATCCCCGTTCGGGGTGCACGTAGATGGACGTTTCTCTCTCTCCCTTCGTCTCTCTCTAACAATTAATAAACGTCCTCAGGTAAGAATTAAGAAAGGAAAGGACTAGGTCTTTGGGGCACATCCATAAATTTAAATCCTGCCTCCTCTCCAGGACCTTCAGCTAGGCCCTTCACTTCTTTGCACTTCAGTTCCCCACTGTAAGGCAGGGATGCCAGTACCCACTCCTAAGGGAATTACCACGTGTAAGAGCTTACCAGGGGCACAGCGCAGGCCCAGCAAGTGCATTTCGACCCCTCTGTGCTAGACGAGGCCTAGCCCGAGCAGACGAGACCTGGCAGGGCCACACACGCACTCACTCCATCGCACTTGCTTGTCAGGCAGTACTAGGGTCACAGGCCTTTCCTCCTACTGAGAGGCCACCCTGTCACAGGGAATGGTCACCGCACGTCAGAACCTGCATCTGTATGACAGCACTTAGTGCCGGTTGTCCACTGCTGGGCCAGAGCTTAGCATCCAGGCTAAGTCTTCCTGGCCTTTTATTATCAGTACCAAGCGAGGTACCTGGTACAGAAGAGGGACTTAATAAGTGCTTGTGAACAAAAGACTGAATGGCTCCGACAGTCCCCGGGAGACTGACATGCGCAGCACAGCACGGCTCTGGAGGGGGGCACCGCTGTCACAGGCCCGTCGTCCACCTGGCCCGTGAAGCGCGTGGGCTGCGAGGCACCACTGTTGAGTTCCAGTCCATTGCAAATTCTGATTTCGCCACTTGGGGGCTTTAGTAGATGCAGGAGTTTCTAAGGCAAGGAGCACGTCACCCCCTCAGGTAACGCATACGCATGCAGCCCAGGCGCTGTGGATGCCCATCTGCGGGAGGCGGGGCGACCCCCGGCCAGAGGCGCCCGTCAGCACGCATGACGACTGACTACCCTCATCGCATGTATTACAGTGACGTCTTGTACCCCAGAGGCCCCCACCACTAAGGCAGCCCTTTCTTTTCAACCCGCCCGTGGCTAGACACAAGGCTGCCAGAGGCCCCTGCGAGAGACGGGGAGTGGTTTTAGCATCACTGTTGCTTCAGTCAGACTGAGCAGACACAGGGACGACTTGGATGAGGGCAGGCGAGTTCATCTGGGCTGTCCTTCCCCAGCTGCTGCCGCACACGGGCAGCCCAGACAGGCCAGGCGCAGGTCTGACAGCGCCACCCCCTTCCCTGACCCCGCGACGTCCCTTCTTCCGACTGCACGGAGCAAAGGCCTGCCAGCGCCTGGTAGGAAAGCAACCCGTGGCGGGCTGGGTTAATAAGCGGTGGGATGGCTTCATCACTTCCTGGCTGCCCACTCGCCTGTCAGCTACTCACTTCACACACAAGAATTTGTCTTCATTCTTCGAATGACTGGGTCACTTATTAAGCTACTGAAGCAAAGGCGCCCCTGACTGACCAGGGGTGGCCCCTAAAGAGGTACCGTGTATTTCAAAGGAAAACCAAAGATACCTTCCTCCTTCCTCAGTCATGCGAGGTTAGGTTTAAATCAGATGAAACCTGCTAAAGTCTCCCCAGGCCCAAAGCCCTCACCTGACAGTCACATACAGGTGTTCCTCAGGACATCTCAAGGGGGCTTCGTGTGACGCTGCAAACCCTGGAGACACCGCCCTCCTTTAGAGCATGGCGCGTCCTTCCTCCCCACCCAGGGACCCTGGGGAGCAGCTCCTCCGGGTGTGAGGGCCGCGGAATCCAACACCCACACCTGCACTCCCCTTTTCCGCTGCGGCTCCCGGCTACTTCGTAAGTCCATTTGGTGACGGTGACCCTTGAGGAGGACTTGAGTCAGAAAACTGAGCCTCTACCCTATGTCCAGGCTGGCTCATAGCCAAGCCCAAGGACTCTCGAGGCACTGGGAGGGACAAAAGGAAACGGACATGACATTTCTGGCCCCGAGCTTTGCATCTTTGTTAAATATTTCCAACGCAGACCCGTCACAGTTAAACTCTGCACTAAGCTGGGTGACAGAACAGATCACCTCATTAACGCATGGGGGGCGGGGGAGAGAGAGACAGGGTCAGAGGCGGGGGGGGTACGTGAGCCTCGTGAACACAAGCCGCACTGGGAAGCCAGCGAGCCCTCCGCGTAGACCTGTGCTTCTTCCAGACACAGGGCGGGAGGGCCAGGCCACTGGGGCTGAGGACTGGTGCCGTTTACCAGAGACAGTGACCTTTACTCACAAAGCAGTTACAGCTTCCAAAGGCATTCCCCCAAAATGTCATCTCACTCAGTCCTCACAAGCAGGACGTGCACAGACCCTCCTTCACGTGGGGAAGCGTGGATGAGACACATGAGCAGCCGCCAGAGATGACAGAGCTGGTCAGCAACACACAGTGGACTCACAGTCCGGTTTCCCTTTCACCGCGTTGCTTTTTTGTTTTGCTTTGTTTTTAAATTCCAGGGAGTCAGCCAGCTCATAATGCTTGTCACAGCAAAGCGGGGGGTTCTAATAAAAAGATGCACATGGTAAAATCGAAAGGAATTCACAAGCCCTGGACCCACAGGGAGTTGTCGGTGAGACTACCGCATGCCGACCTCGCTTTTTGCCCTGACCAGTGTGGCTCAGTTGGTTGGGCGTCATCCCACAAAGCAAAGGTCGCAGGTTTGATTCCTGGTCAGGGCACATGCCTGATTTGTAGGTTTGGTCTCCGGTCGGGACATGTACGAGAGGCAACTGATGGGTGTCTCTCTCTCACATCGATGTTTCTCTCCATTTCTTTCTCCCTCCCCTCTTTCTAAAAGTAAATAAAATCTAAAAAAAAAAGAAGACCTTGTTCTTTGATAGCTTTGCCAATGCCCAGCCAGCCTGTTCAGGGCGGTCTTTATATTCTTACAGTACCTACAATTTAGGTCCGTGCCACTGCTAGTAAGTAGCTGCCACCAAAGTTTCAATAGTCCTTATGGAAAAAATAAAGCAAGAGGAACACAACAGCAGGTGTAAAACAGACGTGCCATTCATCTTAGACTCGAAGAGGAGTTTTAACAGAAATCTCTGCGAAGCAACCAGGCTTATCCTCTCGGGTACAGGATATGCTACCTTTCTAACATTTTGTGAAACTCAGTAACCCCAAAGGCCACATCCAAAATGAGACAGAAAGGAGAGCGGGGCCGGGGGGCACGCAGAGGCCAGAGACCCCGCGGGAAGCACAGCAGGCCCCGCGACGCCTGTCGCTCTGCCCTCTGGCCTCCGTGCCCTCTGCTCAGACTGGCCTTGCACCCGACGCACCTGAGTTGTCCTCTCAGCAGCTAGGAGAGGAGGCCCTCCTGGGACTTCCACTGGCAAGAGAACCCCACTTCAGGCGAGAAGACACCGCCTTTTGGGGCTACTTATCCAGAGATGCCTTTTCTCTTCCAGATGAGAACACAACAAAAACATTTTCTAAATTCCGCCTTCGTATTTTTCACTGCCTGACCAGTGTACCTGTACCCTAAGAGGACACAGCTGGCATCTTGCTAAAACCTTATTTGTGCTCTCGGAAGCAACACGGCCGGCCTGGCTCAGTGGGGTGAGCGCCAGCCTGCGAACGGAAAGGTCGCCAGCGCAATTCCCGCTCAGGGCACAGGCCTGGGTTGCGGGCCAGGTCCCCAGCGGGGGACGCGCGAGAGGCAACTGATCAATGTTTCTTGCCCTCTCTTCCCCCTCTGTAAAAAATAAATAAAACCTAAATCTATCTATCTATCTATAATAACACATGGCTGGCCTGTGTTTCACGGAGCCCTGCCCACGGGCGCAGAGCTGGCCGAAGTCAGAATCTCAGGGCGAACTCTGCTCCAGGAACACAGTATACTCTAGACCAGGCTCTGACAAACAGCAACTGGATTATTTTAAAGGCATCTGCTGTTGAGAATATATTCCACCCACTCTACCACTACTCCCTGCCAGTCTTGTGTGTATTTTAAATTAAGATCCCAATTCATCCAGAAAATGTCTCTCGTCATAATGACAGAGTATCAGTGATCCGCAGTCTTGGAGACAATTTCATTAACTTAGGCCCAGACTTAGGAAAAACAGACTTGTTTACCCAGGGATCCACATGACCTTCCCATTCTAGGAGTCATCTGAATCAAAACCAAAGAGGTTAATATAAACAAACAAACAAATAATCAGAACAGCCAAGTCTCCTCTGTCCTTCGAGAAGATGAGGCTCCACCACAGAGACTGAGACTGCCAGGCAGGTGGGGACACAGCAAATGCCGTCACCACAAACTCTCACTACAAAGAGATGGTTTACGAGCCCCAGTTATTAGCCCTTAGGATAGCCAGACAACGGTGAACCACTAACACACGGAGATTTTTGAAACTTCCAGTCTGTTAACTTTATATGTTTTTGAGCGATGTTTCGCCAGCGCTTACAAGGACCTCAGTCTAGTTAAGATTTCCCTTGTTAATCAAATACTTATTTCCCCACAAAGATACAGCCTCATTCTCAGCAGGAGTAGAAGAGGACACCAGAGCGTACCTTGCTGACCATCCTCAGAGTTCGGGTTCCCGTAACCCCCATTTAGGTTCGTTGTCCATTTCTCAGTTGGTTCCAATCACACCGTAATGAAATCAAAGTTCTCATGAAGGAGCACACAGAAGCAGGATACTGCTTACTCTTCCCTAAGGCTTTTCTCAGCCAACCCTAAAATAACTGTGGGGTGTGCAGGGCAGAGGTTTCTTAGTCCCAGTTACAAGAGAGGCTCCCTCCATCGCAGTCAGAACCATTTTCTCCCCCTGAGATGAACGCAGCCCTATGACACCCGTTCATATTCTGGGATGACTACTGTCCTAGCTTCCCTGGCTCTTCTCTCCTGGAAAAAGTGGACCCTAAGTTCAACACGTGTGCACGCTTCATTGTCTAGGTCTCGAACTCAAGTTACTGTAGCGGAAGGGAATTTCTAAAATCAATGTGAAAAATGTAACGCTTCTTATTTTGCTGTGTTTATTGAGTAATGTAAGCAAATCATTTCTCTTCCTTCTTTCTCTTACCGAGCTGATGGCGGGAGGAGGTGGCAGGGAACAGCTGGGGGAGCAGATGACGCCTACACGTCCTAGCGTGTCACACAGGCCACCCTGCCGCGCCCACCACAAAGGCTACAGCATGTTCGCCAGGCAGCCCCCAAAGCACCAGCAGCTATTCTTCTGGCCTCATCATTGAAAAGCGACTATATCTACTGACTAGTGATCTACTACCCCCACCCAAGAACCTTAGTTCCCTTAAAGGCTGTCCCTATCGGCCTCCCTAGCTCAGACATTTCAGAGAATCCTGCTGACATACTTTCTACAGAAACAGCACCCTGAGCCCATGAATGAAATACAGAGCCACCAGACTTCTGGACACACACTGTTCAACCACCATTTTAGGGAGGTAACTACCCACCATTCTTTTTTTTTTTCTTAAGCAAAAAGCTATAGACCCAATGACACTCTAAGCGAAGCTTAGTCAGAAAAGGACGGGAGGTTAGGTCCGCAATCATTTTAGGTCTTCTGATTCTCACTTGGAAATAACACAGAATTATCAAACTTCAACCCCTTTTCAAAAATAAGCGGTGGTGCCCTTGGCCAGTGTGGCTCAGTGGGTTGGGCATCTTCCTACAAAGAAAAAGATCACTGGTTCGACTCCTGGTCAGGGCACATGCAAGAGGAAACCGATGGATGTTTCTCACACTGATGTTTCTCTCCCTCTCTTTCTCCCTCCCTTCCCCTCTCTAAAAATAAATAAATCTTTAAAAAAATAAGCAGTGCCATTTCATATTTAAGACACGCTTCAAGTTAAATTAGCCCATGTTGAGGAAGCAACACCTGCTGGGCTATAGTGCCGTGGCTGTCTCTACAGCAGGCGGAAGGTGGGGGAGCGGTCGCAGCACAGGGCAGAAATCTCTGGTGACCCAAGAGCCCAGGAGAAGACAAAGGCAAGCGGTCTCTCACGACACCTCAACTGGAGGTGCTGCCGAGCGCTGCAAGGGCGTCGGCTGCAGCCCCCAGAAACCCTCCCGACCGGGGCTGTACACCTGGGAATCCAGCAGACTTACCCCTTGGGTGCCTTTACACACCCTTGGACCACCTAGTGTATTAAAACCTGGAGTCTGCATGATCCTTCCCCATGTGGGAAGGCCACCCTCCCCTCCACACCCCCATGCTTATTAGGGATTTCTGGACCCAAGGGTAGGTAGGACGACGACCATGCCCAGCTTGAAGCAGCTAGAGGAGCCCGAGACCTTCGCCCATTGTCCCTTATAAGATTACAAAGGGTCTTAATATCTGAGAGGGAGGGATAGTTATTTTTCACGAACCAGGGGTATGGACTTGGGGGGGGGATTGCTGGGGGAGGGAGATGCTGGGTGGAGGGGAGTAAAGGGGAGAAAATTGGAACTATTGTAACAATATAATCAATAAAATACATTTAAAAAGAAAAAAAAAAGGCATCCTTTATGTTTGTTTGAAGGTTATCAAAGTAACCAAAATAAGTGATCATATAATTGGAAACTTCTATTTGTAAGAAAAACTGGGAAAAGTATGTTTAAAAAGGGAGCGCCTGGAGAAATGTTAGGAAGCATTTTGAGGTTTCTATTACACAGAACAGACTACATGTCCAGGTTTTCTAAGATAATTCCAACTTTGTCTTCTGTTCTATTGAAAGACTGTGTCAGGCAGTGCAAACTAATTTGAGGTTCTGGAAGATGGTCAACATTATAACACACAACTGGCTTCACTCAAAAAGATTTCAATTCAATGCACTGAGATTATTTCTTCTTGTGGGAAGACCTGTAGAGTTTCATAGATTTAAAAATGCCTTTACCCATTTCCCTACCATCTCCTCATCCCTCAAAATCACTAGCTGGAACAGGATATGTATTTTTTGTTTTATTAAAGATTTTATTTATTTTTAGAGAGAGGGGAAAGGAGAGAGAAAGAGAGGGGGAGAAACATCAATGTCTGTGAGAGACATCAATCGACTGCCTCCTGCCCGCCCCCAACCGGGGACCGGGCCAGAAATCCAACCAGTGACCCTTCGGCTCACGGGCCAGCACTCAATCCACTGCCAGCGCAGCCAGGGCTGGATATGTATTATTTATTCAACAACAAACACGTTCGCTCAGGACCGGGCATGAGGGGTTCAGCAGTGCTCTCACGGACAAAGAACAAGTGCACTTCTAAACAAATAAGCAGCACATACCTCCTTCTGAAACTCTCACCGGGAAACACACGGAACGGGAAGAGCCCCCTCATACTGAGGAAAGACAGAAAAGGTAGGACAGCTCAAGCTGAGGGGTGACCCTGCTAACAGCTCCCGACAGCTCTGGTACGGAGCGTACTGTGAGCTGCACGTGCAACGGACAGAGCTGGGTGTGCCCTGGGGAGGAGGGAACGACAAACCACAGCAAGTGGGAGAGCGCAGAAATGGGTAAGATCAAGGGGATTCTTCTTGCTGGATGAGCCGACAGAGATGCCGGCGCTTTCAGGCAGGAGGCACCCTACTTCTGTCCTCTGTAAATCTTCTACGTTTACATGCTGTAAGATTGAGAACAGCTAATGCAGGAAAGTGACACCTAACCGGCCCAGGTAAAACAGGGCCTTTATCGTTCGGTGACTTCTCCAGCTTCTGAATGTGTTCCTCCTGTAGTCAAACTTCAGACACTGACAGCAATGCTGGTCAATTCCACAGCATACGCTGGAGCTACTAGTCATCGGTCTGTGTGCCATTTTAAAGAGTATAAAAACAGAAGTGCACGTTTTTATTATATTTTTTATTATAAGGGCAATCATGGATTGGAGAAATAAGTTCTATAACCTGAAAGATTTTGGAGTCTGGTTCTCAATCTGGAAAATTAAGGACTCCTGAATAGTCTCCAATGCCTATTTGCTTCCTTTTCCTTGGGAGCAAACGGGAATCCAGGTGAGCATATGGCAGCCTGGAATAAAGGGGCTGCCCAGACCTCCCTGCAGTCCAGTGCGGCTGTAATCAAATTCTAACCAACTGGACATAAGCTCAAATAGTGCTTGCCCGGTCCCGGAGGCCTTCCTAGAGGGAGGGCCAGGTCCGTTTTCATCCTTTTTTCTTCCCCATTCATTGGTTGGCAAGTCAGTGAAGGCTGACACTCAGCAGCCACCCTGGACAGTGAAGTCGAAGTGAGGGCTGAAAGGGCCCGGGTCCTGATGTCCACGGTGTCACCGTAAGAAAGCCTGAGCGACTGAGACTTCATTCAGAGAGAGAAAGAAATAAAGTCACATCAGCCACTGTTATTGTCAGTGTCCTGTCCCCCACAGCAGAACCTAGTCCTAACTGTCAAAGACGCTTTTGGAAACTACTGGTGGAGGCAGGCATTTTGTGCAGAAGACATAGGCTATGAAACAGAGAAGGCGGTAGAACAACAGGCATAAAAAATGACAACAAAAAACCCTCATGCTTTTCGGCCAAACTCTGGCCCTTTATCTCTAGCGGTTACCTGCAGGTCCTGCTGTCACCTTACACGCAGCATGAACCGAAACGACCATCCCCACCCCTTTCTTCCAAATGCCCTCCCTCTCCACAAGCTTTATTTCTGTCCGGGGTACTGCCACTCTTCTAACCTCTGAGTGGCCAATACCCAGGGTTGCCAAACCCTAAAGAGTCTTCAAACTCTTTTGAACCCGACGTTTTCCTTACATACCTGCTCCCAGCCCACAGAGCACGCCCTCACCTCCTACACCTCGACCACGGCTCTAGATCCCAAGGGACCTTTTCCTCTGCCGTTCCTCCCCATCTCGTCAAAGCTGTGGGCTACCACAAGGAGAGTTCCCTATGGTGCCGTTTTAATTTCGCTACATTCTTGTGGCTCTCCCAAGTGTTTAAATTAACGACTAAATGCAAAGCACGTGCCGATCTACCTGCACTTTCCAAATTATTCCTTTCATCACTTTCCGGAGTATGAGGACAAGAATCAAGACAAGAAATTTGGAACAAACAAGGTGCAGCTATGTCAGAACAGAAATAGTGTGTTACTATTTATTATTAAAGATTTATATAAGTACCAGAATCTGGCAAGTCAAGAAGTTGCTTTGGTTGGGAGGACTAGAACCTTCTATATTATATAGAGACAAATAAAAAAGATCCCTAAGGGCTATAAAGAAGAAATATAGCATCAGAAAGTACTTTATTTAACATTTATTAATCCAGTTAACAAGTATTTATTTAGTATATCATGTTTCCCATTCCAGCTGTAAATCATTTGGATAGGAAGGAAAAAGAAAAAAGAAAAAAAAGATACTTCTAGCCAAGATGGAGGCATAGGTAGACATGCTGCGCCTCCCTCTACAACAAGAAGGAATACAACTACCTCAAAACTAAAAATAACCAGAACTACCAGAAAATTGAACTGCATGGAAGTCTGACAAAGATATAAAGAATACTCATTCAAATAGGTAGGAGGGACGGAGCCAGGGTGAAGAGGACACAGTATGGCAGTGGCAGTGACAGTAGCAGCGGTGGCAGCAGCAGCAAGGCAGTGGCTGTGGCTGGCTGGCAGAAGCTCAGTCACACATTATAAAAGTCGGGAGGGACACCTGGGGAGCAATCTCAGCCCCAGATCAGACCCTGCAGCTCATGGTTCCAGCACCGGGGAAAATAAAGCCTCATTGCTTCTGACTGCAAACCAGTGAGGGTTGGGGCAGAGGAAGAAACTACCAGTCTCTCAGCAAAGTCCATTTGTTTAGAGCCCCCCCCCCCCCCCCCAGTTCTAGAATATCTGCAAACCCACCCACTCTGGGAACCACAACCAGAGGAACAGCTAGAGGGGTGCCAGTCCCATAGGGGAAGTGGGAGAAGTGCCTGGAAAAGGGGTGAGTGCTGAGCAAACAGCATTGTTCCCTCTCAGACCCCTCTCCCACATACAGCGCCACAATGTGGTGAAACGGATAGCTCCTGCACTGACAAATACCTAAGGCTCCGCCCCTTACAATGTAACAGGTGCCACAGCTCTACCTTAGACAGGGAGGCAAACACAGGAAGTGGTCAAGTTGAGGAGGCAGAGAAGTATGACCCAAAAGGGGAAGCAGATCAAGGTTCCAGTGGGAGAACTAAGTGATGAAGAGATAGCCAACCTAATATACGCAGAGTTCAAAACACTGGTAATGATTCTCACAGACTTGACAGACATGATTGAATATGGCAAACGCGTAAGGGAAGAAGTGAAGGCTATGCTAAGTGAAACGAAGAAAAATCCACAAGAAACCAATGGTGAAGGGAAGGAAGCTTATGATTTGGAACAAAGGAAGAAATAAATACTGAACCAGTCCAGAATGAAGAAACAAGAATTGAAGAAAACGAGAAGCTTAGGAACCTCTGGGACAACTTTAAATGTACCAACATCTGAATCATAGGGGTGCCAGAAGGAGAACAGGAATAGCAAGAAATTGAAAACTTAGTTGAAAAAATAATGAAGGAAAACTTTCCTAATTTGGCAAAGGAAAGAGACATAGAAGTCCATGAAGCAGAGTCCCAAACAAGATGGACCCAAAGAGGACGACACCAAGACACATCATAATTAAAATGCCAAAAGCTAAAGATAAAGAATCTTAGAAGAAGTAGGAGAAAAGAAGAAAGTTTCCTACAAAGGAGTTCCCATAAGACTATCAGCTGATTTCTCAAAAGAAACTTTGCAAGCAAGAAGGGACTGGAAAGAAGTATTCAAAGTGATGAAAAGTGAGGACCTACAACCAAGATTACTCTCTCCAGCACAGCTATCATTTTGAATGGAAAGGCAGATGAAGTGCTTCCCAGACAAGGTAAAGCTAAAGGAGTTCATCATCACCAAGCCCTTATTATATGAAACATTAAAGGGAGTTATTTAAGAAAAAGAGGACCAAAACTATGAACATTAAAATGACAATGAACTCAAAACTATCAATGACAGAATCTAAAAAATAAAAACAGAAACAAACTAAGCAAACAACCAGAACAGAAACAGAATCATAGGTGTGGGGATCATTTGGATGGTCATAAGCTGGGAGGGGGAAGGGGGAGAAACGGGGAAAAGGTGCAGGGATTAAGAAGCAAAATCGGTTGGTACAAAATAGACAAGGGGTGTTAAGAATAGTATAGGAAAGGGTGAAGCCAAAGAACTTACATGCATGACCCACGGACGTGAACTAAGGGGTGGTGGGACTGCTGGGGGAAGGTGAGTATGGGTGGAGGGGAGCAAAAGGAAAAACAGTTGGGACAATGGTAACAGCATAATCGATAATATATACTTAAAAAAAGAAAAAGAAAAATAAACAGCCCCTGCCCTTGTGGACCTTTCTAACTACAGCTACCTACTTTTATCTGGTGGCACCTGCTTTACTGTGCATAGATCTTTGGTGGTCGCTTACCCAGACATTTTGTCTGGTTTAGCTATTTACTCAGGGCTTCACTATTATCTGGAAACCACCGAAGCAAAATGCCTGACAACAGAGAGCCCTTCACCCCAAGCACCCAGGAGAGCCACAGGAAGCACTTTCTTAGGTAAAGCACCCAGACGAATGTTCTCTGACCTTAAAGGGTCCAGCTGAGCTCGGAAAGCTGCCAGGAACAAACAAAAACAAGCCTCTGAGCGGGCCCTCCTCCGGGACGTAGGAGACCCAACACATTCCGCACTGCTCTGGATCCACAATACTCAGGCATCAGGTCAGAGCAAAGACCTCTGCCCGAAACCACCCCAGGAGCTCGGCAACATGAGCACGATCAGAGGCACAGGCAGGAACAACGAATGTGCGGTTTAACGGGAGACTCTGAGAACCTCTAAGGAATGGACAGAAGAAGACTAGCTGTTCAAGTGTCAACTGCAAATCCTGGATAAGCTCAAAACCCAAACAACAGACTGACCCATGTTCAGGGCAGCAAGCGCCCTGAGGCATCTGGTAGAGCACATCGTCCCAACCGCCCCCACCCCACAGGCTCAAGGGAGAATTCAGAACTGGCCTCGTGAATGCCCGAAACCACCACAGCAGAATGGGACCCCGGCCATTGGAACTGTGAATGTTCCAATATGAGCTATCCATTTGGAGAAAGCTCCTGAAATAAACCAAAAGCTTTAGCATTTTCACTTTTAGATATTTACCTAAGACAACTGAATACTGTACATGTCTACACAAAAATTTGTACATGAATGTACATAGCAGCTAATTCACAAAGCCAAAATGAAACAACCCAAATGTCCATCAACTAATTAATGAATAAAGAAAATGCGCTACATCCATACAATGGAATATTAAACCTAAAAAATTAATAAAGTGCACTGGCTGGTGTGCTCAATGGATTGAGCACTGGCTTGCGAACCAAAGGGTCACTAGTTCAATTCCCAGTCAGGGCACACGCCTCGGTTGCGGGCCAGGTCCCCAGTTGGGGGTGCACGAGAGGCAACCACACATTGATCTTTCTCTCCCTCCCCTCCCTTCCCTTCTCTCTAAAAATAAATAAATAAAATCTTTTTAAAAAGAACCAAAAAAAATTTTTTTAATTAATGAAGTACTGATTCATGGTGTAACATAGATAACTTTGAAAACCTTATGCTAAGTAAAAGAAGCTTACAGTGTGTATGGAACATCTCAAACAGGAAAATCTACGGACAGGAAGTGCATATGGACACTGAGAGCATCAGACAGAGAGCAGAGGGACACGGGCGTAACTGCTGAAGGGTACAGGGTTTGTTTCTGGGGTGATTGGAATGTTCAGGTATCAGTGGTGATGTTTGTGTAATCTTGTGAATATACTAAAAACCACTAAATTATACACTTTGAGAGGGTGAATTTTACGTTATGTGAATCATACCTCCATTAAAACAAAGAAAACAAAACCACCACCACTAAGAAGCCGTCAGGCTGGAAGACCACTGCCAGAACAAAGGAATTCAGTTATTCCACCCTTCCCGCCCGCCACCCCTGGCCCGCCCTACCCTGCCCCCGCACCCAGCCTCCCCCTCTAACCATGCACACCACTGCCCCCCACACCCCCCTTAGCACTCCTAATTCCCGCTAGCTAGAAGGGGGCATCCGTTTTCCCAACAAAAAGATGGCCAAAAAAGAAATTTTCCCGACCTTGAATAAAGAAAACTTTAAGGATACGAATGTAGTTAGTCAAATGTCTACCTACTTGTACTTGTTATTAATTTAATTAGTCTGGCACATTTAAATTTAAAATAACGTGATCTTAATCACGACTGTACCCCCAATACCTACTCACTGGCAGACATATAAGGATATAGTAGTCCTCCTTATCTGCAGGACACGTTCCAAGACCCCCAGTGGATGCCTGAAACTGCAGTTGTACCAAGCCCTACATATATTATGGTTTTTCCTATATATACATACTTATGATAAAGTTTAACTCATAAATTAGGCACAGTAAGAGATTAATCACAATAAGTAGTAAAACAAAACCATTCTAATACACTGTGCTAAATTATGGGGCTGTGGCACTATTATGTGAAATACGGTGACCCGCACACAAGCACTTCGATGTCACAGCAGTCCCTCTGATAACCCAAACAGTGACTAAGCGGCCAGCGGGCAGGAAGGACACAGGGCAGAGATGCTGGACAAAGGAATGACTCCCCTGTCCCACAGGGAACACAGGGCAGCCTGAGATCTCATCACACTAAGCAGAACGGCGCACAGTTTAAAGCTTATGACTTGTTTACTTCTGGCACTTTTCACTTAATGTTTTCTGACAACAGGTTACTGAAGCCAGTGAAAGTGAAACCACAGCAGGGGACCTGCTGCAGTGGGGGGTCAATAGTCCCGAATGGTTGCATCTGGACAGCGATCCATGAAAGTTCAAACTGCTAGGTGGCACACGGAAGACACACAGCTCCAACCAGTCCGCTCATGGGTATGTATTAACAGGAGGCGCGTACCCATTCGCCAAGAGAAATAACAACTTTGAAAAAACCCCAAAAGGGAGAAGAACCCCGACATGTCCTTTGGCAGTGGAAGTAATAAGTAATACATTGTGATACATAGCTTTGGGTACCAGAAGACTGTACGATAATGAAATGAACACATCCTCGTTATACACCTGATGAATTTCAAAAATAATACTAAGCATAAAAGTCAGGTAGAAGAATGCATCCTGTGTGATTCCATAGCAAGTCAAAGCACTCTACAGTTTAGACCTAGGACCCTGACTACCTCTGGGAAGGGGGGAAAGGATAACGACCAAGAGAAGCAGGAGGGGCTTCCACATATGGACCAGAGTTTGCTGACTAACCCGGGTGGTGGCGGAGCCCTCATGAATGGTATTAGTGCCCTAACAAGCAAGACAGAGATGACCTTTTTCTCTTCCATGTGAGGATACAGCAAGAAGGCAGCCTTCTACAAACCAGGGAGAGGGACCTCAGGTGGAGACAAACTGGCTAGAACCTTGGCCTTGGCCTTTCCAGCCTCCAAAACTGTGAGAAAGCAACTTCTACTGTGTAAGCCACCCAGTCGATGGAACTTGGTTACGGCAGCCCAAGCTAAGACAACAGGTACTTCAGTTGGTGATAATTCATTAAACAGCACATTTATTTATTTATTTTAAATAGCACATTTATGATTTGTGTTCTTTTCTGTACATATGCAATAGATCCCCCCACCCCCAAAAGGGGGAAAAATAATGATTTAGAAACACTGCCCTTTCCATTTGTACACTTTTTTTATTCAAGCTCTTTACCTGCTACATACCTTTCCATAAGGTGACCTAGCAATTTCCTAAAGCATACCATCTTAACTGCCACCAAAGTTGCTCTAAGATATACCACATTTTGAATCTGTGAATAATGGTGAAAACCTAGGAAGCTAATGAGTCAAAAGTACCTTCTGGCATAGAATTACAATAGTCAATTCTTTCATTGGTCCTGTGAGTGAATCTGAACACGTCTTTTATTAAAAATGTTATCTAACTTTTCTTTTGTGAGATTATAACCCCAGAATAATCACTGAAATTGTGTTAAAATTCTTTACCTCTTTAAAAAACAAGACAAAACATTCTGTCAGTGACCTCTATTAGTCAGTGACTAACATATCATTCTCAAATAATACTTTGTGACTGAAAAGGAGTAACTAACACCCAACAACAGCAACCACTTCCTAAGATCTTTTTAAAAAGACAGAGATTCTCTCTTTCCGAGAGATAAATTCTTGGGAAAACCCACCTCATACGCTGATAATATACTTACTTTCAACATTTCAAAAAGTCTAACAGATATCCTATATGTATCTACCTTAAGACTACACATGGTAACTAAAACGTCCCGTTTTTTTTCACTTACAGCTGAGTATTGATCAAGAATCAATAAATTAAAAAAGAAATACAAATAATTAGTAATCAAACGTAAAATTGTTTTACCTCACTAATAACCTAAGAAAGGAATATAAAATAATTCCCTTCTTTGCTATATCAGCAATTTATTTTTAAAAATTATGAAATGTTTTAAACACATAGAAAATTAGAGCCCTGTCTGGTATGGCTCAGAGGACTGAGCACTGTCCTAGAACCAAAGGGTCACTAGTTCGATTCCCAGTCAGGGCACAAGCCTGGGTTGCGGGCCAAGTCCCCAATTGGGGGAATGCGAGAGGCAACTGATTGATGTCTCTCTCCCTCTTTCCCTCCATCCCTTCCCTCCCTTTGAAAATAAATAAAATCTTAAAACATCTAAAATAAAAATAAAAGAAACATTGGCAGACTGGATTAAAAAAACAACATCTATCTATACATTAGTAAGAAAAATGAAAACTAGAGACTACAATAACAAACATCCGCATACCCAGTAAAATATTTTGTTATTAACACTCGGCACTGGTTGGGATGCAGGGAATATAGGTGCTCTCAAACACTATTGCTAAAAGAATAAACTGGGGGACTTCTGGCCAAGGTGGAGGCCTAGACAGACACACTGTATCTCCCTCCACAGCTAAGAAGGAATACAACTACCTCAAAACTAGAGATAACCAGAAGTTCCAGAAAATCAAGCTGCATGGAAGTCCAGCAAACAAAGATGTAAAGAAGAAATACTCATCCAGACAGCTAGGAGGGGCAGAGCCGGGGCAGAGAAGACGCAGTGTGGCGGCGGCAGTGGCAGGCCAGCAGAAAACACAGTCACACATTTTAAAAAGTCAGGAGGGACATCTGGGGAGTGTTCCCAGCCCCATACTAGGCCGCGCAGCTCACGATTCCAGCACTGGGGATAATAAGAGCCTTGTTGCTTCTGACTGTGCAAACCAGTGGGAGTTGGGGTGGAGGAAGGAACTGCCAGTCTCTCAGCAGAGTCCCCTTGTTTGAAGGGCCCCCACAGTCCTAGAAGGTCCGCAGACCCACGCACGCTGGGAACGAAGGCCAGGGCAACAGCTAGAGGGGCGCCAGGCCCATACGGAAGTGGGAGAGGTGTGTGGAAGAGGGGCAAGTGCTGAGTGGGTGGCATTGTTCCCTCTCAGACCCCTCCCCCACACACAGCACCACTACGTGATGAAACAGGTCGCCCTGTACTGACAAATACCTAAGGGTCCGCCCCTTACAACATAACAGGAGCAACAGCTCTACATAAGACACAGAGGCAAACACACACAGGAAACTGTCAGAATGAGGAGACAGAGAAGTATGGCCCAAAAGTGGGAACGGATCAAGGTTCCAGTGGGAGAACTAAGCAACAAGGAGATAGCCAACCTAACAGATGCAGAGTTCCAAACAGTGGTGATAAAGATGCTCACAGGCTTGACATATATACTTAAGTACAGCAAACACATAAGGGAAGAAGTGAAGGCTATGCTAAGTGAAACAAAGGAAAATCCACACAAAACCAATGGTGAAGAGAAGGAAACTGGGGTTCAGATCAATGACTTGGAACATAAGGAAGAAAAAAACAGTCAACCAGTGCAATGAGGAAACAAGAATTGAAAAAATGAGGAGAGGCTTAGGAACCTAAGATTTTATTTATTTATTTTTACAGAGAGGGGAAGGAAGGGAGGGAGAAAAACATCAATGTGTGGTTGCTTCTCGCGTGCCCCCAACTGGGGACCTGACTAGCAACCCAGGCATGTGCCCTGACTGGGAACCCAACCTGCGACACTTTGGTTCGCAGGCCAGTGTTCAACCCATGGGACAACTTCAAACGTGCCAATATCCGAATTATAGGGGTGCCAGAAGGAGAAGAAGAAGAGCAATTAATCGAAAATTTATTTGAAAAAAACAATGAAGAAAAACTCCCCAAATTTGGTGAAGGAAAGAGACATACAAGTCCAGGAAGCACAGACAGTCCCAAACAAGCTAGACCCAAAGAGGACCATACCAAGACATCATCATTAAAATGTCAAAAATTCAAGTTAAAGAGAGAATCTTAAAAGCAGCAAGAGAAAAGCAGAGAGTTACCTACAAAGGGGTGCCTATAAGACTATTAGCTGATTTCTCAAAAGAAACTTTGCAGGCAAGGGACTGGCAAGACGTATTCACAGGGATGAAAAGCGAGGACCTACAGCCGAGATTACTCTATCCAGCGAAGCTATCATTTAGAATGGAAGGACAGATGAAGTGCTTCCCAGACAAGGTAAAGCTAAAGGAGTTCATCATCACCAAGCCCTTATTATATGAAACATTAAAGGGACTTATTTAAGAAAAAGAGGATCAAAACTATGAACATTAAAATGACAACGAACTCAAAATTATCAACAACTAAACCCAAAAAATAGAAACAAAATCCAGCTAAGCAAACCAGAATAGGAACGGAATCATAGGTATGGGGATCATTTGGAGGGCTATCAGCTGGGAGGGGAAGGGGGAGAAATGGGGAAATGGTGCAGGGACTAAGAAGCATAATCGGTTGGTACAAAACAGACAGGCACAAGTTAAGAATAATATAGGAAAGGGCGAAGCCAAAGAACTTATATGCACGACCCATGGACATGAACTAGCGGGGGGGTGGGACTGTTGGAGGGAAGGGGGGTGCTGGGTGGAGGGGAGCAAAAGGAAAAACAGTTGGGACTACTATAACAGCATAATCGATAAAATATACTTAAAAAATAAAATAAAAAGAATAAATTGGAAAATTTCTGGATGGCAACTTGACTATATTTATGAAGTTATAAAATATGCTTACCACTTAATTTGGCAAGTTTACCTGGACGAATTAACCTAAAGAAGTAATTAAGGATGTCTACAAGGATATTCATCACAGCATTGTTTAACAAAATAACCGCAAAATGTCAAATGAAGAACTAGTTAAATCATGGTAAAATATACTATGAAGCACTGTAGATAACTAAGGGGGAAAAAAGAAAATATACATTGCTAACATCAAAAATAAAAGAGCCCTGGCTGGTCTGGCTCAGTGGATTGAGTGCTGACCTGCAAACCAAAGGGTCAATGGTTCGATTCCCAGTCAGGGCACATGCCTGGGTTGTGGGCCAGGTCCCCAATTGGGGGTGTGTGAGAGCCAACTACACACTGATGTTTCTCTCCCTCTCTTTCTCCCTCCTTTCCTCTCTTTCTAAAATAAGTAAATAAAATACTTTTAAAAGTGAAAATAAAATAAAATAAAATAGGGGCCATTACTACTGATTTAAGAACATTAAAAAGATAGGATTATGAACAATTCTATGTCCACAAATTCGACAGCCTACATTAAAAGAACCAATTCTCAGAAAAACAATTCTGCTAAAGGTCACACAAGAAGAAGGAGACAACATACCAGACAGCCTGTATCTATCTTTAAAAACTGGGTCCATAATGAATAACCTTCCAAAACTGAAAGCACCAGGCCCAGGCTGGTACACCAATTAAGCTTACCAACCAATTAACAAAGAAATTATACTATTTTTCTACAATCTCTTCCAGAAGCTAGAGTAGAGGGAACAGTTCCTAACCCATTCTATGAGGCAAGCATCATCCTGACACTAATACCAGACAAGGGCGTTACAAAAAAAGAACTACAGACCAATATCTCCTATAAACATAGATATAAATATCTTAAAAAATATATTAGCAAATTGAATTCAACAATATATTAAAAGGGTTATATACATTAACTGAAATTTATTCCAGGTATACAAGGGGGGACCAACTTTCAAAATTCAATTAATGTAACCCATCACATCAACAGGCTAAAAAAAATATATCATGATTCTATCAACAGATGCACAAAACAAAACGAAACAAAACATTTGACAAAACCCAACACCCACTCAGCAGAGTAGGGACAGATGGGAACCTTTTCAGTTCGATAAAGGACATCAGAGGGGAAAAGCCGTTCAGCTGGCAAACATCCCATGTCATCAGCAAAGTGCAAGTTAACACAACAAGGAGACACCACTGCGCCCAACGAGAGCGGCCAGCCCCGAACCCCGACCACACCAACTGCTGACAAGGCCGTGGGCCAACAGGGACTCCTGTTCACTGCGGGCGGGAGTGCCGAGTGGTACGGCCACTTGGGAGACAGTCTGGCGGTTTCTCACCATGCGATCCAGCAGTCACACTCCTTGGTATTTACCCAGAGAAGGTGAAAACTTATGTCCAGACAAAAACCTACACAAAGATATATTTTATAGCATCCTTGCTCATAATTGCCAAGATCTGGAAGCAACCAAGCTGTCTTTCAGTAGGTGAATGGGTAACTGAACTGTGGTCCATAGAGGCAATGGGACATTAGCCAAAGTTTAAAGGGGGGCGGAGGGGGGACAACACACAAAAAGCTGCGAGAAGACCTGGAGGAACCTTAAATGCGCATGACTGCACTGACTGAAAGAAGGCCGCGTGTGATCCCAACCACATGACACCCTGGAAAGAACTATGGAGACAGTAAACAGCCCAGTGACTCCAGGGGTGCGGGGGGAGAAAAGGATGACTCGTGGGGCACAGAGGACGTTTAGGGCAGTAAAACTGCCCTGCGTGATACTACGATGCCATTATACACACACGTCATTGTAAATTTGTCCAAACCAAAGACCGTACAGCACCGAGTGAACCCTCACGTGAACTACAGACTGGTTAACAATGAGGTCTCGAAGTGGATTCACTGATTCTAACAAATACACACCCTGGACGGTGAGGACAGCCGATGCGGTGGCGGAGATGGGGCAGGTATATGGGAATTCTCGGTACATTCTCCTTAATTTTGGGGGGGAGGTGGACCTAAAAGTGCTCTAAAAATACAAAGTCTATGTAAAAGGAAAAATATCCATTAATTAAGAAATAATAAGAGCAGGACAGAGATTATAGGAGATGTTAACTTGTGTTTCCCTCATTTTCTATAGTAGGATGAACAGCAACCACACAGTTTTTCACAGGGGTATGAATGAACAATTATGACGCTACTTCATGTATAATCTAGGACTGAGCAAATAAGTACGTATATTGGGAACAACGAGAGCTGGGATTTTCACTGTTGGCGAAAGGAATTACAAATAAGGAACTGGGCAACGTTAGAGTGGACTCTATGATACTGGACTGGAGTTGAAGCTGTCATAATGAAGTCATGGTTTTACACACACACACATGCACTAAGAAGATATGCATATGTTTGCATATACCGTATATTTTTAGTTCTGTTCACAAAATAAAAATAAGGGAGAGCTTCCCCTTATAATAGAATTCTAACAAATGTATAAGGAATGATGAAAATATTACCCTTAGACAGAACCCACAGTAATGTGATACACAGAATCATCAATAGATGCTAAAATTAGGTGAAAAGGGTATGCTGAGAAATGGGGTATTTATGTAATGTCAAAGTATGTCCCTACAAGATACTTATTAATTATAGTTAATTCATAAATTAACTATACCTGAAATAATAGCTTTCCAGTGGAGAAACCTGACAAACGCCACCGTAACGAAGTGGTCTTCTAAGTTAACACCATTAGTAATGGAGCAAAGCCACATGCTACCTGGTGATGGATCTATCAGAAAAGACCACACCACTTCTGCAGTATTCTTGCCAGAAACGCATAACCTGAATTTAATCACAAGGAAACAGGACAAATCCAAATCTTAAAATGTCCTAAAAAACACCTGTCAGTACTCTTCAGACATGTTAAAGTCAGGAAAGCCCAAGAAAGGCTGAGAAACTATCAGAGAAAAAAAGAAAAAAAGAAATGGCAACTAAATACAACACGTAATCCTGCACTGTCTCCTAAACCAGAAGGAGGACACGAGTAGATGACTGGCAAAACCAGAAAAGGTTCTGTAGGTCAGGGAATATCATAGCTCTGTTCATCAACTTCCTGATTTGATGGCTGTCCTAATGCAATGTAGGAGTGAAGAGTATTCAGTATTTTTTTCTACTATTTTTATACCCCTCGTAAAGTCTGAAATTATCCCAAAAAGAAGTTAAAAAATTTTAAAACTTCTAAACAGTCCTGTCCCACTAGCACATAGAGACATGTGCATTTTATTAATAAGTGTGTCCCACCGAGCCCAGGGCCACGCACGCAGGGGGTGCTCAGTAGTCACCATGTTAACAAGTTAAAACGAGTTACTTCTGGTATCTGCAATGTGATTCCAGACAGAACCATTAGTACTACAAGGTAACGTAGGTCCCGTTTACAGCAAAGTGCTGTTATATGAAGATGACATACGTGCATCTTTAACTGAGTTTAATCTCAGTAACTAGCTCAGCATGTGGGACCCAGTTATATGACTCTGAAACCTTCTTCCAAAATAAAGCCAAATGGTTGGAGTGGCGTCCCAATACGCCACGGTTGTAGGTCCAATCCCTGGTCAGGGCTCATATAACAGGCAACCAATGAATGCACAAATAAGTGGAACAACAAATCAGTGTTTTCCTCTCTTTCTCCCTTTCCCGCTCTCAAAAAATTTAAAAGGTTAAAAAAAAAAAAAGCCAAATGAAAAGATCCAAAGACTTCAAATGTTTGATACACTAACCAAGGGCTTTGAAAACCAGCACCCACATCTTTTTAATGTTACATATGGCTGTTGACTAAGCATATTCCACTGTTTTGTTCTAAAATTTCTCTAGTTGGAGCAGTTATAAAGTATTCCAAACCCTAATATGGGGGTTAGGAGAGCCAGAGTGCCATTTCCCAAGAGCGGGTTGTAAATTCTTTCAGTACTTTTCTTGATACATTTTCATGTGGAATGGCAGCATATTGAGTTTTTAGTTTGTATCATCACCCGAGGACATTTTTTACACTGCTTTTAGACAGAGAGAGAAAGAGAGAGAAACATCGATGTGAGAAACATGGGTTGGCTGCCTTCTAGTATGTGGCACAACAGGGGTACGCACCCCAATCGGGGATCAAACCCGCAACCTGGGTGTGTGCCCTGACCCGGAATCGAACCCACAGCCTTTTGGTCTATGGGATGTTGTGCCAACCCAGCCACACCAGCCAGGGCTGCTGAGGAGTTTTAGATCTCTACATCTGGTAGGATAATCTTTGCATTGATGTAAAGATTTACTTTCCGCCCCTTCTTCTTTTTTAAGCTTCACTATAACCTCACTACTACCAGATTAGTGAGTCCAGATAAACTCTTGAATGAAATGTCTATTCTTCCAAAGAAGCATGTTGACTTTGTATGAAAGTCAGCACCCACATTTCAAATAGTCCCTGGAAAACTATCTAACATGGTAAGTATAATTTGTTTAGAGAAATCATAACTTCTTTGGTTTTTCCAGTAACTGCTACCAAGTGTGTAATCTGCTGATTCCACCCCCTCCCCCCCATATCCAACAGGTGCATCTGCTGGATAATGGAACACCTTAGTCATATCTCAGGCTGATTCTAAAAATCTGGACAATACATCGACCGGGTCCCATTCTGAAGCTCCTTCTTCAAGGCTCAGCGTGTGACTGGTAGTCTGAAGGGTGAGCAGGAGGCGGATCTACACTCTCCCTGCACTCCTATGCCCCCTCCCCCCCGTGTTAGGACCAGAGGAAGGCAAGGAGAAGGATGATCCATTAAGAGACAACCCATGACGAGCTGAGTCATCTGGTTGTTGGCTAACCCCATCTCTCGTCCCCTTATATCGGGGTTTCTCTACCCTGGCACTACGGACATTTGGGGCCCGATAATTTGTCATTATGAGGCCTGTCCTGTGCATTGCAGGATGTTTAGCATCATTCCTGGCTTCTACCCACTTGATGCCAATAGTGACAACCAAAAAAAAATGTCCCTTTAACATCAGAGGTTGTTAAAGTTGCCCTCCCTCCCCCACCCCCCACGTTTAAGAACCACTGTCTTACACAAAAGATCAGGCCAGTGGTGTCCCCTATCCCTGGCTGCTATTGCTTCTTGGTCTAATGTTGACTAGCATGCAGTCTCCTTGTGTATCAGGCATCCAAACCCAGCTCTCTCATGGGGAACTCACTCAGTGGCTTTTTGAAAGCTAGACTAAATCCTCCCAGTGCCGAGGAATGAGAGGTTTGATTCTGGCCCTATTTCCCATCCCCTAACCCCAGCCTCAGCCCCTGCCCAGCAGGGGACCCTCTTGGGAGCGCTGACAAGATAGCTCTTTAAGCCCCAGTCACTATCTAAAGCATCCTCTCAACCTGCCAGAAGAGCTCCTCCAACTACCAAGTGGGAGGACCAGTTAAATGATGCCGCTTTTCAAGAGAAGGGATCATTGCTATTCAAAAATCTCTGCATTCTTGCAGGGCGGCGGGGGGAGGTGGAAAAGGGTGTAAGGGGGAAAATGGTAATGAGAAAAAATACAATTAAAAAAATGAATTGGCCCTGGCTGGTGTTGCTCAGTGGACTGAGTGCCAGCCTGCAAACCAAAGGGTCGCCAGTTCAATTCCCAGTCAGGGAGCATGCATGGGTTGCAGGCAAGGTCCCCAGTTGGGGGCGCGCAAGAGACAACCACACACTGATGTTTCTCTCCCTCTCTTTCTTCCTCCCTTCCTGTCTCTCCAAAAATAAACTAAATTCTTTAAAAAAATGAATTAGGAGAAAAAAAATCTCTGCATTCAAATGCAGTAAGAAGTTAACATTTGGGGACTCTGAGTACAAAGCACACAGGGACTCTTTGTGCTATTTGTGCAACTTTTAAGTCTGATATCATTTTTTAAAAAAATTAAAAATCCCTGAACAGGAATCTTATAAGAGTAATGAAGATGTTCTAAAACTGAATTACAATGACGGTTGCACAACTTGGTAAATTTACTAAAAATCTTTGAGTTATACTTAAAATGGGTGAATTTTATGATACATAAATTATCTCAATAAGTTTTTTCTTAAAAAAAAAAAAGGAATCCCTGTACTCCCTCGTACTAGAGGTCAGACATGATAAGGTCAGTGCTGTGGAAAGAAGGCCCAGAGGAAGATACACAGGGAGGTTCCATCGCCACGCACAGAGAGCCCGTCTGGTACCCAGAGCGGCCCCTGGCCTTCCTTCTCGCTCTCCCCAAGTGCCTGGGAACCAGCAATCTGCTTTCTGTGATAGACTTCTTTTGCTCCTATACATTTTCCTCTGGAAAGAGCATTTACACAGATTAAAACACAAATTTCACAGGACCACAGATGTTGGCAAAATATATTATCAACAGTATACAACATTAGCATTACTATTCTCACCGTGTGAGATTAAAAATAATTATTAATCCAGATAAGCTTATCCATGATCATCAAAGTCATACCATCAATACTCTTAATAAGAAATATGTACAGATTATATACACTACATTTTATCATATGTAATATATATCTAGCTCATATACAAATGAGCCAGAGGGTGTAATGACAACACCTGAACACTTGGCCCTGTGGACAATGAGACCCTTTATTATACTATAAACTCCAAGTTCAACTCCTAAGAAAATTCTGTGCTGAAAGAACTATCAGAAAGCAATGAGGCTCTCCGCTGCAGAAGTGCTGCGGTGGCCACGGTCCTCTGCCATCACACGCCTGGGCGCCCGTTCTCGCGTCCCTCCGATGCTGTCAGAACAGGCTACCCAGCCTCTCCCCTCTCAGCACAGACAGCCCAGGTCACGGGAAGGCAGCGGGCCACAGCACCATGTGAATCGGCTGCCGAAGGCCAGCTGCCACCCACAGCAGCGCTACTGCTTCTCAGGCACCTCGGACCCCCAAGCCGCCGAGGAGAGGGGGGACAGTCACCGTTCTAGAGCCACTTTTACCGCTGAGCACATCCCACGCGCTAGCCCTGGACCAGGCACTTCCCATACGTCACATACACTAATCTCTCAAGTGCTCCGCGGCAGGGACAATGGTTATCCCTTCATTTTATAGACGAGGAGGCGGATTCAGAGGTTACGGAATGGCTAGGAAGTGATGAGGTCGAGTTCTAAACCTGTCTGTGCTCCTCACCCTATAATGTCTGGAGGTGAACAAAGTCATAAACCCAAGTTCTGATCACGGTCATGAACTGAACTGCGCCTCTGTATATCCCCTGAGCTAGTTAGTTAGAATCATACCGTTATTTCAGTAACTGTTTACAATCAAGTTCCAAAGGCCACAAAGACTGAAAATTAACACTTGACACAATCCCACTTCTATACAAGGTCAGGCATTACCTAAATATACAAGCTGAAAGAGATATGACATCAAAGCACAAGGCTGGACTAGAAAAAACTAAGAACCAAATGACCTCAACCCACAGAAATGAAGCACAACATGCATGGTAAAAATAATTATAAAATTCATAGGAGACACATTGGAAGTTCCTCTTAACACTGCCAAGTGATAAGTGTTTACTTTTCAAATTCAAGAAAATCACACTGAATCCGAGCGGCCTTGTAATTACATGAGAAAGTCTGAGATACGGCAAAGCCAGGGGCTGGACCATCAGAGCTTAGGGTCTTAGAGCCACAGGCTGGAGAGAATCTCAGATTTGAAGGCTAAGGCAGGAGAAACGCCCAGGGAGGCCTGGAAGCAGTCTCCTGATCATCAGTCCTGGTCCACAGGCTGAAGGAGAAGTACTGTTATGCAGACATAAGCCTCCTGGACAACACCACATCCTTTTTCAGCCATATACTCCCGGAAGCCAGGACTGGAGCTGCTGTTCACTCAAGGCTTTCTTGTTTCCCTCAGAAAAGAAGTTGCCGTGGTGACGGACACGGGACCACAGAGACATTAAGCCATCTACCCAAGTCACACAGCAGGAGGTGACAGAGCTGGGATACACCTCCAGGTGGTTGCCTCTGGAGCCCGTATTTATCTACGATGCACTGCCTCATGCCAGGTCACCACTCAACCACTGTATAGGTTAACAGAACTGTATAATCAAACCACTTTTAATTCTCCGGAATACCTCAACTCTCCAGACAGCAAGAATCTCCAATAACTGTTGATTACCAAGTTTAGAATGCATTTCCTTTCTTTCCCTCCCAATACCTCCAACTGCGGGCCATCAAGAGAAGGTACCGAGATGGAAGTTTCCAGAAGAATGGCATGACTGAAGCCACAAGTTATGAGCTGAGCCCCGGCCAGAATGCCACACTTCCTTCAGCGAAGCAGTTTTGGGGAGAGAGGGTGTAGGCAGCACCACAACTTTGCAGGGGTTTGTAAAGATTTAGTTGTTGTTACTTGGAAGGCTCATAAATTTAAGTACTAAAGTGTTTCGCGCAGTGTTGCTACCAACCTGGGGAAGATCCCAGCAGACCGGGTCTTCACCCATTTTCGCATAGTGGCCTCACCAAAGAGTCAACAGGAACTCTGTCATGGGGAGGGGGTCCTACCCAGTCATCCTCTGAAAACCTAGCAGCATTCCTGCTTCCCACGCCCCACAACACAAGCTTTCCGAGTGGCCTCTTTTTCACTGCAAGGGCAGAGCCCATCTAGGCTGTGGCGTCCTTCACGTACCCTCAGAAACAGCCTGGCCACCCTGCCATCCTCGAAAACTCACACTCCTTTAACTTTACTGCTACAAATAGCACTTTCACAAAATATCAAGCATTCTACAGCCTTTATGCTCCCACACCAGAAAAGGCCAGCGTCTCATGAAATTTTTATGTTAGGTGATAGCAGAACCCTTTCCCTTGCACTTTATGAAGTCAAGCCGATTCTGTCACACAGCCAAATTATCTTTGGCTAAAGAAGGTCACGGAAGCTAAGACGGTTGAGTAAAAAAATCCCAGCCCCGGCTGGTGTGGCTCAGTGGATTGAGCACGGGCCTGCAAGGCCTGCAACCCAAAGGGTCGCTGGTTCAATTCCCAGTCAGGGCACATGCCTGGGCTGTGGGCCAGGTCCCCAGCTGAGGGCGCTCAAGAGGCAGCCACACAGTGATGTTTCTCTCCCTTTCTTTCCCCTTCCCTCTCCTTTCTCTAAAAATAAATAAGTAAAATATATTTTTTTAAATGTCCATGGAAATTAATTCTTCTCCCAGAGCCATCTTTTATAAGAGAAATTTAGTGAATATTCGGCCAAATGTGAACAGATAACAAATACCACATCTGAAACCTGAGAAAATCAAATGCCGACTCCTGCAGACCAAAGGCCAGCAGCTGGAGAGTGCGAGTGCTCAGAACTCCGCAGCCACCGAGGGGATGGGTTCCCTGACACAGTGCTTCTTAATCCCTCCCACGTCCCAGGGCAGCGGCACACCCAGCAAAAGGGAACAGTATTCACCCTCAATCTCCAGGCACTTAGACAACAAAGGAGGCTAAGGGTAGCCCTGGCCAGGCAGGGCAGTTAATGGTTAGAGCATCGTTCTGAAACGCCAAGGCTGCGGGTTCAATCCCCGGTCAGGGCACATACAAGCATCAACCAATGCTGCATGAACAAGTGGAACAACAATTCGATGTCTCTCTCTCTTTCTCTCTCTCTCTCTCAAATCAATAAAAAATAAAATAAAATAATTTTTTTTAGAGCAGCCATGGGTACATGACACTGCTAGAAGCCACTCCCCCGGCAGGGGATGGAATAGAAGGCTCTGCCGCACAGCGTCTGCTGGCTTCCCACTCCGTCCTAGACAGAGAAGGTGGGGGTCTGAGCGGACAGGCCTCTGTTAGAGGGAATGCTCTGCGGAGCCCGCCTGGCTCGGTCCTGCTGCAGGGAGGCCTACAGTCTGATGTCTCCATGAAGGCCCTGGGAAAGGGGCCTTGGTTATCATCTCAAACGACCTCATGAAGGCATATATAACCCAAAATATTTGACAAAGCAAGCTAGCAGGCCTATATATAAGCCGATGATAAATAAAAATCATTTCACATCAGGAGTCAGTAACAAAGTTATTAAAAAACTCAATCCAAAGCATTTCATAGAAACGTCCTCAGAAGTGTACAGACAGACTCTACTGAGAGAGGCCTAGCAGATGGTCACACAGAACTTGTATCATTTGGTCCACAGGTAGCACCTGAGGGAAGGAGAACGGATGAACAGATGGAGACGTTTCTCTTCCATACACACCTGGGTTGGCACTCGAAGGCGTAAAAACCTCTCCCTTCACATGCTTATGTCTTGCAGAGATTTTTTTTTAAATTTATTTTTAGAGAGAGGGGAAGGAAGGGCAATAGAGAGGGAGAGAAACATCCATGTGTGGTTGCGTCTCACACGCCCCCAACTGGGGACCTGGCCCGCAAACAAGGCCTGTGCCCTGACTGGGAATCGAACCCGTGACCCTTTGGTTCGCAGGCCGGTGCTCAATCCACTGAGCCCCTCCAGCCAGGGCTTGCAGAAGATTTTGAACTACTGTGTTTTTGGGAGCTTGATCCATATTCATTTCTTTAAAGAATGAACATTTGTTTTCCTAGAATTAGGACTGGAAATTACTTGACACGAAGAGGGGAGAGGAGGAGATGGCTGTCTAATTTCAAATGCTTACTAGGTGTCAGGTGCAATGCAAAATGTTCCGTACGAGTTTATCATTCACCAAGAGTCACTCCTCACATGTAATGTCGCTTCTCAAGAAGGTTCCCTATCATGCGTTCTCTCAATACCAGCGTGTTCACTATTTTTATAGTGCTTAGCACTGTCATACATTATTTTGTCTGTCTACTTGATCATGCACTAAACGAGAATTTATACAACTTGTCTCGTTTACAGCAGCACCTCCAGCACGCAGAAAGGTGCCTGGCACACAGCAGGCCCTCACGGACGTATGACTTCACCTGACGCGCACCAGAGCCCCGTGGGGTACTGACAACAGAGGGAGCTGAGACGGAGGGAGGCTAAGAGACTTGCCAGAGACGACCCGACCATGAAGTAACATCGGACTGCAGCCTACACGCCTCTTTTCTGTGTCACGTACGAATTTCCCGAGACCCCATTCTCAAAATTTTTTCATTAAAACTGTTTCCACACATCCCAAGTTGTAAGAAAGGTTATTAAAAGAATGCTGATCGGGTCCTGGCTGCTGTGGCTCAGCGGATTGAGTGCCGGCCTGCAAACCAAAGGGTCACCGGTTCGATTCCCAGTCAGGGCACATGCCCGGGTTGCGGGCCAGGTCCCCCTGTTGGGGGTGCACAAGAGGCAACCACACATTGGTGTTTCTCTTCCTCCCTCTGCTCTCTCTAAAAACAAATAAATAAAATCGTTTAAAAAAACAACAAAGAAAGACTGCCGCTGGAATGTGCGTGTACGCAGCGCGGCAAGAGGAGGCTGCTGTGTAGTGGTGCTAGCGGTACGCCCTTGGTCCCATGACTAGGGGAAGAATGAAAACTTAGGAAGTAAGAGTAGACTGAACAAGGATATGGTGATGTCTTATTAAGGAATAACTCCAAGGAATATTGAAAATGATATCAGACAGAAACTTGGAGCACATTTGAGAACACCCTATGGGAACCATGAGTAAGTACCACATAACCTCTGTCACCTTTCTCGCTCTGAGATTATAAGGCTCTAGAAGACAGAGCTGTCCTGGTACTCAGGCTCCTGCACAGAGTGTGTACGGTACCCTATGCATGAGAATGTCTACCTGTCAAAACATTGTGTTTCACCCGTGGAAGAATCCCTGGCCTGCTCCTGCTTTGTTCTGCTGTCCTGTTCACAGGGCAAGAATCGCCCACTCACCAGGGCTCTGGAGCCCCTCAGAGTGCGCACAGACTGGGCAGGGCGGGCGAGAGGCAGGGCGCTGCTGTGTAAGTGAGCATCTTCCCAGGCAGGGCTCTAACAGAAACCCTGACTAGGGGCAGACTGTGTTTCCACAGGAGGCCGCCTGTAAAAGCGCTTTGTGGGGCGGGGTGCTTTAGACAAGATTCCTGGGGCAGGGTGGAGGGAAGAGGCAGGGAAGGCACAATACTGCCTCATTTTTCTAAGATTAAATAGCTCTGATTAAAAGCAACACTCCTCTCAGAGAAACACCCAGTTAGTCGGGGGAATGGTACAGAAGAGATGGCACCGGCCATGGCTCCCCCACTTATGTTTCCATCACGCACAGCACTGCTCAGTACAGCGGCAAAGGACTTCACCACCACTCACTCGTGAGAACAAGATGATTATGAATTAAACGAGTGTTCGCAAATTAGGACAGACTGTCAGAATAAAATCACCCACAAGCATACAGACTGGGGCCTTCATTCTTCTCCCCCAGTACTGGGAGGCAGTACATTTTCTGACACACAATCAGTGTCCGTCAAATGACCGATTTGATGATGGACACAGAACAATCAGTCAACAGGAACTCTGCAAGGGGACAGGGTCCTGACCCGGTCATTCTGTGAGGATCTAGCAGTATTTACACCACTCGCAGCGGAGAGGGATACATCACGTGCCCTCCCATAGGACTTAGAGATGACCTCGCTGTGAGAGGAGAACAGGGCCAGACAAGGGGAAAGGCCCAGTGCGGGGGGCCACGCTGCAGGAACACAGCGCTGACAGAAGGGCCGTAGGCCATCAGAGAGGAGCCGCCCTCGAGCAATACTACTCTTCTCCCCTGAGCCTTCTCTCAAGGCTCGGGGCACACTGCCCCACACTGCTGCCGGGCAGCGGGCACGCAGCAACCACACTGTCTCGCTAGGCTTCCCTCTCTCACCTGACCGCTGGAGGAACCAGGACACCACAAACACCAGCAACGAGCAAACAACAAACCAGCCTTCCCCCAAGCAAGCACCAAGACAGGAAGGACTGTAATCATTCATAATGCTCCCCAAACTGCCTGACAGGGTTGAGTTAAAGACCCGGACGACAGGTCTAGGTGGCAGGCGAAATACATCTGGGTGTTTCAAACATAAGCTCAGCACAGATTCCGGTTCACTGGCTTTGACTACAGGCAGCCGAGACCGTGAGCACAACACTGCCACCTGAGAAGAACAACGAAGAGTGAAACAGACACGAACAGTCCGCGCCTCTCTCCTCCCCGACGGCCGCGTGCGGGCAGCTCCCCGGGCCACAGGCGCGCCGTCAGCGGTTTGCGCCCTGGGTCTGGTAACAGCAGGGACCCAGAGCTCCTGGGCCAGGCGGCTCCTCGAGATCACAAAAACTCAAGGGTCACTCTTGGCATCAGGATCCACATCTCAGTCACACTCCACAGGAGTGCTCCAGACCTGTCACTTTTTTCCGTCCATTTCTTTGGAATATAGTCCAACTACACTAGGCTCTGGGCTTTTGAAATGTACTCTGTGCCCATTAACTCGTCCAGAGGAACTGTCCCAGCCTCTGTTGAAGTTTCTCCTCGCAACTGCTTTTTGGTTGGAATGTGGTATGCTCCAAACACAGGTTTCTGGCACCTTTCCAAAGTTGAAGCATTTGAAACCCTCCCTCCCATACATAACACATATCCTTCCAGCATCATTTGACCGAAGTATAAAGCAACCTGGTTGGCCTCCATGCATCCGACGGCATCGTCCAAGAGTGAAAACTCCACGCAGGCATAGCCATAGTCGTAACCTGGGGACAGCATTTAAATACAGACGGGAGTGGTGTTAGTGGCTTGTAAACACAAACGACAGACTTAACCCCCTCTTTCTGAGCCCCTTAAACACAAGCCCTCCCAACGAGCCCCGCCCTCCCCTACACCAGGCAAAGCTGCTACCCCAAACAGAAAAAAGTACTGAAGGAAAGTCTGGATGTTTCTGGACTCTGAGAGTCATTCCAAAAAACGACTTTTTCTATTAACCAGGAAGATCCTCTGCCTTCTTTAACAGTGATGCTCTGGCGAGGGGAATCCCACAGAAAGTTCAAGTGGGGACCCAAAACATTTTAACCACAGGCTGAATCTTCTGAAAAAACAAAGTCAACAAGAATAGGAAAGTATCGGGGGGGGGGGGGGGGGAGTATCCCGAGAGAGGAGGTAGAAGCAACTGTCCCCAAAGCTATGCTGACAGTCCCTACTTCTCCAGCAGAAACCACCTTCCAAGACAGAAGTGCTGACAGGCTGAGGCAACTACGCGGTTTGGGCACCACAGGAGGCTTCTGGCTGGCAGGGGACAGACCATTTCAGGTCTTCTCTTTTTTTCTTCTTTCAACTCAAGTCATAAACCAGCTAAATCTTTACAAAAGAAGAGGTGTAAAAGCACAGAGAAGTACAAAGGGCGGGGTCCAGACTGTGCTTGTGCGCAGACTGGAGGTGGGTCGGCTGGGAGAGAGGGCGCCGGTGTTAGCCAGCAACACACACTGAAGAACTGTGCGTACCATCCGTCCTAACACACCCTTCACCTCCCTCCTGACCAATGTCACCTGTGGCTCTCACGACCCATGAGACGGCAAAGTCATGGGATTTACAGGCTGCTGGACTCTAACCCCAACCCACCCTATCATGTCCCTGCTACGCCACCGTCTGACCACAAGAAAGTACTGGTCAACGCACTGCTCCACAGGGGCTTCCAATACATCCTCCACTGCCTCACAGGATAAAGCTCACCTTTAGGGGCGACACTGTACAACTGGAACAGCAAGGAAAAGATGTGACTTGTTCAGATGAGAAATAAAACTCAGGGAAAGAAAAGCAATACAAAACGTAGTACAATTCTGAGCACAAAGTATCTATAACAACAAGAAACTGCTATTATTGATTTACGGTATCAAAGGCCAAAAATCAAATCAAATCATATTAAATTAATTTTTTAAAAAAACTAGGGCAATGGAAACATAACTTAAAAAGTAGACCAACACCTGACTGGTGTTGCACAGAGGATAGAACCTGGGAACCAAAGGGTCACCAGTTGGATTCCCAGTCAGGCACATGCCTGGGTTGCGGGCCAGGTCCCCAGTTGGGGGTGCATGAGAGACAACCACACATTGATGTTTCTCTCCCTCGCTTTCTTCCTCCCTTCCTCTCTAAAAATAAAATAAATAAAATCGTAAAAGAAAGAAAAAGTAGACCAAAGTTGGTAAAATGGGTTGGATTCTTTTTCACATGGAATGAATGGCCTGAAATGTTTATTAAGCTATGGCTTAAGATTTGTTAAATACTCCAAGCTCTTTATGAAAAGTTACAATGGTATAGGCTGATTCTTGCTTTGAATTTTAGGAGACGACGGGGAAGAATAAAAGAAAGGGCCGGAAAGCTCCGCATTTCTACCTGATTTCACAGCTTTGACCATAACCCCTGCACCTCCATTTAACTTACCACAAAACCAGCCTCTTCCGATGAGTAACTTTTTGAAGAAATGGAACTAGCTTAGAGAAACAGTGTGTGTAGTTGTATATAGCCTATTAACAACTAAAATTGTTTTATTATTTAATTCCTTTCAAGCGGATTCTCTTGATCAAACTCGGCGCCCATCTCATACGTAAAACATTCTGCTTGTGTAAAGAGCTCTGCACGTTTCTGGGAAACCCTGTTGAACAGCAGGAAAACTAGGGTGCCTTTTATTACCAAACGTCTAGTGCAAACACTCAAATGCATGTCTACGATCAGAAAGGGGCAGCTACAGGGCAGGCAAACCCATTCTCACCTGTGCTGATGCCCGCTACAGAAACACTTCAAGGAGTGGGGTAAAGCAAGCCACAGCTGAGCTGCCAAAATGAAAACAGGAACTAACAGCAAACAGGCAAAATCTTGAGTTTACATTCTTTCTTTCTAAATATATTTTAATAAATTAATTTTTAGAGAAAGGGAAGAAAGGGAGAAAAGAGGGAGAGAAACACCAAGGTGTGGTTCCCTCTCACACACCCCCAAGTGGGGACCTGGCCCGCAACCCAGGCATGTGCCCTGCCTGGGAATTGAACCGGCAACCCTTTGGTGTTTGCAGGCCGGCACTCAATCCACTGAGGCACACCAGCCAGGGTGAGTGTCCTTTCTATGCTTACAGAAGTAACTATTGTGGCCCAGAGGAGCACACAGAATCAGGGGGCGGGGGGGAGACAGAGAGAGACAGAGACAAAGAGAGAGAGAAAGGATTCATGACAATATTCATACTTTGCTAAAGGACAGATACTAAAATCACTGGGAAGGAAAAGATGGTCTGCAGGGGACATTAAGAGAATCTAATAGCGCCCTGGCTGGTGTGGCTCAGTGGATAGAGTGGCAGCCTGCGAAATGAAAGATCGCCAGTTTGATTCCCAGCCAGGGCTCATGCTTGGGTTGCGGGCCAGGTCCCCAGTTGGGGCGTGTGAAGGCAACATCAACCCTGCAGTACTGTATATGTTGACAACATACTTCAGATTTAATATTTAATTCACAAGCCCAGTGCTCTGTTCAATTTCTTATGCCTATAACTTTAGCTATCAAAGAACAGAAATTTAAAGTTTAATTATAATGCCTAAAACTTAAAAAATAATAAGTTTAGAAAGTACACAATCTTATCCCAGGCATTTTGTATGTCCAAGACTCATGTCTGTACCATAATTAACAAAACTGATGATAATACTAAGTAGTATTTACATAGCATTTGCTGCTGCAAGGCTATAATCAAAATACTATACATACATTCACAGAATCCTCACAAGACTGCTCCATGAGGCAGGTATTACTGACCACATCTTACCCATGGTGAAGCAGGCAAACAAAGAATAGCCATTTGCTCAAAATCACCAATGGTAAGTAGCAACACCAGGCTTCAAACCCAGGCAGTCCAGGCTCAAAATGATGCTACAACCCACTACACTGCATAGCCTCTCACCCTTTAATAAGACCCTAGACTGATGGAAGTAATCTGAAGTCCAAACTCTCCAGAGTCCTAATACAAATAAGACCACGTCTATAGTTAAGAAATATTGAAATCTGCAGCATCACAAATTACTTTTACTCTCAAATATCAAGAGCAGAACCATTGTGAGTGGGACTGAGCATGTAAGTTAGAAAGCAATCACTCTCATGGACTGACTTACACGGGCTACGAAAATTCTCCTGAAAAGACAAAACCCCAAAGTCTTGTTGTCAATGATGGCTATTAAAAAGAACTGCCATATGGTAAGACACTTCATATAATATACTTAATATATATATGTTTTTATTGATTTGAGAGAGAAAGAGAGGAAGGGAGAGAGGGAGGGAGCGGGAGAGAGGGAGAGGGAAAGACATCGATTTGTTGTTCCACTTACTTACGCATTCACTGGGTGAGTCTTGCATGTGCCCTGACTGGAGATTGAACCCACAATTTTGGTATAGTGGGACGACACTCTAACCAACTGAGCTTTCCGGACAGGGCCTTAATATATTTTAAAAGCTTTAAAAATGAGGATAATTATATAAAATGTGCATAGGAAAAAGGATTAGAAGTACACAGAATGAAGAAGTCACACCTAACTCAGAGGTCAGGAACAGAAGTCAGCGTATGGGATGAAAATCACGCATCGTCCAAATCATCCTGAAACACCCTGTGGCGAAGAACAACATACCATCTCTCAACACAGGTCAAGTCCAACACTGCCAGTTCTTCCTCGGGCGTCACTACAGATCGCTTTCCTCTTGGCTGACACCAGACGAGGAGGCTGGCTTGTATTTAAGGGCCATAATGTTACGGAAAACATAGCACTTTAAGTAACAGAATCACAGCCAGCACAGTGAGTGCTCACGCTCAGGGAAAACTGGACGCAGAGACCAGCTGAAGCCAGAGCGGGATGACTCCCCCGCCTCTCACGCTAACTTCGGGAAGGGAGACGGGGTGCAGGAGGGAGGGGCAGGGCTGCGCACGCACAGGTGGGCACACAGGGCCCGGAATGCCGTGTGCAGCAGGCGCGCACAGCAGCGGTCACAGCGGGTGGGCTGTCAGAGTGAGGTCACTGAGCTCCTACAGCCGCAGGAAAAGGCTTAGGAGGCACCGCAGGTACTCATCCCGCCCGGAGACCTACACTTCGGAGAGCAACCACCAACCTTGCAGTCAGAACCGTTTGGAATTATCAAGATGGTAAACTCAAAAAAAAAAAAAAAAGAAAGAAAGAAAGAAGGAAGGAAAGAAAGAAAAGAAAAAAAAGAGAAAAGACTGGTAAGCTCAGCGTTAACAGTCCCATAGACAGGGTCTTACCTACAGTAACAAAAGGTCCCTCTTACGATCTTTTCCTTCCACTGCCACATGCTGGGGAGAGGTCTGGCGGGCTGAGGGGCCTTAGCGCTCGTTTACATGACTATTACAGACCATACAGACTCCATGTTCTAACCTGGAATTATAGGTTTCTCATAGAAATGTGAATGCTCTTATACGTTTTTGGGGGGGCAGCTGAGGATGAAAAGGCAAAGGGGGGGAAGTGATCAAGGTAAAATTAATATTTCAATTCTTATCTCTTTATTAACCATGGGATTGCCTGTTTCCTGAAAAAGAATCTGTGCTAAAAGCTCCCCAGGTACTTATGGGGGAAAAAGGCACACAACACGAAGCCCTGATAAGTGATGCCCAACCCCAGAGTCAGTTCTGTGGTCTCCACCCCCCAAAAGCTGACTTGGTGATGCTGACAGACATGGCCCTATCATGCGAGTCAACTGTTAGTCGCCACCAAGCCCGGCTTCTGCAGCAATTGTACAGCAAATGAGATGCGCAGCCCCATCTTCAAGGTGATCTAGAAAAACCCGACTAACGTAAAGAAGTCTGGCTGAATTTCCCGTTAGGGGAGTACTAACTGACTTTGAAAATAGCACAGAACATATATACCAAATATGAAATGCAAAGAAGAATCAGGATTTTAAAGGACACAGGCACAGAGGAAAGGAAATTTCTTTATTGTATTAGGTATCTTTGAGGGAAAAGAGAACAGTTTCTCCCTCTGAACAAGAATTGTTATTTCTATGGGAAAAAAAGCATTACAAATATAAAAAGCACCATGAAAAAATCTTAACAGAGATTCAAAAGGGCTTAGTTCATAGGTCCTGTTTTCCTAATTCCACTTCACTAGTGATACAGGTTTTGAGAAAAAAAGTAAAATATTATCAAGTTAAGAGATTTTAGCAAGAACCAAAATAGAATCGATCTAGGCACCTAAATTTCTATCAATGAGAATTAAAAAACCAAGGAGCCCTGTGTGCAAGATTTCTAACAGGCCCTGGGCTCCGTGAAAACCTCAAATCAATATGCAGCTTTTGTTAGGAAAATCAGGAAAATACCTGATTTACGTGTCAAACTCCCATCTGGGAAGAATGGGATTGGCCCGCAGGACAGCCATGACTGACTGTCTCTCCCCCGCAACCATGCACGTGAGTTGCCGGTTTGTAAGAAAACAGATGAAACAGGGAAGATATGCGCTGATGATTACCTGGTAAAGTTTTGAAAGCTGCATTATGGTTCCATCTGCGCCAACTGGTTATTTAAAAACTTTTTCTTTTTGGTTTCTACTTTCAAGTAGTTTTCAAAGTCCAAAATTTACCCTAGGATCCCTTCTTCCATGATGGCTCTCTGGGCCCAGGGTAACCTTTGCTAGGAAAATTCTCACCCTTATTCAATTCATTTCTATCTCACTGACAGGAACAGGCTCTCTGAGCACAGTGGGTGGGAGCGTTCTTACCCTCGGAGAGCTCAGTCTAATAATAGTTATGACACGTAGATAGGTATTGACCACCTCAAGATGCTACATAAGTTGAAAAAAGGAATTATTCTTTTCTAAATTGAGCTGTAATTGACAAATAACATTGTATTAGTTTTGGGTGTACAACATAATTTGCTATATGTATATACTGCAAAATGATCACCATGACAAATTTAATTAACATCTATCGCCACCCACAGTTACAACTTTTTTCCTTGTGATGAGAACTTTTAAGATCTACTCTCTTAACAACATTAAGACATACAACACAGGACTGTTAACTAAAGTCTCCATGCTGTATATTACATTCCTAGGACTTGTTTACCTAAAAACGGTTATTTTTTAGAGCCTATGATCTCGTCCAACTGTTTTTTTACTTCAAAACAAACAAAAACCCTACCGGGCCGGCCAGCACCTTCAGAGGCCTGCATTTCCCCAGGGAGGCGCAGCACCAAATGCTGCAGCAAACCGCGCATGCACAGGGATGAGCCAGACAAGGGAGGTCCCAGGTCAGAGGGTGACGTCTTCTTTTCATTTCCGTGTCCCCAGCATGAGCATAACACCTGGCTCACAATGGCACTCAGTCAATGCCGCCTCAACTGTGATGAGCAAATCACTGGAGCAACAAGATGGGGAAAATAATTTCTATAGATCTGTCCACGGGCAGAAGCTACAACGAACTCACCATGTGCTCGCAGTCAAGCCACTTCTCTCTAGGCTTGGGTGACCCCCTATTCCAAGGAGCAATGACAGTTACTCCCTTGTGGGTGGTTTCGGGGGAGGGGGCACGAGCTAATAAATTTCAGTACCCCTGTGCTCTGTTACACAATGCTAACAGGGACTAAAGATCAGACAGCACCTCTGTGTTGCAGCTAAAATTTTCACATGGATGAATTTCCTTGCTGATTTCTAATGTATGCTAAGAATATTCGGCTCCTCCCAAAGGTGATAAAACTATTTTCATTTTGAATGGGAAGAAATATATGGCCCGGCAACATCTTCCCCACTGTCTTGGCCCCAGGGCAACAAAAAGGAGCAAGACACCACTGTTCTAGGGGCTCGGGGAAGGTTCCACAGATCGTGGCTTTCAAGCAAAAAGTTGGTCAGGACGTGAGCAGATCACACCGGCCCAGTCCCTCGCCTTCCGGAAGTGAATCAGCCTCCAGAGGAGGGTCAGGCAAGAGGCATTCTGTGCGAGCCACAGGCTGACCAGACCATGCGCGCAGGTCATCTACGCCCTGTAAAAAAGAGCTGATGTCCAGCTGAAGGCACCAGGAACCAACCAGATCCAGTTCGGGGATCCCCAACTGTGGCATCATCAAAAGATACTTGGTCTCTGTTCCAGTTCCTTGGCACAGAGTTCCTAAAAGTCTTGGATGTCCTGAGTGATGAGGATGATGTGAGTGTCCTCTGTTCTAATGAGGTGGCTCTCGGCAGACGGCTCCAAAATGGAGTCGGGTCGTCAGAAAGACCAAGCACTGATGAGAAGCTTGGAACTTCCAACCTCAGCCCGCCAGCATCCAGGAAGGGGGCAGGGGCTGCAGACTGAGCCTGTGACCAATGGCAACGACTAATCAATAACGCGTGCATAATGGAATCTCCATAAGAACCTCTAAATGACGGGATTTGGAAAGCTTCCAGGTTGGTGAACAAATCCATACTCCAGGACCTTTCCAGACCCCTGCTCCTTTGTACCTCTTCACCTGGCCCTTTATAGTGAACTGTTTACGTGTGTCCCTGAATCTTGTGAGCCATTCTAGCAAACTATCAAACCTGAAGGGGGGATGGGAGAGCTCCGGCAGAAGGTGGGTGATCTGGGGACCTGAGGCGTGTGATGGCATCTGAAAAGTAAGGGCAGTCTGATAGGCCTGAGCCCTTCAATCTGCAGAGTCTGATGCTAACTCGGAGTAGTGTCAGAAATGAAACAATTCTAGAACGGCCCCTTGGCGCCAGAAGTGGGTGGCATCAGGAGGGGAAGAGATCTCATCATCTCTCTGACGATTGACGCGGGAGGCAAACACTGCTTTTTCACTGACGTCATTTGGAAACACGTTCAAATCTTCACCTCTCAACTGACCCACCTGGCTTCCTGCCAACGTCACCTACAAACACTACCATGACCATCAGCGACCTTGCTGACAGCACCTGTCCCCCAAGCAGCCACTTAAAAACACAGACTATTTTTGATTAAGGTTTCCCCCCAAAGTCCCTTTCATCAGATAGGCTTGTACATATACCAAACATATACCCTATCTCATAAATAAGGTGAGGACTTCCTAGGTTTTGATATTAGCCCAAAAGCGAAAAGGAAACTTTTAAATTTTCTAACAAATAGAGAATTTTAAGTTACTTACGATGATGTAAACAACAGAAGAGAAAACTCTGCCCCCTCAACATACCCCCACTGCACGGTTTTAGAAACTAATGTTAAGTCTGACAGTACCATTTTGGGCAAAACGTTGTGGGAGGGTCTACTCAGCCAATGTTTTACTTCCAGAGTTCGCACGTACATGTTAACTCATACTCTGGGTTGAAGAAACACTTCTCAATATTTAGACAAATATTATTTTACCATCAACTCACACACAATCTACATTGCTGCCAGGAATTTTTATAGCATGGCATGTGATATAAGATGATATGAGTAATATTTTCTTCTTTGATTTGAAGGCAAGCAAAGGCAGGAAATCATTTAGTCTTTGGCACAAATCCAGTTGACAGGTTCTAGGAAAAATCTAATGAAGCTATGCTAAAGCAATCAATGGTTTTTCTAACCTGTCACCATCATTCAGGAACAGCTGATTCACTGTTTTAAGTGACATTATCTAGTCACTTTACCTCAGCAGAGCCACCAAGTACTACTCCCAGCCCCCTCCCCAGCTCTGGTAACATGGGATTTTCTAACATGCATTTGACAATTATGACAACCAACTTCACCTCTGATAAATGCAAAAAGCACCTGAGCATTCAAATTAAACACAGGACAAAGAAAACGTTTCGTTTGTCCTGCTCCTCCTGCCCCTAAAGCAACGGAATGAACGGTAAAAGATAGAGCCCAAGCCAATGAATATCTTTATTTTTCTCTTTCCAGGCCAAATCTACTTTTTAAAATAGCAGGCAAAAAAAAAAAAAAAAGAAAGAAAAGCAGGAGGCCCAACAAAACCAATAGAAGAGAGAACACATAGCAAAACTAACATTCTTTCAACAGGACTGAGCTCCACAAATGAAATGTTACCGTCCCCCCATCCTGGTTTCTAAGGTACATTCTGAGGTGGTTTCAGGCGACTCTAAACATTTCAAAGTGGTCCTGATCATTTAAAAACTCCCCCAATGGCAAAGCAGCCCTCTTCTCGTAGGAAACATGAGAGACGCTTCCCCAACACTAGACTGAAACAACCATGACCTTTCTCTCTCGGAATTTATAAACTCTTATAACCCACATACGTTTCGGAGGCTGAAATATTCTTTTCTAAACTTTGGGCAGGGAGCCCACAACAGAGTACACAGAGGTTGCATTACGAAGTTGTACGTCTGAAATGTATGCCATTAACCAATGTTACCTCAATATATTTAATTTTAAAACAAATTAAAAAAAATAAAAATATGCATTGGAACGGAGGTACAAGAGGCCTCCAAGGGCACAGAAAAAGCCAGGTCGCTCTATATGCATTTTCCTCCACTTCCTGTGTGACCATTTCCTCTAACTCCCATGAAGAGTCCTGCTTTCTTTTTATTTTACCTCTCTAAAACTCGGGGGACATCATGAACAATTATTCTCCGACCAATGATCACCTCCAAGCGTTCTTTTAGATGTCACACTTCTTTAATCCTGTTGCCTCTAAAAGTCCTCTTCTTGTCATTCTCTAGTACCTTTAAGATTAGAAATCACCAAACACTTTTCGTCAAGTTACCCAGAGTAGTAAATTCTTCAAACTTTCAGCCAAAAAGAGCCCATGATGTGTGAGAACTCCCAGATTCCTTTATATTGTGGTCTATTCAGATGAAGAATACCGAACACATGCCCATTTTCCACAAAAACCAAAGCCCTTCACAGCCAAAGATTACATTGCTTATATTTCACCAGCATATCCTCTGCATTTAAACGCTCATAGATATTGGTTGGATGACTGAACCACATACAAGGTGGGGCAAAAGTAGCTTTACAGTCGTTCATATGGAAAATAACACAATAATGAAAAATAATAATACAAGAATAAACTGTTTCACGTACTCATAATTGTAAGCCTACTTTTGCTCCACCCTGCATTTGGCAGGTAATATCAAAGACTGAATTATAGTCTTTTAAGACCAAAGAGGGCTATTTTATTTAAAAAGATGAAAATAGCTCTGGCTGCTGGGACTCAGTGGATTGAGTGCCGGCCTGTGAACCACTGGGTCACCAGTCTGACTCCCAGTCAGGGCACATGCATGGGTTGTGGGCCAGGTCCCCAGCTGGGGGCACTCCTTCTCTCTAAAAATAAATAAAATCTTTTTTTAAAAAAGATGAAAATATAACAACATGATTTCTGTATAGCATAACTACAACTAGGGACAATCAATTACGGAACTCTGCCAAAAAGGTATAAGTACCAGTCAGAGACCATTACCATCTGTGCTGAAACTCTGCAAGTGTTGTCTGTACTCTTGAAAGTGCTTTTAAGAAGTCAACTTCTTTATGACTTGTCAACCAATTTCAAAAAGGTGTATTTTTTAAAAATATTTTTTTTATTTATTTTTAGAAAGAGGGGAAAGGAGAGAGAAATAGAGGGAGAGAAACATCAATGTGTGGTTGCCTCTCACACGCCCCCAATAGGGAATCTGGCCTGCAACCCAGGCCTGTGCCCTGACTGGGAATCAAACCAGTGACACTTTGGTTCACAGGCTGGTACTCAATCCACTGAGCTACACCAGCCAGGGTCAAAAAGGTGTATTCATAAAAATATAATTCACATACATAAAACGCATCCTTTAAAAGTGTACGGTTCAGTGGTATATTCACAAAGTTGTGCAATTACGACCATTATCTAGTTCCAAAAAGGCTTAGATTCACGTCAGATAGAAAGCATAAGTGATAGCCTAAGCAAGAAACATGGAAACAGGCAAAAATTGCCTTACTTTACATTTCGAAGGTAGAGAAGGTAAGCTAGAAAGAGAGCACAAATCAGATGTTCCAGTGCGAAGGGAAAGTGAAAAGAAGAAGTCAATGTATTTTTAAATCTTGGAAATAGCTTTTCTGGGCAGCTCCTATCTGCTGCCCATTGAAGGCAACTATATAAGTGACTTTTCCTCCTTGAACTGAAGCGGGGAGCCGAGCAGGCTCCTGCACCTTTCAGGCTAATGATCCCTTTCTTCTTGCTACTTCAGCAAAGGAGACTCTTCAGTGAGTTCTTCTAACCACCAAAAGGCACAGGGAGCCCCACGCAGCCTTGTACACCCAGGAAGACTCTGCCAAAGCCACCCGAACGCCCGGCCAAAGGAAGAGAAGACTACAGATGTCAGAAGCAATTCTTCCTGGAGAAAAGCGAGGGACTCGGGCAGGGAGCTGACAGCGCGCTGTGAATAAAATGCAATGCCTTCCCCAACCGGGAGGCAAATTCCACCTCAGCCTCGCAGTTCTGGGGAAAGGGGACAGAGCCTGCCGGCCATGGCACCCGCTCATCACTGTCCTGCTATTGGTATATTCTCAGAACAGCTACCTGCTCTGCCTCCAGACGTTGTGTGGTTTAGGCAGAGACCTCCGAGGCTACACAGCCCACCACCCAGAACCCACCAGGCTGGTGGTCTCGTCTCTGAATGATGTGATGCCTTGTGAAGCTGTCCCATTCTCAGATCCAGAATGGAACTCTATACCCAAAAGCCCCAAGGAAAGGGAGCGTGTGAGGGGCCCAATAAGAACCAACAATCATTTTAAAGCTCCCATACCCAAGGCTGCAGACTGTGACTAGCCATCCTTGTTAACCTAAGAGGTTTCAACAAAGGGGCTTAAACTGAGTAAGTCAGCTCCCAGAATAGCTTCCATCTTAAATGTCAGGGAAGTTAACTGTCCCAAAGAAAAAGGTTATTTTATAGTTAAGTTAAACTAGTTATCCTAAAGTAATCCCTTAAAATGAGGGTAAGGGTCACAAAACACCCACACTCTCTAACAGAATGTTCTACTCAAGTCTTTGGGGTAGAAAACTTTAAAAAATGAAATAAAATAAGGCAAATCCCAAGAAATTTCGAAGACAACTGAAATTAACCTTAGTTCCAGCACCTCCCCCAGGCTCACCTGATCCCTCCAGCTCAGCATCACGGGATTCTTCTCTAGGTGTGTTATTCCCCGTCAGCCACAGGGTCCATCCTCTGCTGCCACAAGAGTCACCCGGCCCGAAAAGGGCCCTCAGCTTGCCAGACATTCTTATTTTTAAAGCTCAGCCACCTTTTCTTAAGCCTCATCAGTAACCATCCTCCCCAAGTGCGAGACCACACCTGGTAAGAGTCCTGGATGAAAGCACCACCTTCTGCAGTTTTACAGTTGTGGCAAGTATGTGTGTCATTTTCCAATTAGCCAATGGTCAGTTTTTTCCTAAGAACTAAAAACAGTTCCTTGTCTATTCTGTAAATGCCAAACATACTGCAAAAATGTGCATTTGCATTGTTCGGCTCTAATTTATTTTTCCTAAATGAGGTTCCGCTACTGCGTCTTTGGCCGCCCCACTTGGGAGACCGTAACCTGTGCAGCTGCTCCATCAGTGCCGGTCCATCACACGAAGGGTTTCTGCCCCTCAACTGAGGTCATCTCTGGGTTTTTTCTTCCTTTTCTTAAGGAAGGCACTTCTGTTTTATCAAAATGGAGGTAAAAACTCAAATCATTTCAACTGTGGAAAATAAAAAGATATGAGCCTGTTGCCCTTAATAAATGCAGAGGGTATGGGGTGTCTCTAATACAATGTCACTTCCAGTATAACCAGAATAACAGGGTGGGAGATCAAGTGACCTGGTGACTGCAAATGCCCACTTCCTGAGAAATTTCCTCCCTAGGGCTACAGAGGCTGCTCATTCACTATGTGAACACTAACAGAATCAAAGCACAATACTGCTTCTTATCTATCACCTCATGAACCTCTAACTTTGTGACACTAGTTAATGAAACATCCTAAAATGATTCTGTAGCACTTCAGTTCCCATAGACAGTTACATTCTATGTTTGAGACTTATAACTTTTGCTTAAAAGATACAAATTCCTTCGGAAAAAAACCATAGCAGGCTTATATACTGTAGAGTACGCAATCCCACCTAAAAACCAGGAGCATTTACACCTGCACGGGAGAATGAGGGTGCCCACGACCACTTCACGGCCTCGGGAAGAAGCGCGCTACACAAGGACAAAGTGCGACAGAGCACAGAACCTCCCCGGCTCTTGCCCCCGCTCTGCAGAGTAGAACTGACACCAGGTGGACTCCTAAACCACAGAAGCGTTCTTTACTTCCAGATGAGTCTCTTTTGGAGTAAAGAAAACCTGCTGATAGTCAATCGAATGCAGTGGTTTTCACAACCCAGGGCACCTCAAAGTCACACGGAGGGCCTATTAGAGCAGAGACTGCTCCCAGTTTCTGACTGCAGGGAGGGGCTGAGCACGTGTGTTTCTAGCACGTTCTGAGGTAGTGACGACACTGCTGGTCCGGGACCCGCTTTAGAACCATTGCTCTACAGTCTCCTTGCTGCAGAAGCTGTTCATTGTAGTCTTTATCTTGCAAGATTTCTGCTGATCGTTTAAAAATAAGATACATCAGCTTCATGTCAGTTTTTCAATTTTTAATTGGAAATAATTTCGAAGTTACCAAAAAGTTGCAAGAATAATAGTACAAAGAACACACTCATACTTTTTTTAAAAAATGTTTTATTTATTTTTAGAGAGAGAAGAGAAGGGAGGGAAAAAGAGAGAGAAAGAAACATCGATGTGCTTGCCTCTCCTGCCCCCAACTGGGGACCTGGCCCAAAACCCAGGCATGTGCCCTGCCTGGGAGTGAAACCGGCGACCTTTACCCAGATTCCTCTATTGATACATTCTGTGTATGTACTTTATGATTATTCTCTTCCTCCCTTCTCAATACACATCAAATATATATTTTTTAACCCATAAGAAAGAAAGCTGCATACATCATGGTCATTTACCCCTAAAGACGTCTTACTCCTAAGAATAAGGATGTTCTCTCACATAACCACAGTAGTTACCAACTTCAGTGAATTTAACACTGATACCCCACTTCCACAATCAATATATAAAATAGCTCTATTATGCCCCCAAATCCCCTCATGCTTCCACTTTACAGTCAACCCCTCCCCCAACACCTTGGCAACTACTATTTTCTAATCCTATAATTGTGCCTTTTCCAGAATGTTGTATAAGTGAAATCATACAGTATGCTGTCTCTTTTAAGAATTATGATCAGCACACTCTCCCTCCCTGGAGCACAACCACACCTTTGCAAGGCCCCCCCCCCCCCCCCCCCCCGCACATGACCTTCACCCTTCTTTCTCTGAGCCCCAAGGGGCCTTCCCTTGCCTCAGTCCCTTGTTTCCTAAGCCCGTTTCTTCTACGGCTCACTTCTACCTCTGTGACTTTCTAAATAAACTTTCTTATAAAAATAATAATAATAATTATGATGAAATGCGTATAACACAAAATGAAGCATTTTAGAGCGTACGAGTCAGTGGCGTTAAGTACATTCACAGTGTTACGCAACCATCACCACCATCTAGTTCCAGAACATCTTTTCACCCCAAAAGAAGAGCCCAGACTCATTGAGCAGCTGCTCGTTTCCCTCTTCCCCAGCCCGTCAACTGCCAAACTGCCCATCTGCTTATTATCTCTGCAGACTCGCCTATTCTGGACACATCACGCAGTATGTTGTCTTTTGTGTCTGGACTCTTTCACTTAGCAAGTTTTCAAGGTTCACCCAAGCTACAGCATGTAGCAGTACTTCATTTCTTTTCTTTCTTTCTTTTTTTTTTTTAATGTTTTTTATTGATTATATTGTTACAACAGTTCCAATTTTCTCCCCCTTGTTCCCCTCCACCCAGCACCCCCCTCCCCCAGCAATCCCCCCAAGTCCATACCCCCGGTTCGTAAAAATTAACTATCCCCCCCTCTCAAATATTAGGACCCTTTGTAATCTACTTCATTTCTTTTCATGTCAGTGTGTAACTTTTTGAGTTGTCTCTTTCACTCAGCATGCCTATGAGATTCATCCATGTTGTCACATGCATGAGTAGTTTCTTCATTTTTACTGTTGAGAAGTTTCCCATTACATGTAAATACAAGAGTTTGTCCAGTTACCGAAAGACATTTCACTCCTGATACTTTTCCCAGGAACAGAATCATGTAACTGAAAGTAATTTACAACAAAGGGGGGGTACTAATATATTTGAAAATCGCAAAAGAAAAACTAATACACACAACATATATTAGTTCACAATTCCTTATATGTAACTCCAAAATCCAAAAATCCCTTAAATATCAAGGATTTTTTGTAAATTTTCAGTGCAGTCACCTGGAGACAAAGTCCAACTTCCACTACACTAAGTGTCCTTATAGTCTTCTCTCAGTCTTCTTAGTGAGAGCAGTCATACATTTTGCTGCAGAAATATCATATCTGATATATATCCCACTGTAGAATATAATTCATATATGACCTATGTACTGCATTACCCTTCCATATTCAGAAAAATTTATCACCTCATCTGAACCGGCAGATTTTGGATCAAAGTTGGGACCTTGTCCCTACACAACTCTAAGTGAGACAAAATTCAATTGTTAATCACTAGAGTCAGTGAACAAGCATTAATCTCTGTTAGAGACTGGCTCCCCATTACATCAACTAAAGCATGAACTCTACCCCTCAACACCCCCACTTATGAGCAATAGCCATCCTACGTGGTCTCTGCAGGTTCTCATACAGCCTTAAAAAACTGAGTGCCGTTTATAAAATCACCTTTTCTACTGAAATTCACATACAATCTCTTTAAATGTCAATGTTAAAGTTCTCAGAACACCTGGTTACTTGAAGGCACATTCTTCAGCAGGTATGGAAGACAGCACTTCAGTGCTCCTCACCTCGGAAGGGATCTCAGCAGCTCTTTATACACCACAGACACATGCGTCCCAGGCACCCTGAGGACCTGGCTGTGCCAGGCAGAGCGCTTAGGAAACAGGACGGACCAAGACAAGCGACGTTCCTGCTTAGGAAGGTAACTCTCTAGTGGGAGGGAGAGACACACAAAACCCCCGAGAAAAGCACCAGTGCTAGACCCTACAATGGTAAACTAGGCTATAATTTAAAATGAGGAGGAGCTGCTTCAGACCGCGATGGGGAGCAAGGCCTCCGAGAAGGGAAACTGAAGCCAAGAACTAAACCGCAGAAGACGAGGGAGGGGCCGCGGCGGAGCGGGCGAAGGCCCTGACGGAGAACACAGACTGCCCTGGTCGGGGACTGGAGAGGTCAGCGTGGCTCACGCCTGACAAGGCAGGCAGAGAGCAGTACAGGGCCCGCTCATGCAGGACAAGGAGCTGGGAATTTCTTCCCAGTGACACGGAAGGGTTTCAGGCATGAGAGTAACATGATCTAACTGGTATTTTAAAAGTTCACTCTACTTGTCACACTGATGTAATATGGGTAACGCGGGACTGGTGATCCAATTCTTTCGTTTATAAAAAGGAGAAATATATATAATTTAATACAAATATACATTAATATATTTAATACATTATCACTTCATTTAATAAAATGCCAAGAAAAGATTGCATTTCTTGAAGGTACATATTTTTTTAACCAATGTCCTGAATGATTTCACATGTGTACCAAAGTCTTCGGTTGGCCATTTATGATTTTAATAGCTACTGCAACCAGCAAATTTAAGAACTGCCTTTGTGGACCCTATATAGTAGTATCAACTTTTATTCTGCTAATAAATCTGACAATATAAATATAAAGTCAATCAGTACTAAAGAAATGAAGAGTTTAAATTGCTGTTATTTAAATATCAAGGCATCTCTTCTTTCCGAAATATACCAATACTTAATGAAAGCAGTTCATAAAATGAGATCAAAGCCGAGGTTATTGCCTTATTACAGGTAAAAAGGAACTGCAGCTTTAAACTTCAGTTCCCAAAGATAACAGTAAATCAAGGAAATGTGTATGAGACACATGCAAAAAAACAAAACAAAACAAAACAAAAAAAAAATTAAATGAAGTGTGTAAGAACAACAGAACTCTTAGTCAAGTTTCCACAAATTCAGAGTTGCTTTAAAAACAAAGAAATATTAGCTTTGGAGAAATAATACTTCTGAGTTTGTTCTCAAATTACAGAAAAAATATTTCTGGAGTTATTGCAAGTGTTTCAGCACCAAATTATTTCAAGCACAAAAATTTATTATTGTAGATAGTTTCCTGCCACAAAACCAATCTGAAGAAGCTATCTAGTTAATGCAAAATTTTTATTTGATGGCAAGCTGTTAAAAAGTAAACTACATCCTCAAAAATATGGCATGCTCTTAATTGAAGAGTTCTTTAACTTGGATTACCGAAATCTAAATTTTGTGAAGAGATTAATGCTCTAGTTTCTTTAATTTAAAATTCTGCAAGACAGATCAGTTAAAGATGACCTTTATTTCTAAACCACTTCATATTATGTAGTGCTAAACATACTGGTCAGTACCTTAAGTACTTGGCACTTCCCTCTTGACTGTAGTAAGATTTGAAGGAACTGATGGAATTGTTACTCTCAAATATTAGGAGGATATTTTGAAAAGTTTGATCTACAGTTCAGACCACAGAACAGAGGTCAAAGAGAAAGTTCTTCTGGATCTATTTATGGGTTTCAACAAACTAGCTGTTGCAGGACTCCATTCTCAAAGCAAGACTGAAAATTCAAGAAAGCACTACTTTGTACAATTTCTCTGGAAAGTCGTAAATTTCAAGCTGAAGCAATAAAATGTAAACTTTGACACATAGTAAGTTTATTATATCCTACCAGGCTCCACTATAAACACCCCACCACCATGAAGAACGGAAAGGCAAGATTAAGGATTCAATGGTACAAAGTGCATCAGGAACAAGCGCTGGGACACTCACTCTGCATCTCCTGGGCACGCAGAGGGACGGGGACACACAGTCTCACTGTCCCCGTGGACAAGTGCCCACGAAGAACAGCAGGGGAGACTAAAGCTCGCTGTTACTTGAAGGCACCAACAGGAGGCGTCTGGAAATCTTAACTGTGGTTTCCTTAAGTTTTCTGAGCAGCATACGACACAGAGACCTGACAAAGACCCCTCCTAACCCAAGGCCACATGCATAGCAAGGAACTCACCTGTGTTACACTCCTTCAACTGCAGGTCCTTTACAGGCATGTCATCAGGAGTCCGAAAGGCATTAAGAATCTGCAAGAATATGGTATTTACAGTAATGACAGAAATCATAACCAAATACTGAATTTTATATTTTCCCTACTGAATTACTTGTTAAAGGCAAGGAACTTCATAAAGGAAAACATTTACATATTTTAAAGCGATGATTACTCTATAAAGGCAAATAACTTCATAAAGGAAAAAACTTACTCTACATAATTTAAAGCTATGACTACTTTATAAATGAGCTTTTGCATTCAAAAACTGTTGAATGAGTTGAACATATTCAAAAATTCCCAAATATGTAAAAAGAGGCAGAAAAGCCTAACTGTCACGAGCTGGAGCTCGGGCTCAGCCCTGCAGCCAGCCTGCCCGCCTCCTGTGCGACCTTTCAGTGCCCAGTCTCTCATCTCTGAAACATCAGATGATGCACTGAACTTATTCCAGGCCGTGGCACTCAGCTCCCGCAGCCTGGTCAGTTCTTTTCATCTTCTGGACTGTGCTCTCATTGCATTCAGTCCTGGGCTCAAATGTCACTTCCTCGGTGGTGGCCTTCTCTAACTACCAGATCCAAAACAGTCCCTACCCTTAAAGCTTGACATTGCTTCTCTTCAGAGCAGCTATCACTGCCTGAAATCATCTACCTTTTCCTTACTTTTTTATTATCCACAGAGGCAGTGACCTTATAATATCCACTGTTACATCACTCAGTGCCTAGAAGCGCCTGGCCTACAGTAGTGCCTGATATCTGAAGGGAATGCATTACGAGTACCTATTCATAGTATATTGTAATATTTAAATGAAGTAATGCTTACAAGCACCACATAATGCCTGGCACAAAGCAAGCACTGTTTGCTCTTGCTGTAATATTCTGACCAGATGCTTCCAGATGTTCAGCGTTATTCAGGCAGTCCGTCCTTCGACACTGGGGAGTGAGGATGCTCCCAGTTCTACTCCTGTAAATAAACTGCGCCTTTGTGTACGCTGTCCAACCCTCCCCCTCGGGCTAGGGCCTGGCAGCGGTGCTCAGGCCTGAGGACAGTGACACTTGTCCGTGCGGGCGTGACTGGTGAGGTGTGAGTGAGCCCCGTCTGTGATGGCACCAAGACCAGGCTCCCGGCGCGGCTCCGGCCCCCAGCAACACCGGGTGTGAGCGCTGCCGGGAGCCGAGGCTTCCCTGAACATGTCTTTGTGCCTCCCTGTGAATCTGTTACTTTTCAAAATAAACTTCAAAAAATTTTAACTGGCCAAAAAATAGAAAAAGCAAAAGGAACAAGAAAAATGAAGACACGCACCTCTTCTTTTGTGGCATTTTCAGGTACCCCACTTAATCGAATAAGCTTGCTTGGTTTCTCCTCACTCAGGCCAGTCCTATAATCTTGATCCTTGAAGCCAGAATAAAAATTATTTCAGAAATAAATATGTGTTAGTGTAAAATGAAACTGAACATAAAATACAGGTACTCAGTTTCAAAAATCAAATTGACTTGCATCATATGAAGATATGAAAACCTGTAATTTTCTGTTTACTGAGTTCTAAAATTTGACCAAATCATTAGAATACAAGTGTGCTAAGACCAAGGCTCCTGAGGGAGTCTTGAAATAATAAAGCAGAATCTTAAGAGAAACAACACTGAACAGAACTTTTATAATCAGGGAAAAAAACAAAACTTTCTCAAAACTGTAATTTTTGTGTCTTGAATGAGAAAATAGGAAAGAAAGAAATTTAAGCCAGATGTTATTATTTATCAAAGATGTCATCTAGAAACAAATTCCAGAATAAAGTCAAAAAGTGTCATCTGATAATGCAACTTAGCAAAATTTAGAGAAATCTGCATTTTCCATATTCCTGAAAAGTTTCAGCTCCAACTGCGTTCTCTCCATTTCAAAAGTTTTATCACGGATTTAACTTTTGAGAAAACTTCTGCTTCTATTAAGTGGCCCCACTTCCCAGTTAGGTCTACTGTGCTGGCGTAACTGTCAACAGTGCCCTCTCTTACTCTTGGACGCACCCTGCTTTGAACAATAAATTACATGGTCACCAACCTCTAACATTGTCAAAATCCATTATTTGGTTAGCAAATCTGAGGATTACTGTCCAAAATAACAGAAACCTGAATAGAGATGGGTAAGATCTATTTTAAAAGATAATATTTTCATTGTCCAAATGCAAACAACTTTCCTTTCTCAGATTACATGTATGTTAGATTATGTATCACATACACAGAAAGTCAATAATTAAGTTAACTGCAAGAAGATATTTGCAACATTTACATCATCTTCACATGACTTCAGAGATTCTAGGTATTCCCTTAAATGACTTTAACTAAGAAGTTGAACCCAAAACAGCCATAAGGGCTGAATATGCAAAAGTTGAGAGAGTCAGCTCACAAAAACAGATACTTTAAAAGTAAATTATCCCAAGGCATTTAAGTCAGCACCACAGAGCAAAATATTGAAGAGACACACATAAAAAGCATGATTTGAGCTGAGGGTCCCTTCTCTAGAGATGTACTTTCCATTACCTGAGTATACGTTTTGCTTTGTAATGGTTGTACAAGGAAAGACCCAGGCCTAATGGTCCTGGGCTCTACACTTCATCCCTCAGAAAAGCCTTCCGAAAAAGCTAAAAAGCAATTGACTCCGTTAACATACCTGAAGCTCCTGTTGGGCATCCCGAGAAGTTCTGCCCTCTGGAAAAGCCTTGCTCTGGCCATAGCCAAACACCTGGCCTCCCGGCATCCTGTGGTCCACATCGCAGTACTCCATGCTTCTGTAATCTGTGTCTTGCTGGCCAAAAAAGTCCAGGCCACCCTCTTCTTTAAATAGACCAGAATCAGAACTCTGTTTTTCACCTCCAGAAGGCTGCGACTTGTCTTGGTCTTGAAGTGGACTTTGGCTGTTCTGTAAGTCTGATGAAGACTCATGTTCAAAGGCTACACCTTGTGTTTCTCCTTCTCTTGTTTCCGAGTGCTCCAAATCTCCTTTCTGAATGCCAAAAGCAGGCCTTTCTGTTGTGTGGTCGTGTGCAGATTTTTCTCTCTTGTTCACATTCATACCAGAATGTTCTCTATCTTGTGTAGAGGGCTGAATGTAATCCAAACTATTTGGATCCACAGAGGGCATCTCCCTACCCTTAAATTCCATGCACGTGCCCACCTCTCTGCCCCTGAAGTCCTGATCAGTCCTGGACCGGTGTCTACCTCTGTAGTCTGAATGTGGTGTATCCCTGTCCCTAAAGTCTAGATCACTAGTACCCGAACCTCGGCCTCTAAAGTCCACCTGTGTTCCGTCTTTGTCCCTGAAGTCCAAATCAGATACATCTCTATTCCTAAAATCAGAACGAGATGGATCTCTGGTCCTGAAATCCAAATCTGATAAATCCCTTCCCCTAAAATCTGCATGAGATCCATCCCGGCCTCGAAAATCTAAATCATAAGTGCCCCGGCCCCTGAAGTCAGATGGAGGTACATCCCTACCTCGGAAGTCAACAGGGTGAGCATCCCTGTCCCTGTAGTTCATGTGAGACGTTTCCCTACCTCTGTAATCCATAGACGTACCATTGCCACCCCTATAGTCCACAGGTGGCCCTTCTCTATCCCGAAAATCCCCAGAATGTATGTCCCTACCTCTGAAGTCCAACTGTGAGGAGTCTCTGCCCTGGAAATCAGAAGATGGAAAGTCTCCCCTGAAATCATGTCCAGAGCCCTCCCCTCCTCGATAGTCACCATGCAGTCCGTCTCTAACTCCATAGCTGAAAGAATGCTCCTCTACATTTGCAAATGGAGGCCCCGAGTGCCCCTGGAAATCAAAGGGAAGTGAATCTCTGCCAGGAAAGTTGCCAGAGTGTCTCTCTTGAGCATGACTCTTAAGGGGAGGAGGATAATCCCTGTTCCACCCGGGAGCAAACCTTTCTTCTTGGCTCCCACTGTAGAAACAAAGACAGTGTTATTCATATTGTCCAGAGAGTTTGAAATCTACACACCAGCATATTCTTCTCTAATCACAGCACATTCTTCTGTAAATATTTTTTTTTGGGGGGGGGGGGGGTCAGAGTTCTGTAAAAATGTCCTAGATCTGCAGAAAACAGCAAGGGTTTGCTATTTTAGGACGAAGTGGCGGAGTAAACTTTTATGCTCCCATTTCAGAACACGAGGAAAGTCAATACAAGGTTTTCAACATGACTGCTGCAGAAAAAGCTTGCACCCAGTCCTGCAGCAGGGAAAATCCGCAACACCAGATAAGCTAGCAATGGCGGCACACTACAGAAATGTCCATTTCCTACAACCGGGGGACTTAAAAATTTCGAGGTCAACATGATGATTCCTATACATCAGGAGAATCGGTGCACTGTAGATTCCCTACAGTAAGTCCCAGGAGGTGTCCTCCTCACTGCTGCCCACAGGAGGGGCACTCTGAGTGTTTTACTGCGGCTGCAGCGTGGACACACCCAGTCAGAAGGGGTGCAGGCCCAGCGTGAAGAAGCACTGCTGTAAATGACCAGCAGGAACACACGAGTGTACCCGGCTGAGCGCCAGCCGCGGCTATGTCTAAATCCAACACTGCAGTGGCCCCACCTGGAAGCACTCCCACCTGGTCCCTACTCTCATAACCACCCGAGGGTATCAGAGAAGGCAGCACGAGTCGTGCTACGAAGCACATGTAAGGCGACTAAACCAAGCAATAGCACCCAGAAGCTTAATGCTGAAAGGCCCCTAGAGAGATCAGGCCTTCAAGCATTATTCCCAAATTCCCAGTGAAGAATCTGATATTCCAGATTCTAATACCTCATGTTTATTTTTCATGGCAATAATTATATTTAAATATAAGTGTAGTATTAAATCCATAATCTCAGTTTATAGAATGCAACAGTAATTGAGTACTGACCCAACTCCTGCCCTTTGCCTAACTTCCAAGCCACTTCACACTGTTGTGGCTTTAATAAAAGTTAAGGAGTTTAAACAGGCAGTTAGGTACCCAGAATTTTGACCTTGAGGGGGACAATAGGACATGAAAAGGAATACATTAAATGATCTGAAGGGTTATCTGCTATTTAGCAGTAAAACAAAAATACTAAGAGATCAAGTCCAACTCAGTTCTCCTCCAAGAATATATAGGTTCTATTACATGACCCTCCTAAACTCAAGACGACACCATTATACTAGAAAGATTCAAAGGAAAACCGATTCTGGGTCACTCAGTTCAAGAGCAACAGTTACAATGCCAAATCCCTTCTTAAAGTAATAAATTTAACAACAGCAACATTAGAGTTATACATATTTAATAAATTTTCCGAACATAATGACTTCCATTAGCTCCCGTTAACATTAGTTATTTCTATGTGGGTCATCACAAGAGGAGCAAGTTTAAATGTTCTTCATAAGTAGTACAATTTAACACAAAATAAAGACATTACCGCTAACTGTAATGTCTCCCCTATTTAAAACCATTCAAATTGCAACAGTTAGCTTACAGGAAGACTTAAGCCTCAGCAGACACTTACAGGACAAGGGCTGAGGTATCGAAATGTACACGTTTTCTGACCAGAACATACCCAACACTGTGTTTAAATACTGTCCTAAGGATTATCTTACACTCTTAATCAAATAGATCGAGAGTAATCTACTATATTAGGGTTGTTAGAACTGTATTTGATGCAGACTATTCAAGAAACAGTTCTTTTAATATAAAATAGCAGTGCTTATGAAGGTAATTTTTAACCAAATAAAATAATTTTAAGAAAAGTTGTTAAAATGAAATGTAAAATCATTTTTTTGCAAGATACCTTTTTTAAAGTCCACATTAGTCCCCCCAAAAGTTATGCTATATAAACTATGTTTCCCTTTTACTCAAAGATCTTAAAAAACAGCACATAGTAGTCCTGGCTGGTGTGGCTCAGTGGAATGAGCAGCGGCCTGCAAACCAAAGTGTTGCCGGTTCGATTCCCAGTCAGGGCACATGCCTGGGCTACAGGCTAGGTCCCCAGTTGGGGGCACATGGGAGGCAGCCACACATTGATGTTACTCTCCCTCTCTTTCTCTCTCCCTTCCCCTTTCTCTAAAAATAAATTTTAAAAAATAAAAATAAAAAGCACATAGTGACTTATAGTTAAACTGAAATCAAGGTGAGGAAATATAATTTTAAATAATAAATTGCTCAAAGAATTCTTAGAAAGTTAGGCAACAGACCTAAAATTACCTAGCATTTTTATAAGGCTTATCTAAACCATGTAAATGGGTTAATTCTATAAGAAACAACCTTACTTAAAAATAATTATCCATAAATATAAGTAAAAAGAATAGCTTATCTCTGTTCTGCCTACTTTCTCACTCCCTCACTAATAAATTCACCTTCACTTTAAACTCAAAATAAAAACGGAATGGGTTACAATCTAAATATATAAAGTACAAGCCCACTGATCTAGACTAGGGATCAGCAAACTTTTTCCATAAAGAGCCAGACAGTAATTTCATTAGTCTCTGGCATAACTATTCAACTCCACCACTGTAGCATGAAAGCTTCCATAAATAATCTGTAAATGAATGATTATGGTTGTGTTCCAATAAAACAAAAATGAACTTTGGTCTGTAGTTTGCTCACCACTGATCCAGACCTTAATATTTTGAAAGAAATAACATACCCAGCATCACTACCACTGCTTTAATTTAAGGATCACTAAGCAGAAAGGACCCCTATCACTTAATATTTATGAGACACTAGCTTCACTAAATATTATATGGATTTTTTAACTTGATTCTCTACCTAAATTTTTCATTGGACCCAAGCTTCAGAACAATGAATGGAACATCTATTAAATTTGCACAATAAAATCTTGCAGACTGCCAATCCAAAAGGAAATGTACAAATAACAAAAGTTTCAGTTGGAGCATCAATACTTTTAATGTGTAACTTTAAGGTCAGATTTCTTGGCTATACACCAAGTAAAACACAAAAATCAAATTCCTATAGCATTTTGTTAATTGTAAACACAATGCAAAAGCTTTTAAAAATGTATCATCAGTTTTTATTATATTGGCTATTTAAAAATTTAACTCCCGCCCTGGCTGGTGTGGCTTGGTGGACTGAATGCTGGCCTGAGAATCAAGGGGTCGCTGGTTCAGTTCCCAGTCAGGGCACATGCCTGGGTTGTGGGCCAGGTCCCTAGTTGGGGACATGCAAGAGCAACCACATATTTCTCCCTCCCTTCCCCTCTCTCTAAAAATAAAAAATAAATAATTAACTTCCTTCACCCTGGCCAGAGTAGCTCAGTGGATTCAGTGCTGAACTGAAAAACCAAAAGGACGCTGGTTCGATTCCCAGTCAGGGCACATGCCTGAGTTTTGGGCCAGGTCCCAGGCTGTTGGGTGTGCAAGAGGCAACTGATCAATGTATTAAATATTAATATCTCTCACACATCGATGTTTCTCTTCCACTCTTTCTCCCTCCCTTCCCCTCTCTCTAAAAATAAATATATAACACCTTTTCATAAGAGACACCTCTTTCAAAAAAATACTAAATCCCTTTCAATCTAAAATATACAACTGAATGTTATCTTTGTACTCAATAAAGCCTAAAACTGAAATGTAGCTTAGAAAATGACACCCAGTTATTTTTCTTTCTCAGAACTATTGCTGGTAGTTGAAAATCAATGTGCCACACAGGCAAAACACAGCTCTGGATTCTAGAAGTAAATTAGTGAACTTAATGAAGCATTTATGTACACTTATAAGTACTTATGCTAACTTTTCTTATTAGTCAAGTATGTATTACTTTACTGAGACATTTTTAATATTTAAAAAAATGCTAAAACACAAAATACTTGGCATGCTGGGTATTCAGTTTCAAAATCACTTCAGAAATGACTAGAAATTTTAAAATTTTTCCAATTTCTAAAATCAGAGCTATTTTTACTCGAAGAAAATATCCCCTTTTACAGCAGACCAAAAAAAAATGTATCATTAAAATATTAACAAGATTCAAATTTGAAGGCTTACCGGAAAGGTCCTGCTCTGTTAGCAGATCGAGAATCCCCCCACATCTCTTACGTCAAAGAGGGCCCAATAAGCAGGTCCTTCTGCTGCCAAACCCCAGTCCCAGCAGCACCTGTACAAAACCAACCACAGAACATAAGTACATTAGAACATGGAGTAAAGGCGAACTAGTGTCCTCCTGCTTGTCTTAGAGGGACTATGTCAGCAGGGATATTTTTGGAAGTCACCTTTAAACATTTACATTTTAATTTATAACAAGAAAAAAAAACTTTTTAATTACAAATGTGTACTCCAGAGCACCACAAACTTCGCGACATATTAAGAATGCTTCACATTTACTAAATATTTACTAATCCTTCCAGAAGCCACGCTACCTTCCTTCTGGAAAAAGCCTCTGAACATTAACACCGTTCTCAGTCCTACCCCATCCGCCCCGGCCAGCAGGACAGCTGGTGCCCTCACCACAGCGACGCCCTGGACACGGGCACATGACCCACATCGAGCCGAGATGTCATCAGCAGGACCTTTGCTGCAGCTACTAAGAAAGAGGCAAGCTCTCATGACGCTGGATGTGGCAGACTTATGACACCAAAAGCACAAGAGGAACGGAAGAAAAGAAAGAGCTAAAGCAAACTTCACCAACTGGAAAAACTTCTGTGCACCGAAGCACACTATCAAGAGAGCAGAAAGGTAACCTACGGGTCAGTGAGACCGCAGACACGGGAGTTCCAAAGTCTAGTTCCTCCACAGAAATGTTAAAAAACAAGCAGAACTGTCAAAATCAACTTCACTGGAGCTTTAGAAAACAGTCAAAAGTTTGTAACAATCAAGCAAATGCTCAGTCAAGCCATCTTCAAAGTAAGGGAAAGAGGAAGGGGGTCACTGGGCAGAGGGGAGCAAAGGGGGAAAAAATTGATACTGTAACAACATAATCAATAAAATATACTTAAAAAAACAATAATAATGGGAGAAAACTTGTGCAAACCATATATTTGATGAGACTTGTATCTAGAACACAGAAAGAACTATTTCATAATTCTAACAAAAAGACAAGTAACCCAATCTTTTAAATGGGCAATGTTTATAAAAAGCCATTTCTCCAAAGATGATACACAAATAGCCAAATAAGCACCGGAAAAACGCTCAACGTTTAAAGGAAATACACATCAAAACCATGAGTACTGCTCCACATCCACTAGGGCTATAATTTAAAAAAAAAAGAAAGATAACTTGGCAAGGATGTGGAGATACTGGAATCCTCACGCACTGCTGATGGGAACAGGGCAACAGACATGTCAAACCATGTGGTAGTGGTCCCCTCCAAAGCTGCCCTTCGGGTAGCTGAAGTTCCTAAAGACACACAATGTGACCCAGCAAAGCAAATGATTGCAGGCCTTGGGACCGAGATGATCTGAACTTTAAATGGGTAAACTCTGGAGTTACTGGCACTGAGCCGGAGCCACTTCTGGGAGGCAGAACCAGCGCTGCAGTATAAACCGAATGCCAGCTTAAGGCTCTGAATGCTGAAGCTCGTCAGACCCCAGCGAAGATACTGGCTGATACAGGTAACAAGACAGTGGTCAGGAAAGTAAGACTCTAATATCACCCAACTCTTGGAAATCAACGGCACTAAAACATCAATTCCATGCACGAGCATGGCTGGCAATGAACATGCGAGTGGGAGCGGGAAGGGCCTGCCACCCTAACGACCCCGGTCCCACCCCCCACAGACGCTTCACCACGAGCACAAGGCCCCCCCGGTGGGTTCTGAAGATTCAGCTGGGAGCCGGGGTGAAGCCGCTGCAGGTGCCCATCTCTGTAGTAAACAGTCCAACGAGAGCCTGGAAGGTCAACGCGAAGCATGGTTCCTCATGAAGCGCAGGTAACAAAGGTCAGTGGGCCCCACGTTAAATTAAACGAGAGGCGACAGGCCCAGGGACGCCCTTCTGCCAAGCCCTTTACGTTTCGGCTCTGCGGTCTCACCCCCTCAAACCCCAAGCCTTCCGTTTCCAGGAAGCGGACCAGTTTGGGAATACAGCCTCCCTGTTTGTAGGCCTACACCCTTAACCACTGGACCTGTGATGGTAGCTGGCTGCTTCCGAGCCCCCTCCACCTTTCACTCCTGATTAATAAAACCATTCTTGGCAAATGCGTTCACGCCGGTTCGCCCTGCACAGATCCAAGGACTTCACCTCTAGCCACACAATACCAACTCTCAGGGACACCCCTTCTTTTTAATCATGACTTTGGTTCCAGAAGTCAACAAAGCAGAACCAGGTCTTATTCTTTCAGTGTTGGCCGAAGTATGCAGCAGCTTTATTCTGCTTTTAAACACTCAAATTTTCTCCAAAGTACTGGGTTGGCCAAAAAGTCTGTTGTATCTTTTCCGTACCATGGCTCTAATAGTGCTTAGATGTCCGTCACTTCGTTTGAAACAATTTTGTTAGATTGTATCGTGCCAGCTGTCATGTCAGCTTGCATTTAAAAAAAATAAAAAACTTATCAACATTGGTGAATTTTTGTGCAGCCATTTTAATATTAAAGCATACACAACATTTTCGGCGTATTATGCTTTATTTCAAGAAAGGTAAAAACGCAATTGAAACGCAGTAAAAGACTCGTGCAGGGTTTGGAGAAGGTGCTGTGACTGATGGAACGTGTCAGAAGTGGTTTGTGAAGATTCTTGGTACTACTGACATTTTAGCCAAATAATTCTCTGCTGTGGGGCTGTCTTATGCCTTGGAAGATGCTTAGCAGCACCTCTGGCCTCTGTTCACTAGAAGCCAATAGCGGGAGATAGCGGACATACTCAAAATATCCAAATCAGTAGTTATTGGTGAAAATGAAAAATGTGTCTTTTATTGTACAGAAAAAACACAATGAACTTTTTGGCCAAACCAGTAAATGCTTTGGGCCCCAGTGGACTCTCAGCTAAGGGTATCAAGGGGGCACCAACAAAGATTGGTTTGAATACCTACCCAGCTAAGATCCAACTATGAATTTTTAAACAGTAGCAACTTTAAAAGATATTATTTATTTATTTTCAGAGAGAGAAGGGAGGGAGAAAGGGAGAGAAACATCAATGTGTGGTTGCCTCTCATGTGCCCCCAACTGCAGGCCTGGCCTGGAGCCCAGGCCTGTGCCCTGACTGGGAATCAAACCGGTGACTCTTTGGTTCACAGGCCAGCGCTCAATCCACAGAGCCACACCAGCCAGGGCTAAACAGTAGCAACTTTAAAATGCTGGAATTAGTGGCTGCTGATAGCACTCCTGTCCTAGCCAAATAATCCTCATTAAAAGATTTTAAGTATGCCCTGGCCAGGTGGCTGAGTTGATTGGAGGATTGTCTCATGCACAAAAAGGTCATTAGTTTGATCCCCAGTCTGAGTACGTACCTAGGTTGCTGGTTTGATTCCCAGTCAGGACACATATGAGAGGCAACTGATCAGTGTTTCTCTCACACATTGATGTCTCTCTCCCTCTCTTTCTCCCTCCCTTCCCCTCTCTAAAAATAAATAAAAATTTAAAAAGAACAAAGAAAATAGGTCAGACATAAATGTAGAAGCTAAACAATAAAATTTCTATTAATAAAAACAAAACAGAAGAAAACATTTCTGAGCTTGGTGTCAGCAAACACTGCTATAAAGGATCCAAAATGCATTAACCATAAAAGAAAATGATTAAAATTAAAACCTGTTCTTCAAAATACACTGTTAAAAAAACTAAATAGGCAAACTATGGAATGGGGAGTAAATATTTGTAACACATACCTGAAAAATGCTCACTACTGTTAGTCATAAGAAAAATAGATTAAAATCGATATAACAGTACACACCCGGTAGAACTGCTAAAATTAACAAGACTCGCCCTGGCTGGTGTGGCTCAGTGGGTTGGGCATCGTCCCACAAGGTCACTGGTTCAATTCCTGGTCAGAGCACATATAAGAGGCAAGCGATCGATGTTTCTCTCTCATATCAATGTTTTTCTCCCTCTCTTTCTCCCTTTCTCCCCCTCTCTCTACATTTGATAAAAGAAAAAGAATTTTTAATGAATAAAATGCAATTAACAAGACTCACCAATCAAACACAAATGGATTTCCAGCAATGAGACCTCGCACACATTGCTGGAAAGATGGCAAAACAGTACAACCACTTTAGAAACTGCTGATAAACGTTACCCCAGGACCCAGGAATTCCACTTCTAAGTATTTACCCGAGGTAAATGAAAACAAACGACTTGTACAAATGTGTTCACAACAGCTTTACTTATAATAGCTTTTTAAAATGGGAACAACCCAAACGTCCTTCAGTAGGATATAAACATTATTCGGTGTCCTGAAGGGTTTTCCTCACCGAGGTAGGATACTTTCGTGAGATTTCAAAGGGAGAGGGGCCTTTTTGGTAAAGTGGAATAGAGGTTAGTGAAAAATAGGAGTACGATCAACAAAACCCATTTTTTAAAAATTATGTTTTAAATGATTGATTTTAGAGAAATAGGAAGGGAGAGAGAGGGAGAGTGGGGGGAGGGGGGAGCATCAATCTGTTGTCCACTTACAGGGGCAGTCATTGGTTGCTTCTTGTATGGCCCTGACAGGGGATGGAACTGCGACCCTGGTCTATTGGGACGACGCTCTAACTAACTGAGCTCCCCAGCCAGGGCTTAATTACATATTTTTTAAAATTGTTGTAAAATATACATAATATAAGATTTGCTATTTGCTACTTTTCAGTATACGGTTCACTGGCCTTACGTACATTCGTATCGTTGTGCAGCCATCACCACTATCCATCCTGCAACTTTTTTCATCTTGCAAAACTGAAATTCAGTATTCATTAAAAAGTAACTCCCCGTTCTCCTCGTTATCTACCCCTGGCGACCAACATTCTTTCTGTCTATACGATTTTGACTATCCTGGGTATCTCTCCTGATACTAGTGGAACCATATACTATCTGTCCTTCTGTCACTGGCTTACTTCACTTAGCATACTGTCTTCAAGGTTCATTCATATCACAGCAGCTATTAGAATTTGGTTCCCTTTTCAAGGCTGAATAATATTCCGTTTAGGTATATACCATATTTTTGTTTATCTAGCCATCCACTGATGGACACTTCAGTTACTTCCACCTCTTAGCTATTGTGATCAATGAACATGGAGGACAAACATCACTAAGACTCTCTTTTCAATTCTCTTAGACGTATACCTAGAAGTGGAACTGCTGAGGAGCCACCATACTATTTTCCACAGCAGTTATACAATTTTCCACAATGGCAGAAAAGGGTTTTATTATGGACTGAATTGTGTCATCCTGCCACCAAACCCCATGCCCCAATTCATATGCCCAAGTCCTAGCCTCAAATGTGACTGATTTGGAAACAGGACCTTTAAGAAGGTAATTAAGATTAAAAGAAGTCATAAGGGTGGTGCCCTAATCCAACAGGACTGGAACCAGAGGAAGAGACATCAGGAACGCATGCACAGAGAAAAGGCCATGTGAGGACACGGCAAGCTGAAAGAGGCCTCCCCAAAAACCAACCCTGCTAGCACCTTGATCGTGGATTTCAGCCTCCAGACAGTGAGAAAATTATCTTCTACAGTTTAAGCCAGTCTGTGGTATTTTGTTATGGCAGCTCTAGCAGAATAATATTAAGTTCCAATTTCTCCACATCCTCACCAACCTCTACTTTTTTGTTTTGGGTAACAGCCACCCCAACAGGTACGACGGGGCATCTCATTTTGTTTTTGATTTGCATTCCCTAATGCTGCTGATGTTGGGCTGCCTTTCATGTGCTTGTCGGTCACCTGTATATCCTTCTTTGGAGAAATGTCTATTAAAGTCCTTTGCCAAGTTTTCTATATATTCTGGATATTAAGCCGTTACCACATGTATGATTTGCAAATATTTCCTCCCATTCTGTGGGCTGCCTTTTTACTGTTGATAGTGTTCTTTGATGCAGGATTTTTTTTTATTTTGATGAAGTCCAGTTTGTCTATTTTTCTTTTGTTGATTGTGTCTTTGGTGCCATTCAAGAGATTGTTGCTAAGTCCAATACATAAGGTCTTCCCACATGTTTTCTTCTAAGAATTTTAGAGTTTTAGCTCCTACATTTAGCAGCAAGAGCCCCAGCCAGGTAGCTCAGTTGGTTAGAACATTGTCCAAATAGGCCACAGTTGTAGGTTCAATCTCCAGTCGTGGCACATGCAAGAAGTAATCGTCGTCGGCAGCCGTCCGTCTCAAGAGATGATGGTGTAGCTTCTTAAGAGTCTATCTGCACCTCCGAGAATGGCTGTGCAGTCGGACTCGGGAGTGACACAGTATCTGTCTCCTCCCGTGTTGAATCGACATCTTGCGATGACGCTGGAGTGTCCTCTCCAGTGGAGCTGAAGCTACAGAGCCTGGGCAGGGTGATATGGAGGGTCTGCTGTTGCCCATGCAGCAGACCCCCCCTCTCTTCGCAGCTGAAGGATCCAAGGGAAAGACGGAGTCAATACAGCTTGGCTTCAGGTGCGCCGCAGGAGTTGCCGGTGTTGACTACAACGTCAAACCGCCTTAGGGACTCCGGCTCCGGATTTTCTGTCGGGGTTTACTCACTTAGCCTTTCCCCTGAGGAGGTATGCCGCAAGGCAGCGGAGGTTTTTTGGAATCAGAGTTTTCCTTCTCTGATGTGCCCTGACTGGAAGATCGAACCAGCGACACTTAGCTCGCAGGCCGACGCTCAATCCACTGAGCCAAACCAGCCAGGACATAAGAAGTAATCAGTTAATGCATAAATAAGCAGAATAACAAATCGATGTCTTTCTCTCCCCCCTCCAAAATTAATAACAACTTTTTAAAGTAACATATATATATATGTTTAAAAACCCTAACCAGGTGGCTCAGTCAGTTGGAGCATCATCTCATAAAGCAAAAAGTTGCAGGTTCGATTCCCGGTGAGGGCACAAGCTGGGTTGCGGGTTCCGTCCCCAGTCAGGCACATGGAGGACAACCAATCGATGTTTTGCTCTCACATCAAAGTTTCTCTCCCTCTCTCTAAAAATAAACTGTTTAATTAATTTTTAAAAATGGTACAGCCACTGTGAGACACAGTACGATGGGTCAAAAAATGTCAAGTAGCGCTCTCCCTCTCCAGAGCATGCCCACACCGTTCCTTCCTCTCAGACACGCAGCCAGGGAAGCGACGGGCAGCAGCAGCTCCTCGCATGCGGACCCCTGAACCTGGCTCCAGGGTTCCCTTTCCTCTGACTGCCCAGTAAGCCAACAGCAGCCCCACCGGGGCTCATTTCTTTCCTGTATCATTTCTAGAGCCAAAGCAGCCCCGCACAGGCTCTCTGCTGGTGTTCCTTCTATCCTAAGCCCTTCCTTTTTCACTGTCCCAAGCTTTAATAAAGGTACTCTCAAAATAAAAAAAGTTATAATTGAAAATAGAATTGTCATATGAGCCAGCAATTGCACTTAGAGGTATATATCCAAAGGGGGGAAAAATGAAACAGGGAGGGACTCGAACAGATATTGCTATGCCCATATTAACTACACCATTATTCGCAACAGCCCAAAGGTGTACACAACCCAAATGTCCATCAATGTGATATATTTCCATACACTGCAATACTATTCAGTAGCAAAAAGGAATGAAATTCTGATAGATGCTATAACACGGATGAAGCCTGAAGATATTATGCTAAGTGAAATAAAAGCCAGTCACAAAAAGATATATATTGTATGACTTATGATTCGACTTATATGAGGTACACAGAATAGGCAAATTCATAGAAACAGAAAGTAGAATGGTGACTGCCAGTGGCTGGAGGAGGGAAGAATGGCAATTTATAACTTAATGGGAGCAGATTTTGGAAAGACGAAAAAAGTTCTAGAGATAAGATGGTTAACGACAGATAGCTGCACAGCAATGTCAATGTACTTAACATCAGTGAACCGTACACTTAAAAAACGACCCTGATCCTGGCTGGTGTGGCTCAGTGGACCGAGTGCCGGCCTGCGAACCATAAGGTTGCCAGTTCGAACCCCAGTCAGGGCTCACGCCTGGGTTGCGGGCCAGGTCCCCAGTTGGGGGCGTGCGAGAGACAACCAGTCGCTCTTTCTCTCCCTCTCTTTCACCTTTCCCCTCTCTCTAAAAATAAAATAAACAAATAAATTTAAAAATAAAAAACTAAAAAAACAAGGACATGAAGAGATATATGTATATTCATGTTCATAGCAGCATTATTCACAACAGCCAAAAGGTGGAAACAACCCAAATGCCTACCAAGAAATGAACAGATAAAATGTGGCCCATACACACCAAAAGAATATTACTGTATTCAGTCTTCAAAGAAAATAAATATATCAACTATATCACAATAAGTTTTGTTTTTAACCTTTAAAGGGAATGAAGTTTGGATACTAGCCTGCTATGGCATGAATGAACCCTGAAAATATTAAGTGAATTAAGTCAGGCAAATAAATGTTCTAGGAGTACCTAGAACAGGCAGATTCATAAAGACAGAATATAAATTAGATGTCGCCAGGTGCTGGAGGGAGGAGGATTTGGGAGTTCCTTGCTTAATGGTAAGTTTCTGTTTGGAGTGATGAAAAAGTTTCGGAAACAGTAGTTACAACGTGGGTGTAACTCACACACTGAATGTTACACTTAAAATGGTTTAAATGGCAAATTTGTTACAATATATGTAACAAAATGTATCTATCAGAACTTAGTAAAAAAAATTACTAATACACAAAAAACATGACTTACACATCTTAAATGGGTGAACTGTATGGTGTGTGAATTACATCTCAACAATACTGGGTTTTTCTTAAATGGTAACAACAGTGGCTAACATTGGTGAACACTTCCGCACACAAGGCTCACATGCATTACAGTAACTTCGCAAGGACCTGTGAAGTGGCTACATTTCTTAACCTTTCATATATGAGGAAACTGAAGTTAGGTAATTTGTTCAATGTCACTGAGTGGAGTTGTCAGGAATTCAAACCCTATCAGATTCTAGAGCTTTTATTGACTCTGCTACACTGAGTCCCACAGTGTGAAGGAAGGTTATAAAAGTCACTCAATAGATGCCCCCATTAACTAAGTAAATGAGAGGAACAACATACAATGGAGTCTAGCAGAATAAGTAATTCTAAGCACTTGGTGTATAGCTAAAAAAGTCCAAAAAAATGATTTATCATCTTTAAAACTTTTTTTGTATTTTTGTTATTGTTGCTGTTCTATCTTTTTATTTTTTTTCAATCCTCACCTGAGGATATATTTATTGATTTTAGAGAGAGAGAAAGGGAGAGACATAAATCAGTTGCCTCCCAAACATGCCCCAGCTGAGGACTGAACCCACAACTTAAGTGTGCCCTGAGTGGGAATGAGCCCACAACATTTTGGCCTACGGGACGATGCTCCAACCAACTGAGCCACAGGCCCAGAGCTGTGTTTTTTTTTTTTTTATCTTTAAAATTTTAACACTTTCCAATAGTTTTAATCTTCCTATAACTCTGAACTAAGTCATTAACACCAGTATATACAATAAACATTGGCAGAAGAGTATAACCTTGCCCCCAAGTATCTGCAGTAAGATGGCAGAGTTCACTTAGCAGCCCTTGACACTTCTCTGAAAAGAAACATGCAAGACCTTAGGGTGCTAAAGGCAACAAAAAACCAAGTCCGGTACCAGAATTCTGTCAAGAAGGGTGCTATAGATGTCCAGAGAGACCCTGTTCCTATTCTATAGGTTAGGTACCTAGCTGGGTGCCACTTAATGAGGTGAGACTCAGATTCAACTTTTGTGTTTCACCAAAATGGTAACATACCATTAGTTACTGTAGCCATTGCCAGTCCTACCGTCACTCACCAGCTCTTGACACTTCTCCCTACAGTCCTCACAAGTTTGCAGGTGTAGACATTATTAAACCATTCACACTGGTGGCATTACTCAACAGGAAGTTGAAAACTAACAAACCTAGGGCACAATCCAGAGTTCAGAAAATGAACTCGGTGACCAGGCGCATCAGAGTCTACCGCGCTCCTTCCCTTAGATCCGGCAACCCTGACCTTCACAGGCAAACCCGGACTATGCACAGAACACAACCACCCTTACAGTTTACGTACCCTACAAAACAAGGCCCTTTATATTCAAAAAAAGAAGAAAAAAAAAAGCATTCCAGAGTTGAACACAGTAGGAAAACATCAATTCTAAAATGAAAAGAAAAACCGATTTGCAACGCCAAAAGGAATCCCGCTCCTCCCACATTCGCCCAACGGGCGCAGAACCCATCGGACCACTCCCCCGCCTCCAGGTTCTACTGCCCAGGGTGCCGGGGTCCGAGCGCTCCCGCCCTGCAGCCCCGCAGAGGCCACTCGTGCCCGTGCAGGTCTGAGAGCAAGGCCACATGCGAGGCACAGAAGGGCTCCCTCGCAAGCGACGCCCCCCAACTGAATCAGATTCCTACAAAGGCAGGAAGAAAGAAGGAACACGGGGCCGCCTGCGGCTCCGCAGACCATAAGCACCAAACCGCAACCGCGCGCCCGCCCCCGACCCCGCAAGCCCGCTGCCCCGAGGCTGGACCGGTAATTCTGCCGCCCTGCCGGGGCCCGCCCCTAGCCCGCGACCGTTCCGGGGCGTTCCTCCCGTGGGCGGCGCCTCCTTCAACACGCCACCACTGGGCTCTCTTCTTCCCGGCCGCTCGGTGGCACCGAGGCCGCAGCTTCCAGGCCGCAGGGGCCCTGGATGTCCACTGCGGCCTGGCAGGCCGGCTTCTCCCCCCCCCCCCCCCGATTCCAGCATGTCCCCCCGCTACCTACCCAGGCCCTTACTGAGGCAGCGCGGCCTCCACGGCCCGCTCCTCCCGATCGCCAGCCGCAGTCACCGACCCAGTGTCGCGGAGACCGGAACTTCCTCCGCGCAGCTCCTGGTCTCCACAAAGGCGCCGCGCCGCCGCCTTGAGCGCTCGGCCCGCCGGGAGATGGAGTACAGCAGCTGGTTGCGCTGACTGCACTCCCGCCGTGCCCCTCGCGTGAGGTGGGGCGTGCCCGCGGAGGCGGGGCCTAAGGACACGGTGCTCGCCGGCGTCCAATGAGAGGGCGCACTTTTCCGCCCCTATAGTCGGACCTGGTGGGGGGTGTGGCTTGGCTCCTTGCCCATGGCCATCAGTTCGCAAGGCGTGTTGTCTCTCGGTGGATGGTCTTCTCTAGGTTTGCGTGGCTACCACCCTGGCCTGCCGAACTCGAGGCTGCCTTGTTCTCCGTTATAGTGACGAAAATAAAAGGGAGCCTTCTTCGGTTCCGGGGAAGGAGTTGCTAGCCCTCCCAGGTCCAGCTTAGCCCTTTTGCCCAAGATCGAGAATAGGTGTGAGAGAAGTGCTTGAATTAGAGAAACAATTCACAGAGGTTCGTCTCCATTGATCGCAGAGGAACTAGAAGCTGTTTGCACATCAGCAGTCTAGTGGAAAACGGGGCTCAGCAGCTTTCAGTTTGCCGTTCACTTCCAGAATCTCTTTCCATATAATGTTCTTCTAATGGGTAGTTCCATGGTTTCCAGGTGCATTGTCTACACTGTTGAAATGCTTGCTGATTTCAGCCACCTAGTGTCCCTGTTGGTGGACCCTTAGGGGAAGTAACCTGATTTTCTAGCCTAAATTCAACAGTATGGGATCAAAGAAGTATGTTGCAAGAAAAACCTATAAAGCATTCTAAAATAAAACAAACCTTATCTGTAGATAAAGGAGGTTGCTGGGTTAAGTAGTCTTTAAAGTTACCTTCCCACTTTTCAGGCATCTTGTTTGAAAGTCACTTTATTCAAGAATTGTATGAAGTACCTGTTGTGTGCCAAGCACTGTATCAGGTGCTGGAGATACAGGAAAAAACAAAGCTGATAAAATTTCTGCCCTAAAAAAAAATTAGAAAAAAAAAGGTAATGGCACTGGCTGGTGTTGCTCAGTGGATTGAGTGTTCACATGTGAACTGAGAAGTCACCAGTTTGATTCCCTGTCAGGGCACATACCTGGGTTGCAGGCCAGGTCCCCAGTTGGGGGCACGCGAGAGACAACTGGTTGATGTTTCTCTCCCTCTCTTTCTCCCTCCCTCCCCCTCTCTCTGAAAATAAATAAATAACAACTTAAAAAAAGAAAAAGAAAAAAGTAACAATAACAACAACTAAAAAAAAAAAGAAAATGTTCTGCTCTACTGGAGATGGCGGTGAGGGAGGTTATTGGAGACAGACAACAAATTAAACAAGATATACAATCTCTGCTGAAATAAGTTTGGTTTCTGTAAATGAAACTGAGAAAGCTGGTGTTCATGCTGCCTGCCATCTACCAGACCCAATAAGCAGAAATAGGGATTGAATCTTTAGGGCACTTTATTCAGATGGCTGGTGATCTGAGAAGACAGCGGGTTTGTACCCTAACAGACTCTTAAGTTCTATTATAAACAGGCCCTTTTTCTAAGAAAAGTGTAGGTAAGGGGTTTGGAATTCAGGGAAAAGGTTACTCGGATAAAAGCTGCAGCATTCTTTCATCTGGTCCTTGTGCCCTGGGCGGTGTCATCTCACCCTGGAGCACAATGGCTCAGATACTTCTTGATTGCTTGCAGTCCTTCTAAGGCACAAATGTGGAACTACTTCTGGTTTCCTGGAGTCACAGTGGGTCATACCTCCAGTTGCTGAAACAATAGCTTTTCACATACATTGATTACTAAGCTTATTAGCTGTTACCTGAAACTAAAAATTTCCAACCTTTGAGTCTTTAAGGAGGGAGATGGAAAACTGTTGGAGGACTCTAAGTAGAATAATATGACTTGCCTTCCATGTTAATAGTATCCCTCTGGCTGCTGTGTGGAGGATAGGCTGAAGGTGGGAAGGGCAGAAACAGGGAGTAATGCAACCACAGAAGGACTGTACTTGTACTTGTGTGTCGCAGTGGAAACAGGAGATGGACTGGGATGAGGGAAGTGAGGGAAGAATGTGGGAAGAGCAGTTTTGGCAGTTTGGGGTAGGTTGAGTTTTCCCTGGAGTTAGCAGTTGGACACATCAGTCTGGAGTGCAGGGTAAAGGTCAGAGCAAGAGATGCAAATCTGAGAGGCAGCAGCCTGTCTCTAGTGCTGGTATCTAAAGCCTTCTGCTTGGACAAAGGACTGAGTGTGTATCGACAGATCAGAGCTCCAGCCCTGAGCCCTGCGGCCCAGGCGCACCAGCACTAAGAGTTT